>NC_092875.1:433727876-434064376 GCF_028372415.1 Notamacropus eugenii | reverse complement strand
GTAAAGAGGACATCTGCTCAGCTTTAGCCCCACTGCAGCTCAGAACTCCTGAGCTCAAGAGATCTACCAGCCCCAGCATCCCCAACATCAGGAATGCAGGTGTGCACTGCTATCCCTAGCAAACAAGTTATTTTGAAAGAGAAAAAAATTGTATAGAGAGACCCAGAATACTAGGACAATTTGTTTGACCTGATATCAGACAAGATAAGTAGAAATAGGAGAATCATTTATAATGACTTCAACATTGTAAAGGAATACAAGGGGGAAAGACTTAAAAACTGTAGACAGATAGATAGATAGATAGATAGATAGATAGATAGATAGATAGATAGATAGATAGATATAGATATAGACAGATATATAGATATATGTATATATACATATTTTCAAATACATAGACAGACATATGCTGAAAAATGAAACTAATTCAAGATCACACTGGTTGTATAAAAGCCAGATTTGGGGCAGGGGAAAGGGAAAGACATAAGGTCTAGACATGGGCCAGGACAGTAGATTCATAATGAATACTTGCTACTTTGATCTAATCATATTTTGATAATTTATCCTGTTAAGTGATTCCTAGAAATGTCAATTGCTGGAAAAGGCTCACAGTCTAGAATAGACATTATAAATTAGAGATTACATTTCTAAGACACTTTTTTTAACTGATGATCTCAAGAAAAGATTAGATAGTATAGTTACTACTCTCTGGTCACTTTTCAAAGCTTGAACCCCAAGAAAGTCAAAGGAGTGACTGGGCCTCTTCCTATGATAATCAAGGTCAAAGAAACACAAGTTAACCAAAGTAAATGAGAGGAATAGAGAAACCTCAGTGTGTTCCCCTGGTTCCCCTTTTCTAGCCAAATCTTATCTCTATTAGGGTCTTATCCCTTCTTCCCTAGACTCCTGAAGTGCTTCCTAATTGGCCTCCTTGCTTCCATTGTCTCTCCCTCTCCAATGTATAACCCACACAACCACCAAAATAACTTACCTCCAGAAGGTTATTTTGGTCTGACCATGTCACTTCTTTGTGCAAATGTGTCAAAGTTCTCCATGGCTCCCTGTTGCCTCTAAGATAAACTATAAACTGCCCACTTTTCATTGCCGTCTACATCTACCATTCCAGCCTGATTTCACATCATATGTCTTCATGCACTCTGTATTCCAGTCAAACTAGTTTGCTAATTTGCCATTCTATCTCCTCTCTCTATGAATTCTGGGAGAACCAAATCTTGTATCTGAAATATACTCCCTCCCTATCTCTACCTCTCATAATCCTTCTCCTCCTCGAAGGCTAAGCTCAGGTATTGTCTCTTCTATGAAGTCTTCCCTCATCCTCCCCATTGTTAATGATCTTTCCCTCTACAAATTACCCTTTATTAATTATATTATTATATTTTGTTAAATTATAGTTTAAATTATTAAATTTTATTTTATTGAATTTTTTTATCTCTCCCTCAATAGAATATAAACTCTTAGAGGGTAAGAATCTACTTAATTTTTGTCTTTTATCCCTGGCTCTCTATGCTATCTTTTGCACAAAGTAGGCATTTAACAAATTTATGTGAATGAATAAATGAAGACTTAGGATGGAAAACCTTCTAGTTTGAAAATGGGTAGAAGATGGAGTGCATCAGGCTGGTCAAATCTCTGCCCACTCTGCTCACACGTCTAATATATATGGGCTGTGTTACCCTGGATAAGTCTCTTTATTGACCAATGCCCCTTGGCAATTGCCTGTGACTATATATTTCAGAGTAGGTGTTGATCTACATTAATTCTGAGGAAATTTCTTCATTAGGAGATCGGTTGGAGAACAGGGGTCTCCAACTTTTTTTTATCTCACACCACTACAGTAAAAAAAATTAAGCACAAACCCCCAATATGTGTACATTTACTTATTTATAAACTATATACCTATACTAATAATCAGGCATAAAGTTTATACAAAAAATAGAAAATTTAAAATAATGAGATAAACATGAAAAAATATTGGATCCTACCACCAATAGTGAACCACTAGAGTTAACTGAGTAGAGTGACATGATCAGACCAGAGCTTTAGGAATATCACGTTGGCAGCTCTATGGTGGATAGACTTGAAGACAGAAAGACCTGAGGCTAGGAGACAATTTGGGAAGCTAACGCAATAATCCAAACAAGAGGTGACAAGAACCTAAACAGAGGTGATGATCATGTGTGGAGAGAAGGGGATTAAATGGAAAAGATGCCATGAAGAAATGACAAGACATGTGGTGTGAGTGAGACTGAGCAGCAGTCAAGGCTACAGATGAAGTTGCAAGCCTGGGTGACTTGGAGGATAAAGATATACTAGAAAGACAAAATGAAAACTGGAAGAAGGATTTTGTGGGGGAAAAGGAAGAAGATAATGTAGTGAGTTCTGTTGCACATTGCAATACACCTATGTCTGCTCATGCAGTATGAGTCACTGTCCTAACCTAAAGGCAATCAGAGGCAGGAGGGTCTTACTCACTGGCTGCTGGCTAGGACACAGGGTGATCCTCTGAGGGGCATCTGCTATAGCCATGAGATGATCTTGGAGATAGAGGGTGGGGATACTGGGTGTGGGGGAGAGGAAGGAAAATATTATCTGTAGACCTGCTATGGGTGCCTAGCTTGTATGAGGTTATAACTGCCCTAAGGAACCAAAGTCTAAGGACAACTTAGTGGCGGGAAGGGGCTGAGAGTAAAAATGTTGAGGGACAATGAATGGGAAAAGGGAATAGTATTATTCCATTGTCATGAAAAGGTGGAACGCCAGCTACCTTCTCACCCGCAGACTGATTCATCATTCTTTGGACTCATACCGTTGTCCCTTCGAGGCTCATAGATGCCATTTTGAAGACCACTACCCTAGCCTAAAAAATCAGGTCTGGCCTGGCCCCCCCAAAAAAATTCATGTATATACATATATACATACACATATGCATGTATCAATTTTTATATATGTATTATATTATGTGTGTATATGTATAGGTACATATGTGTATACATATACTTCAGTATGTCTATATTTGTGGGTGTGTCTGAAACAGTGAAGAAAAAAGGTGCCAGGAAGGTAAAATATTTGCCCCAAATCACAGAACAAGTTAGTGGAAGAGCTAGGAACAGAGCTCAAGTCTCTTCAGTCCTAGTTCATTTTTTCCCCTCTATGCTACACAGACTGTTTGGTAGAGGGAACAAAATATTTGGTTTCATTGTTACAAAAACTCCCTCTATTCAAGGAGTAGCTTCACCACAGATGATAGTTTTAGAGAGTTGCCTGGGGTGCTAAGAGATTGAATGATTTGCCCAGAGTCCCAAATCCAGTGTATGTCAGAGGTAGCATTCAAACCCAGTCCTTCCTGATTCTGAGGACAACTCTATATCCACTATGCCACAGGCAGAGTCAAGGCAGCTGATTGAGAAGGAAATATTAGCATCTAGCTCAACCACTACAACTCCTGAACAAAGATCTAGAAAATGCACCAGACAGAATGAATTCTGAACAAGAAAGCCAAGAAAAAGTCACAGCGAGTCATTTTTCCAGCCCAGGGTGGCTCAGAGAGACATGTTCAGCAGAGACTGGGGATAGAGTCTGGACAGGAGTGGGCCGCACAGAGTATTCCAGTACATAGGGACTAAAAGAGGGCTAAGAAAGGAACACCAAGGCAGGAAGTTTCAGGGCAGAAAGAGATCCCAGGGAATCCTTGACCAAGCAACAGTGCAGGAACAGTGACCATCTGGCGGTTCTATGTCCCATAACCAGTTTCAAGTCACAGATCCAGAGCAGTCTTGAGCTTTGACCCCAGCTCCCAAAGAGAAGCCAGCAGTTCAATCTCTTTGAACCTGCAGAATTTGCCAATAGGCTAATAATGGCTGAGTCCAGCAGTACTCTACTGAAATGTTCAACAAGGGATAAGCTTATAGATCCAAATGTTAGTCCTTACCTGATCTTTCCAGTTATAAGTACTTTCAGAACTCAGACCAGGAAAGTAATGAACAGACAGACCTCCCCCCACATCACACCACTTTGGAAGTACTCAAAGTTTGCATGCTCCCAAATGGAACTGTGAAAGCAGCAGAAGAATATAAGACAGAAACTCGTGCCAGACATCCCCCCCCCCCTTCTACTCCAGAAGTGTACAGAGCCTAGCACTAACTTAAAGTCGAAGGTCAAGAATTACGCTTAAAGAATGAGCAAACAAAAAAATAGCCCCATCATAAAGAGATACTATGGTAACAGGGAAGCTCAAAATACACAAAGAGAATGGCCAAAAAAAAAAAAAAAAAGGACACACAAAGCCTCAAAGAAAAGTATTGCTTTGACACACGCCCACAAGAATTCCTAGAAGAGTTAAAGCAAGAGTCTGTAAAAAAAAAGAAAGAAAGAACTTTCAATAAAATCTTTTAAAAACCAAATGAGAGCAATAGGGAAAAAAATCAGGAAAGAGGCAAGAGTTAGAGAAGAAAGATATGAAAAGAGAATTAAGATCTTGGAAAAAGAGGTATCTGCCATGTCACACTTTCCTCTTATGCCATTTAGATTATAATAACATTATATTTTTCTTGGTAGGGTAGTTATCAGTCTTTATAGCAGAACTTAGAATCATTGACTACTCAAGTTATGTAGAGTAAAAATAAATCAATATATTAAAAAACAAATACTGAAATCTACAGGTGCTTCTAATCATGTATATACCATATAACAGTGGATGACTAGAAAAAGAAAGTTTAAATTGATGAGGCACTAATTAGCTAGAATAAATCTTTTTCAGAAAAAAACAGTAGGTTTATTGGTGCCATTTATCACTAGGAGAAAAAAAAAAGATGATATTTATCCCATTAAAAAAATCATAGCCACTAGAGAACCAAGGAATGAACTGGGATTATAAAATGGTGGAATTCCATACCCCAAATCTTTCACCAACTATCTGTGTGACATTAAACAGATAGTATCATCAAAGATGGCAGCTGGCGAAGGAGGACAACTGGCCAAGCACTACAAGAAAGACATCAGAAAACATAGGACTTTTTCAAACCCATCCATAATGGGTTTTAGATAATCCCATGGGAGGACTTTCAAAGAGACGATAAGGCAGCATGGAAAGAGCACTGCCTCTGGAGTCAGTCAAATCCTATCTCATACTTATTCTTTAGGTAAGTGTCATTCAATTAGTAAGCATTTATTAGGTGGCCACTACATACTAGGTACTGCAAAAGGTACAAAGAATAAAAGAATTTCTATTCACAAATATTTTATATTTATTTTTTCATTTTATTATTATTTATTACATACATATTATTATTTATTTATATTTTAATTAGGGAAGTTTCACTTACCCTCTTTGGGCTTCTCTCTCCTCAATTGTAAAATGAAAGGGTTGGACTAGACGGTTTCTGGGTTCCTCCTAGATCTATTATCCTATGCCTATAGAATTTATTTCAGGTACTACAAATTTCTTCCAACAGCCCTTTGAGGCAATACAAATATCATTTTAGCCCCATTTAGCAGATGAAAAAGACTCAAGTTTGAATTCCTGATGTCCTCATTGTTAATGAAACGTATCATAAAAATAGTCCAGAATTTGAATCCAGGTGTCTCCTGACTCTAGACGCCTGCATTATTTTTAAGTCCCTCCCCTCATACTAACATAACTGACTAACTCAGTGACCATATCTAAACAAACAACCACACTTTCCCTCAAATTTTCATTTTTACTGTGAATTATTCCCTCTAGTGGTTCAAATCAAAACCTTTTCCAAACCTTGATAGGTAGTTTGGATTTGCTGAATGGAAAAAAAAAAATCAATACTTTGAGGCCAGCCTTCTGTAACTGAGTCCTTCTGAACTCAGTTTGGCTGGTTCTTGAACAATAGACATCTCACTGAGTCTTTTCTCAAATGGCCTTTCCATCTTGGTAGGATCATCCAGAGCTTGTCCTCCATTGTCATAGTCTCGAAGAACTCACAGTCATTGCCTCACCACAAGGGGGTATCACAACAGGACTTGAGTGGAGGACACTTTAGTTTGGATAGAAAATCCTAGACCATTTCCTTTTTATTATTCAAATAAACATCTAATACATGCACCCATGATCTAAGGACCATCCTAGCCAAATCTGGATAGCTTCATCACCAGGTTGGCCATGGAATGATGAACATTTTGGGCACAGAAACTTCCAAAGCCCAATTATTACTAAGACGTAATAGAGTTGTAATCCATCCCTACAGAAGGAAGATTCATCCTGATGAAATCATAAATTCTTGTTGCAGAGAATTCTAAAAATATAGTCATGAATTTAAAGTAGTATTTATGTCCTCCCCATTTACAATAACAATTAACATTTCCATGGCACTTTCAAGTTGGTGAATAACTTCATTTATTCTCTCCACACCTCTCTGGAACAAATAATACCAATATCATTATCTCTGTTTTACAAATAAAGAAACTGTGAAGCCCAAGGAGATCATGTGACCTGAGCATAATCGCATAGTCACAAGATAGAGTAACCAGAGAAATCAAATGCAGGTCTTCAGACTCCAAATCCTGTCCTCCTAAAATAGGTCACCTTCTTAATGTACCTTTTAACCAATCTAATGAGAAGACTTTGTACAAAGTAAATGCAAAATAAATATGGCTTTATTGGTTGCCTAAATCACAGAGACACCAGAGAGTATGATGGGTGGTAAAATCACATAAGTGAGAAGCAGAAGACCTGGATTCTAATCCTAGACCAAAGAGACCTTAGGTAAATTCACACTAGTTTCTTCTGTACGCTCCAGTTTCTCAGTATGTCAAATGTGGATGATCATATCTCTGCAACAACTCTAGGGCTGTTGTAAAAGTAATATGAATTGAGATGTCAAAATTCTCTAAACTGAAAGTACTCTGCAAGTGCATTTAATGTATTGTTAGCAATCTAAGGATCTCCTGAGTAATTTGGAGCTAACGCAGAAGTATCATGACGGGGCAGCGAGTTGGCACCGTGGCTAGAAGACCAAGACTAAAATCAGGAAGACTTTCATGTTTGAGGTCAGATTTGACCTCAAACACTTACTCTACCTGAGTGACCCCAAACAAATCATTTAACTCAGTTTCCTCATTTGTAAAATGAACTGAAAAAAGGATATGGCTAACCACTCCATTATCTTTGCAAAGAAAATCCCAAATAGGCTCACAAAGAGTCTGACACAACTGAAAACAATCTGAACAACAAAATCCTAACTTGTGCTATGTGATCCAAATATTGATTCCCATACACACACACCACCACTATCTCCAATTCAGTGGTTCCTAGACAGCTGGTTAAAAAAGTAAATGCTTTCTACCCTCTAATATCTAGTCCCAGAATATACATATGGAAAACACAGTCCACTTTTAAGCAGATGAACTTTTCATTAAATGAAGATAAAAGAAAATTTTAACATATATCATCCCCCATTACCTTAGGATGAAGAAAGAAACTGATACCAGCTATGTATTCAGTTAGGCCCTGGGGACCAAACCAGACTCAAATTCTCTGGCACTTTAGCATCAAATGCTGCAGAGAAATCAAAAAGAATGAAGACTGAAAAAAGTCCACTGTATCTGACGATTAAGAGAACCCCTAGGAAAGCAATATAAATCTAAGAAAGCATATGCTCTTCCTTAGAAAGTCTGCTTCTCACTAGTAATCATATGCCTCAGTTTACAGTTTATGAGGATGTAGCTAGAGCAACACTTTATGGTTTTAGCTTCTTTTCATACATTTCATTTCACAACTACAAATATCCGGGTTCTAGTTCTAGCTCTGACACTAAATATTGATATAACCTTGGGCAAGTCACTTCTATGGTTTTAGTTTCCAGATAATGCAAACTTTGATTTTTTTTAATGGTTATAATTGGTGTGAGGACTCCCTCCATGGGGGCAGATGACAAATCCTCAAACCTTAGTGAATGATCTTCATGAGTTCAGTCATTTCAGTCATGTCCAACTCTTCGTGATCCCATTTGGGAATTTCTTGAAAAAGATACTGGAGTGGTTTGCCATTTCCTTCTCCAGCTCATTTTACAGATGAGGAAATGGAGGCAAACAGGGTTAAGTGACTTGCCCAGGAGCACACAGCTAGTAAATGTCTGAAGTCATATTTGGACACACTGAAGAGTGTAATGGGAAATTAGGATGGAAAGATAGATTGGAGGCAAACTGTGGAGGACCTTCAATATCAGACTGAAGTATTTGCATTTTTTCCTAGAGACACTAGGGAACTACACAAATCTTTTTAATTTAGGGAAAGGAAAGGAGAGCAGGCCAGGGTGTTAGCCAAGGAGTGGCATAATCAGAACGTTGCCTTAGGAATATTTGGGTTTTTTTGGCACTTGTGTGGAAGATGGATTGGAGAAGGTAGGGACTGGAAGTGGGGAGACCATTTAGGAGGCTGTTACAATGTTAAGTGCGTGTGTCCATCCTTCATTGCCGAAGAAGACCATGCCATCAGAGAAATGACGACATGACTTGCACTTGACTTTGTTTTGAGTGAGGGAGGGCTGTGCACGTCACCAGCCTCACTTCTCCAGAGCCATCTGAATCCAGTGACCAGATATTCATCAGGATGACTGGAGATGACCCAGGATGAGGCAATTGGGGTTAAGTGACTTGTCCAAGGTCACACAGCTAAATATTGAAAGAATCAGAGGCTACATATCTCACATATATAATAATAAATCATTAAAATGCTAAAAGAGCTAAAATACATCTAGAGATTCAAGTATATGTGTATTTAGATGTGTTTGTATGCATATGCACATGTTTATATAGAAGTGTATATATATTAATATGTAGAAATGTATATCTATATATAGTGCTGTGTACTAATATGTAATGGTATGTATGTTTTCTCAAATCCCTATGATATTAATTATGGACAACACCATAACAGAAAAGAAAAATCAAACCAAAAACACAGCAAAACACCTGAGAAACAGAGAAATCTACTGAAATGTGAAATATTGATATCAGTTAATTATGTACCTATGAAATTAATATTTTAAGGAAGGACTGGATACCAGATGTCAATAGCAGGAAAAAATAGCATGACATATGAGTTAGAGAGGTAGTGGGGCTTAGCAGGCAGGTTGGTCTTAGAATCAGGTTCAAGTCATAATTCTAATACGTATTGGCTATGTGACCTTGGAAAAGTCACTTAAATTCTCAGTGCCTCTGGTCACTGTGGTGCAGTGGAGAGTGCTGGTCCTAGAATCAGGAAGGCCTGAGTACAAACCTCAGGCTCTTACAGGCTATGTGACTCTGGGCAAGTCACTTAACCCTGTTTACCTCAGTTTCCTCACCTATTAAAAAGTATGATAATAATTGTACCTACTTCCCACACTTGTTGTAAGGATCAAATGAGAAAATAATTTAAAGCATTTATCATAGTTCCTGGCACAGAGTGAGCACTATATAAATGGAGACTATTATTAACACTATAGGATTGTAAAGAAAGTCTCAGTCTGCTTTGGTAGAGAGTTCCCAACACTATTGAAATCACTGGTCCAATTTTTTTAAAAAGACCTATGAATAAATTAATAACATAGTCTCTTAATTTTATACTTTTACATTTCAATTCCAAAAAGCTAAATGGTCAAATAAAGTTTAATTTTTTTTGATCAGCAGTGTTTCTATGTGAAAGTGCTTACTAAACTTTAACTCCTTAGTGTGAAATATGAGATTAAAGAGGTACAAACTTCCTTGTCAAATGTTGGCATGTTTCCATGTGTTAATGGTCACTTTTTGCCTATAATCAAGGCAGAATCTGTTATATAAACAACTATCTCCTTTGTTTGAAGAATAAATAGAAGATTACTTACGAATTCACTAATTGTTCCTCCCTGCTGCCAGCATTTGGTCTTTAGCAACCATATATAAAGAAACAGATCCTATGTTATCCCACAGAGAATATCTAATACACAAATAATATAGAGAGATGCATATACATGGGTATGTGTATACATTTCTCTGTTTTTGGTATATTTCTAGTATTGCATGGTACCATATTCTTATGCAGCTAGAGTTACAGATTAAGAAAAAAACACACATTCCCTAAAATCTGCACTGCTCCTCAGTAGGGGCACCTCCAGAAACAGCAGGAAAAGTCACAACAGCTGTTGAAAAGGAAGCTGCTTGTGTTACAAGATACTGCTATAACTGGTCTAGTGTTTATTGATATTATGCCATTAATCTATTATCCCCATTACTAAAGGAATCTGTGGGCTTTTTTCCCCTTAAGGGAAAAGTCCTCCCCAGCATTAGACTAACCTATGACTCCCATCATCCCTTCTAAATCTAGAAGAGAATAGGAGAGAGTGTGGGAAGCAACCAAGGAAAAGAGAAAGGTGCATCAGTTCTCACTGACTAAAAGCCTGGAACACTTCGCCATCTCCTCTGATTCAAAATCTGCATATGTGTTGGGGTGGTGGAAAGCTTGGGCAAAGTCTGTTGAAGGAGGCAGCATTATGCAGTGGAAATAGAACAGCTCTTGGATATGAGTTTGAATCCTGACTTTTACTAGCTGTGTAACTGCTTCAACTCTCTGGGTCCCAGTTTCCTTATCTATATAATTGTGGAACTAGAATAGATGACCCTTAAGGTCCCTTCCCATTCTAAATCCAATGATTCTCTGAAGTGCTCTGAATGAATGAAAACTTCTTACTTGTAGTGGCAGTGGAGAGAGGGTTAAAGTAAAACAAAACTCTAAATAGTCTTGTCAGACCAGTACTAATTTCACCTGTACTGGCAGCTAAAACTCAATGTGTACTTATGAGCATTTTGAATTTTGTCCCCACAATGTTTTCAATTAGAGGCTTTCTTGCATGTGATGTGTCAAGGGAAAAACAACACTTAGAGTTAGAACTAAGGTATTCCCAGAGACAAATATGATTAATGGGATAATCTTGTAGATTACAATAGTTAGAGGCAGTTCCTGCCATTTTCCACTCTCCAAGGACTGGTACTGCTCACATCCAATACAAACAGCTGCACATTCCTCAGTTCCATTATTATCCAGCATAAGACTGCGTTCAGCATGTTAAATCTCATTCCTATAACATTCACATTTGGCAATCGCCTATTGTGTAACTTCAGCTTGAGAACTTAAATCTCCAAGTTCCCTATGATTCCTTGAGCAAGTTTGTGAACAGAATTGATTTTGTGAAGAGCCATTAAAGGTTGCTCCATGGGAGAGGCAGACAGGGAGGGAAAGGGTTTCATTGAGAAAAGCTACTCCTGGGTGGCACGTTAAAGACACAAAGGGCAATCCTGTCAGCAACCAAAGTCCTTCAAAGTGAGCCCAAGGGGGCAGGAGACCATTACTGCTATCATTATTCCTGGGTTACAGGAGGGGAAACAACCACTGAGAAAGTGAGAAAGTCCCCCTGAGTTTGGGGGAGTGGGTGGGAAAGTCCCGATTAGAAAGCCTGAGTCCCAATTCAGAGGCTCAGCTTTGTCCACTACTCATGCAGCTTCCTTCTAAGACAATTGTCCCCCTCCACAACAGGAAACCGAGAGAAAGCATTTCCTTATGTCTTTGCTGCCATGTTACGAAGAGAGCTATTGGCTGAATTTTGAATACAGCTTTTCTCTTTCTCCTGTGATAGGGGAAAGCTAGCCTTTGAAGAATCCCCAGTAAACAGTAAAACAAAGGCAATAAATGAATGATTCCCCACCAAGTTCCACTCACACTAAATTTCATGCAATGCATTCTTTTCCTCCTTATTAGCATTTGCGGGGGAGCAGTCATTAATCCACATATGTTTAACTCTTTTAGAAAATTCCCCAGCTTAATGTTTTTAACTCCTCTTTTTTTGCCATTCACCCAATTTTAGATTTTTGCTATTTCTCTATACATCTTATTATATATCTTAGATGAGTAAAGTTCTGTGTTGGTCCTAGGTAAGATGGTGAAGGTGGCAGTTTTCACAGATTATTTTCTCCCCTCAAACAAGACCCTTCCCTCCCTCCTCTTTTATGTACCCAGTACCGGTTTGCATTCTCTCCTCTCCCTCTCAAAATCTTCACTCAAGAAAGGATTTACAACATATTCACACCAAAATGTAAATAAATGATGACAGCTGAAAGTACTACCTTTCCCAAGAAGATCTGCATTTTATCAGGATCAAAGTCTTTTTAAGCTGAAGGAATGAAGTTCCCACATGAAATTTTAGGCTTTCAGTGAACAGGTGCATGATGATAACTTAGGGCACAGTACATTGGAATGAGCCCTGAACTTGGAGCCACAGGGTCCAAGTTCAAAGGCTGGCCTTGTCATTTATCATGTGTACAATCTTTGCCAAATCAGTTGACCTCTTTGGGACTCAGTTTCCTGATCTGTACAAGAACCTCTGAAATTATATCATGTAGGCAGCTACCAACTCTACTTACATAAAATGGACCTCAACAAAATACATCAGTACAAAATTATGAATATATGGGCAGAAATCAATGCCTTTGACAACCCAAAGCAAACCTTATTCCACAAAACTGAGATGTTCTAGGAGTCAGGAGGGAGACTTGACTCGGAAAGCAGGCCTTGTAATCCTATTTTAGGCAGACCAACCAGGGGAGTAGATGCCTAAGCTGAGGTCCCTTTACCAAGGACACCTTTTCATGGTATTTAAATCTTGGGATTGTTAGCCCAGTGTTCTGGTTGACCTCAGCTGTCACAATGCTACACAAAGAGATGTAGCTCACTACCCAGGGACCAACCATCAGGGGTTTATAGATCAATATCCACACCTTGAACTGCACTTGAAAGTAAATTAAAAGCTAGTGCAGAGTATAGAGTGTAAATACCCAAGGTGCAGACAGTGATTTGCAACAAGAAAAAAAAATTTAATGAGAACCAATAGGGTCAGGATCTTTATTCCTTTCCCCTTTTGACTAGAATTCCCTGTCTTTTTTCTGCCATCATAGAAACTGTTTGGTAGGTGGGAGGGAAGAGGTGTGGGAGGGGAGAGGGGGTACAAGAATGAAAACTGGAAAGACCTAAATTTTCACAAATATACAGATAATTAAAACAATAGAATCCTATAATTGTATGACTTCTTATTATGATCCTCCACCAAAGTACTATTCCAATTCCACCTCATGGTTTCATGAGGGCAACCCTAGAGCTCTTAAATACTAGAACAGAAAAGCACAAACTTTGGTAAGTCTTTCCAGCTGAAAACACTTCAAGGACAGACCTGATGATGTATGCCATATAAGGACTCACCCTGCTAAGCACATGAGAGCCCAACTGCTACCATGCTGACCACAACTTGACACATTTTTCAGCTGACAATTCATGAAAAGGAAAGGGATGGCAATCTGTATCAGTGGAAGGACCACTCTTCACCTATGAAACTTTGGATCTTTCAAAGCACAGAATATCATGATAGGTACTAATATATACAGATTGGATCAAATTATGTCTGTCAAAATGGAATTCTGAAGAATAAACAGGTAATAAAAAACTGTTGGCCTATCACACAGACAATTTTCTACAGATGCAGCATTATAACAGGGTTCTATTTGTATAAATATATGCACTCTGCTGTTACAAAATAGAATGAGATCATTCTGGTTTTTTTACTGTTTTCAATGAAAAAAGTAAATAAAGATGAAGGGGATAGAAATAGAAAATCATTCTAACAAATGTTAGACTTATGCTAAGTTTCCCAAAGCATAAAATATACCTGAATTAATTTGGCCTCCCACTAGAATTAGAAGACCCCCACCTTGGATACAACAAAGCTGATCACCTCAGATACCTGTTTCTCTGCTGATCATATAATTAAAATGTTCTAATTAGAACATTTAGATATCAACCTTGGCCTTTCCCCTTCAGCAACAAAAAAAGTATGTTTGGGCATTTTGCAATCATATTTTTCTACAACCCTTTGAATAAAAATATAGTTATTATCATGGCAGCTAGGTGGCACAGTGGATACAGTACAGGACCTGAAGTCAGGAAGACTCATCTTCCTAAGTTCAAATCTGGCCTCAAAAACTTAATAGCCCTGGGCAAGTCATTTAACCCTGTTTGCCTCAGTTTCCTCATCTGTAAAATGAACCTACGAAGGAAATACCAAACCACTCCTGTATCTTTACCAAGAAAGCCCAAAATGGGGTCATGAAGAGTCAGACACAACTGAAAAACTACTGAACAGAACGGGATAGTCATTGTCACAGAAGGACAAAATCATAAGACTAAGTTGGAAAGGACCTTATCTGGTAGCTCTTTTTCCTTGTGTTGAGTTAAAATCTGCCTTCCCTTTATCCATGGACTGCAAAGTCTGAGCAAGAATCCTCTTCCAACATCCCTGATCTGCTTTCCTATTTTATTTTGGTGACTGCCTGCTGTGAATTCTAGCTTCCCAGCTACACCTTATGGCAAATGCATTTTCTAAGACAATGAAACAGCACTTAAGGCTTTGTGAAAGTTTTCCAAGTAACTATGATCCTGCCACAGAGGGGAAGGAAACGTGTTAGTTTTCTGAAAAGTTGCTCTTCTTGTCATCAAGCCTCAAGCACTTGATGGGGGACGTAGTGGTTTCACCATACCTGTCGTAGTATCTTACAAGTTGGGGTGGGGGGAAGTTATCAAGTCCTTTCTTCACTGGGTTCCAATTTTAGAAAATAAATAGCTTCCCTTTTTCAAACATGTGGGACTTTGCTGAGCGGAATTAATATGCTAACATGTGGTTTGTGTTTAAATGTAGAAATGTTTCCTTAATCTACTTAGATGTACAAATGAGAGCCAAGCAACAGCTTCCCAGATACTCGAGATCACCACCATCAGTTCCCCCTTTTGTACATCTTTGCTCACCTCCCCATGTCCTTCAGCAGCTATGCTTCCAATCAAAGGATCATGAGATCATATGATTTAGAACTGGAAGGGAAGGGGCCTAAGAGTTCAGCCAATGCTCCTTTCTCTTTAAAAGACAAACTTGAAGCCTTCTAGTCTTCCAGAAAGTTCACCTGGCTTTGTTTTCAGTCTAGGTTCTAGTGCCTTCTACAATTGAAACTGCTCTTTAACCAACTAAATAAATATGTACTGAATACCTACTGTATGCCTGGTCCTGTAGTAGAAACTGAGAGATTAAAAATACAGTCAATCCTCAACTTTTGAGGGGACAAGGTCCCTAGAAAACAGCACAAATGTCAAAAAACATGAATGCTGCTACATTGAACCTATGGAAAACATATGATTGGGTTCCTGCAACCATCAAAAAGTGTAACCTTTCAATAGATATTGCTGAAAATGTACTTTTCTGCATACAATTCTTTAAAAAAAAAACATTAATTCTGATAATATGCACTTTTCTTAACACAGAAACCATGAAATAATCCATGAAATGTAATACACAAAATAAAACTGGTAACATGGAAAACATTTTTCTTGCTAGTAATTCCCTAGAATTCTGTGACCTTTTGTGCTAACATCTCAATTTTTTAAATATTATTTCATATAATACTATATATTGCTGTAAACCTCTCTGCCTTGGCTACCTTCTGAAAGCCAAGAGAGAAGTTATTAGGACTATAGTTGCTATTGTTGGAAGAAGCCTAGACTGACAAAATCTTTTCAGACATTCCAAATGCACAGATACCTTTTTATTCTATAATGGTAGGGTGGACAAGACCACTGAAGTGGTCTATATATGGTATAGACCATATATACATTATATATAGTATATATGGTATGGACCATATATACTATACTATAATGGTAGGGTGAACAAGACCACTAGTCGTATACCAGCTACAAACTTGCATACATAACACCTCTCTCTTTTTTTTCCTCTACTGCACATAGCCATGACTGTCCCCAGTTGACAACTCAGAAGTGAAAATGAGATTGGTAATAAGATCACAGAAATGCTTGAAGTCCTGAAAGTAAAAAAAAAAGGGGGGGGGGATTTTAAGGATTGACTGTAAAAATAAAACATGATCCCTACTTTCCAGGTACTTATAATTTAGTTGAAAAGATAAAACAGAGAAAAATCTCCATATATCACAGGGTATCTTTGTACTATGTGTTACACTTTACAAATCACTTCCCTCATAAAAAGAGGCAAAGTAGTATAATTAATATTATCATTTTACAAATCAGGAAACTGAGGCCCAGAAGCATAGGATTTGTCTAATAACACACAAGTAGGAAATATTGGAACCAGCATTTGAACTCAGATCTTCTGATTCTTAAGGTCAGTTGATTCCATTACTAGATTATGCTGCCTTCTCACAGAGTATTAAGTGGTACAGTACAGACTGAAAATGCAATCGATGAGTGAAAGAAAGGGAAGATGGATCTTATCATCTTATAACCTAGAATTCACTTTTGCCTTGGGTCTGTTTGTTTAATATCAGATGATTGAGAACATTCTTCTCCATTATTTGGCATTCAAAGCCTTGGGGAAAGGACATTCTCTGTCCACCACTTCTGTTTCACTTATCTGTAAGTGGTCCAGGCAACCCTGCATATCATTTTTCTCTTTTTTTTCTGGGAAAAATGTTCCATTATTTTGGCTTTACCTGTTGCTTCTCTGCTATTTAGTGTATTAAGATATAAAAGCTCTTCCCTACCTTTCAGTTCCTTTTTTATCTGAGCTTTCTCTTACTCCCCAAAAATTTTTATTTCTATCCTAGATTTCTTCAGCTAGAGCTGAAAGGGTGATCTGAAGATGTCTGGGAGTTCCTTTCAGGGGGTCCAGGAGATCAAAACTCTTTTCATAATAATATTAATGTATTTTAATTTCTAATATGGTAACCATCGATAGATATAATCCACATGAATAAAAGTTCTTTGTTGGGTGGGACAGTTCCCTTTTTTTAAGAGTATAAAAAGGTCCTAAGACTAAAATGTTAGAGAATAACTGAGCTTGGCATGAATCTCAGACCAAGGAATCTCCATCCTAAATAATACCTTGATTGTGTAAGGTATGCAATAAATGTCTAATTGAAGCAAATTGAATGTTCATAGTACCCGTAACAAAGTTTTTTCCAAATATTTTCACATCTCAGCTAATTTTATCCTAGAATCCTGTGAGTTAGACCAGTCAGTCAGCATACCCAGTTAATGGATAGAAAAAATTAAGTGACTTGTATAAAGTCACACATTAAATTAGTCACAGAGTCAAAAGAGAATCCATTTTTAGAATCTGATTTTTAGATCAAATGTTCAACATCTACTGTACATTGTTGCACCTGTGTTTGAATAAGGGAATGAATGGAAAAAGCATTTATTGAGGGCTTACTATGCACCAAGCATTGTGCTAAGTATTGGGGAAATTTAAAACAAAAAAGGAAAAAGTTAATCCTTGCTCTTAAGGAGCTCACACTTGAATTAGGGGAGATGATGCACGAAAGAAATTTCATCAGCAGGCAAGTGTTGCAAGAACTGGAGGTCCTGAGTATTCAGCAGTAGTACAGATGACAAGACCCAAGAGTTGTATAAGTAGGTCACATGACTGCATCAAAGGTTCTTCAGTGTGTAAAGGCAGGGCAGATGTTTCAGCACATTCCAAGACTGCAACATTATGACCTCAAAGCAAGGTAGGTGCTGGACACAGTGCACTGGTTAGGCTGACAAGTCTCAGATGGCATGGTTACATCTTTGAAATAAGATAGCTAGGTAGTTTCTCTCATACAGATTCTTTATCCCTTAAATATTAACTCTTCCACAATTACTTAGTGGAATTACTAATATGTAAAGCATTTAAACTCCATGCTTTAATCACTGTGCCAATGATCTCGCAAGATCAAGGTCAAGAGTCTGATCCCAATAGGAGTCAGTTAGCTTCACTCTAGCTGATGGCCACAGATTCTTACCCCCACCCTCCACAGAGTATCACCCAAATGTATCTCATTGGTCCCGAGAAAGATTTAGATCTGAACAAATAAAAATTTCAAGCACCTGCCCCGGTGAGGAAGGCTCTTTCCATGTGGGATAAAGAAACAAAAAGTATTTTATTTCTTGTCCTAAACATCAAAGATCAGAACAGTCTGAGTCTGAGTTTGGAAATGTACAAAATCTATGGCAATTCAATACCCCTTTACAGTTATAACTGGATTGTGTGGGGCCATCAGATCATTGTCCCAAGGCAGGAAATTTAGAGAGTACTAACAACTTCCCTCCTACTCACTCAGACTCTATGGGCAACAGGGCAACCTTACACCATAGCTGATTTCCTCCTGTTTGGCAGCCCAGGAACCTCAAGGTATCCCAAGGTACGCTTCTTCCCCCTAGTGGCCACACCCCTGGTTTCAGCCCTTCTCTCAGCTACACTGCCTTCCAGAAGTGGCTAGTTCTTCAGCAGCCTAAGGACCTTGTAGTGTCCCATGGTGGGACTTCTACCCAGGTCACATCTCAAGTGAATCCTGACTCACTTACCATAGGTTCAAAAGCAAGTCATGTTGCATCAGTTTTTTATTATACATAAAAATGTTCCACAGACATTATTTGACACACAATACATCCAAATCCACATAATAATGATGTGTTATAATAAAGTTCTATCTTACTCAAGGACTGTAAATTTAGTGGTATCTAATGGTGCCTTGCAGATAATTCCTCTTTAAGCTATTAAGAGATTGGGAATATATTCCTTTTTCATAATCATTCAAGCAGAAATGCTATACATACAGGGTCAGTCATGATCACGGACAGAGTGGGTAGTTGTTAGGGTCACTAAGGGAAATCTGACAGTTTAATTCTTTCTCAATTCCCAGTGCCTGAAATTTTGGTCAGGGTTTTATCCCTTTAGTTTAATTATGGCTTTCATATGTAGTATTAAGAACATGTCAACACAAACTATTATCAGTCATTAATATCTAAATGTGAAACAGAGCTCTAGGAGTATGGTAGTGGGATGAAAGAAGAGAATGAAGTGAGAAGGGTAGAAAGGAAGACTAGGAACATTAGCCACTAAAGATGACTACTTCATCGTTTTGCCTAGTATATGTACATATCAATCACCACTCACACCACTTTCCTGTAGTGATTACATGAACGTCACTCCTCCTTCGTGGCTTAATATATATTCATTCAGGGAAATTATCATAATTCTGCTCTTGAACCTTTCCTGGCTATTGAATAACATTAACAATCACAAATAGACTAATAAAAACTTATTATGGAACTTCAGAGATCATATCGATTGTCACATACTGCAGAAATCTCTGCTATGACCCACTTGACAAATGGTTTACAATTTCTATTGTGACCTAGGTAGCAAAGTGATTAGAGTCCTTAACTTTGATTCGATAAGACCCAATTTCAATTTTTGCCTCAGTCACTTAACAAGTGTAGGACCCTAGTTAAGTCATTCAGTCTCCTTGTCTGTAAATTTTTTGTCTTGTCTGTAAAATTTTTGTTGTTCAGTCATGTTGACTCTTCATGACTCCATCTGGGGTTTTCTTTCTTGGCAAAGATAATTGGTTTGTTATTTCCTTCTCCAGCTCATTTTATAAATGAGGAAACTGAGGCAAACAGAATTAAGCGACTTGCCTAGGATCACACAGCTAGAAAGTTTCTGAGGCCAGATTTGAACTCAATAACATAAGTCTTCCTGACTTCAGACCTGGTGCTCTATGCATTTCACCAATAGTGCCTACTTCATGGCAGTATTGTAAGAATCAAATGAGATAATAAATGTAAAGCGTTTGCGAACTTTAAGCATTATATAAATATTAGCTATAATTATTATTCTACTTGAATACTTTCAGTGAGAGGGAGTTTACTACCAACTGAGACTACCCCCAATCTCTTTTGAGACAACCCAAAATATTAGTTCTTTTTTTCTTTTGAGTGGAAATCTGCCTTCTTTTTATTCATAGGTCTCAAAATTGAAATCCAAATTCTCACCATCTGGTCTTCAAGATATTCCACTGACTCCTTACTCATTCTGTTCTCTTATTGACCCTGTCATATGGACAAAAACTCTCTGATGTTAGGGTAACTCTAAGTCCAAATTAAATCCCTAATTCAAATGAGATCTTAATTTTTCCAAATAGCAAACTTTTCAGACTTAATGGCATGCTGCCATTAATATGGGAGGTGGGTTCAGCTTGACTATAATTGTCATGCTGAAATTCCGTATATAGATTTATATCAAATGTTATGCTATTTTGCCGTTCTTTAATCATACAGGCATAGCTAGTTTTATTGCCTAGTAGCATTTTTAAGGTTTACTTAAAATTAATCCATAATAAACATTCTGACAAAATGTGACGTGGCCAAAGTCAAGTTCTCTCTCCTTTCTCTCTTCCCCTGGTCCCTTCCAACTTAATCCCCAAATCTATAAAGAATTTGGAAACAATTCTCCATAGTACTCAGTAGGACTACCAATTTATTTAACTGGGCGCCTAATGACATCTAGTGGTGAAGTTTGGAAAAGTTAGAGTATCTGTCAATCCCTGAAGAAAATTCATTTCTATTTAATTATTCCTATTTTAAATAATGCATTTTTAAAAAAAACACTAAGGTATGACATGATTAATATCTGTTTTACTGGTCTTTACTGCATTTACTCTTTATTTTTAAGCAAATCAGACCAAATTTCTCCCTAAATGCCAGAGTAAAGTTCCTCCTCTCCCCAGTCACTTTGGATAAGCAATAATGGCTAATTATTCTTTCTGGAAATACTGAACAGCAAAAATCTTATACAGAATTTTAAAAGGAAAAAACAGACACTTTCATTGTTATAAAGCCTATGCTTCAGGTCAAACAGTCACCATCATAAGTACGATGTGGCTGAACAATCCCACACCTAACCCTAACTTTGTGTACAATGGACTGAAAGATCCATATGAATTAGCAGAATGATGTGGCAACAGACAAAGGCAATTAAAGGTTACATTGTATTAAGAGAAGCATAGTATCTAAAAGATAAGAAGGTAATAGGACCTGATCTGACCTGATCTGTACCGCCATGTTCAGTTATGGGTGCCACATGGTTTAAATATCTTTTATAATCTGTAAATGGAGTAAAATCTGGAAGACACCTAGGATGATGAGGGGATGGAACTCTGTGACATAAGAATTCAGCTGAATGGCTAGGGTATATTGACCTTGGAGAAGACTTGAAGGAGAAGAACTGTTCTCATATATATATATATATATATATATATATATATATATATATACAAAGCTATCATGCAGAAGACAGGTTAAAATTAAGGGTAAAAAGAAGAGCAATAACCAAGAGCTATACAAAGGTAGATTAGAGTTGTACAGGAAGAAAAACATCCTCGCAATTAGAGCTGTTCAAATGGGAAATGAGGTGCCTCAGTCGGTCCTGGAGGTTCATCTCTGCAGGTTTTCCTGTCTGAGGTATCCTTCTGGTAAGAGTCATGTTAAACAAGACAACCTCTGAGGTTTTCCCACTCTGAGATTCCAGGATCCTATAATTATTTTAAGTTCTGACTTAGATACCTGAGAAATTTGTACCATTTATAAACAACCTTGTCTTGTTATTGTATTGTATTGTTATTCACAGTTAGAAGCAGATAAATTTCACAAGCAGAGAAACTGACGAATCTTAAAGACTTCGTACATAGCTCTACAGTTATGGATGAAGTTAATTACACACAATTACATATACATTGCATGTGTATGTATATTTGTATTGTTTTACATAGTCACTGAAGTCACTGCAGGGGCCTTGGGAAGGGCTGCATTTTTATATGTTTTAAAAATAGACTTAATCTCCTTCCCATGTGTTGCTGTAAGCCCATTAAATCTCAGAAGCTAAGCAGGGCTGAACAAGGTCATTTCTTGTCAGGGCTCCAAGGGGTAGCAGGAAGTAGCCCTGGTGAATCAGATGATAGCATTCTTACCCGAGTCAGCAGTAAATCAGCAGGGTCTTTGAGCCTTGTGTGACTGGTCATGCCATCTCTGGCTTGAGTTGGCAGACTCCTATTCTCACTGAAAGACATCATTAAAATCAGAACTGTGACAGTGGTTATCTAGGAGATTCCTTGGAAGGATGAGGAAGGTCACCTCAGTTTTTGTCTTGGTTTATAAGAATGGGAACATCCAGGAAGTAAAAGTTCATTTTTAAAAGGGTTGATCTACAGTATGAATTGATACCTTGGTGGGCAAAATTACAGTAGTGAAAATTAGCATTAATGGATACTAGCCCAGACCCAACAGTTGGTTATGTTTTGTTGGAACCAAAGAGAATCTGTCTGCAGACCTAAGGACAAGATGAATGTGGGGGGGAGAACAAAAACAAATCTTTAAAAAGATATTTTTAAAAGTCCTACCTGAATGAGAGTGGGAGGTGTGAACATATGCCTTTGTATAATGGGAGGCTATTAGTGGATTTGGTGGTAGTAGTAGTTGAAGAGTTTGTGTGACAAGACAGCTATGAATTTTGATAAGTTTCAGCCTTTTCTCTGTTAGCATGCCATCACCAGGCCATGGCAAGTGAGACAAGAGATGGCTGAGGTGAATGGGATAGAGATTTCTGACAGACCTATCAGAACAGGACCAGAAATCAGGTCAGTGCTCAACAGTAGGCAATACAAAAAGATACACAAGCAGGGGGACAACACAAAGAAATCCCAGCAAGGGCTAGAAGTGGGCATCTAAGGTGGTCAGAACCAAGGAAAAGGGTCCTGGCAGCAGTCTACGTGCACAGGTCTAGACAGGCAGGTGGTGAGTCAGAGAGATTTGGCAACATATTGCTAGGACCCATACACATGGTTCAGAGGAAGGACAGAAAGGCAAGGGGAATCAAGGAAGGACTCTGGGCCTGGAGGAATTCAGTTATAGAACAGGGAACTAATGTAACGGATCTTAGGTATGAGGAACTTAATTTCAAAGTGGTAACTTAGGATGGAATGAGTCCAGTTAATTAAAAAAAAAAAAGTGCCAGGTCAGAGTGAGACCAGTAGCAAGGCTGACTTAATACTGCTTAATACTGAGTTCTTGATTATGAATCCAGGGAGCCTTATTTATCTCCAGTTCAGGGTCCAAACTGGTCCCTGACCAAGGGCTTATCTGAGCTGTAGATAAGGATTAAATGACCCTACACTAGAGCAATGTGGGCATACATCAAACATTAGTGGCAATTACATGGTGTGGTGAGTAGAGCTCTGGGCCTGCAGTCAGTAAGCTGTGTGACCCTGGGCAAGCCACTTAAGTTCTGCCAGCCTTAACTCAGTTTACTCAAATGTAAAATGGAGATAATAAAAGCATCTCCCAAGGTTGTCATGAAGGTCAAATGAGAAAATACTTGTAAAACGCTTAGCACGGTGCCTGGCATATAGTAGGTACTTTTAAAATACTTGTTTCCTTTCTTTCCTTCTTCCCTGCCTCTTTTCTCATGTTTTCCTCCTGCACTTTTACTGATGCATTGATCCTATTGTAAAATAGTTCTGTCTTAAAAGTTAAAATGCCTATATTTAAATGTTGACTCTGCCCTATATGTGACCTTTATGTAATCACTCTTGGCTTTAGTTTCTTTGTATTAAAAAAAAAAAAAAAAAGGAAGCTGATCTAGATGACCTCTCTCTGCGGTCACTTCCAGCTCTAAATCTATGATCCTATGATCTCCCTCAAGAACATCCACTAGTCATCCCCTTCATCGCTCACCTTTGATCTCTCCCTATCTACTGGCTCCCTTTCCATTGTTTAAGAAGACAGTCAGGTCTCCTTCATAGATAAACACACACACATTCACGAACATGAACTAATGTAGAGGGTCTTAGGTATAATGAACTTCAATTTCAAAATGGTAACAAAATGGAATTTACATACATACACACACACACACACACACACACACACACACACACCACAGACTATTGAGGGATGTCTTTTTTCTTTACCTGACAGTCATTTCCTATTCTTACCCCTCCCTCTGGATTGAATCCTCCTTTGAGACAAAGAAAAATAAACAAAACCACATGATACAGAGACCATCTGAAAATGTATACAATATTCTATACTAGTAATCCCCCACCTCTCTGGTATAAGGAAAAAGATATGGACCATATTCTCTTCACTTGGAATTCAATTGGTTCTTTCCTTACTCATAGTTCAGCATTCCTGTAATGATCTTTTCATTGACATTATTTCATTCATTATGTATATTTTTCTCTTTGATTTATTTGATTCTGTATCACTTATGCATATCTTTCCATATTTCTCAGAATTCTTCAAACTTATCATTTCTTATATGATAATCTTCTGTTGCAGTCATATATTATATTGTTTTAGGAATTCACCAATAGATTAGCTCTTACTTAGTTTCCAATTCTTTATTACCACAAAGGATGCTATTGAGAATTTGTTGGCATATATTGGACTTTTATTTCTACATTTGACTTCATCAGGGTATAAACCCAAGTAGTGTAAGTTGAGGGCCAAAGAGTATGGATAATTTAATCATTTTTCTTACACAATAACAAACTGAAATTCAGAACATTTGGAAAATTACATAGCTCCATCAACAATGCATCAGTGAGGAGGGAGAGGAGGAGCCAAGACGGCAGAGTAGAAGAACGGACCTGCTGTAGCTCTCCCCACAAAGCCCATAAAATGTCTGTAAAATGACTCTAAACAAATTCTAGAGCAGCAGAATCCACAAAACAACAAAGTGAAAGACATTTCCAGCCCAAGGCAGGGTGGAAGGCCAACAGGAAAGGTCTATCACACCAGGCTCAGAGCAGAGTACAGCCCAACCTTGTCCATGCAGCCACTGCATGGACAGGACCAGAGCAGGTTTCAGGGTGCAGAATCACAGGCAGCAGCTGCGGTTTCCAGATTTCTCAACCCACAACCACCAAAGACAGCTTCAAAGGTCAGTAAGAAAGCTCTTTCACCTAGGTGAGAAGGGAGTAGGGTCCTGCCCTAGCCCCAGTCCCAGGCAGTTGCAGCATCCATTTTTGGAGCCCTCAGTCTAAAGACCCTGGGAGAATCAAGCAGCTGATCTGGATCTCAGTTCTGAGTGACAAACCTGGGGTGAGGAGGACCACTGGCATGGTGGAGCTGGAGATGGTTGTGGAGAGGGAACCCATCTCCCAGATTCTGGGCAGAAAAGCTTGGGGTTGCTCCCAGACCAGAGTGTAGGCCAGGAGAGGAATAAACTCCCCTCTCCTGATTGTGCCACCTTGGAAGAAGTGAGAACTTACAGGTCCCTAGAGTATACCCTCGACTTGACAAAGGACTCAAAAGTCAAGTAACTGACTGGGAAAATGCCCGAAAAAGAGAAAAAAAATAAGACTATAGAAGGTTACTTTCTTGCTGAACAGGTATTTTCCTCCATCCTTTTGGATGAGGAAGAACAAAGCATACCATTAGAGGAAGACATTAAAGTCAAGGCTTCTTCATCCAAACCCTTCAAAATAAATTTTCAATGGTCTCAGGCCATGAAAGAGCTCAAAAGAGATTTTGAAAATCAAGTAAGAGAGGTGGAGGAAAAATTGGGAAGAGAAATGAGAGCGATGCAAGAAAATCATGAAAAACAATGTCAACAGCTTGCTGAATGAGACCCAAAAAAATGCTGAAGAAAATAACACCTTTAAAAATACACTAATCCAAATGGCAAAAGAGGTCCAAAAAGCCAATGAAGAGAAAAATACTTTAAAAATCAGTTAGTCAAATGGAAAAGGAGGTTCAAAATCTCACTGAAAAAAATAGTTCTTTAAAAATTAGAATGGAGTAGATGGAAGCTAATGACTTTATGAGAAACAAAGAAATTACAAAACAAAACAAAAAGGATGAAAAAATTGAAGACAATGCAGAATATCTAATTGGAAAAACAACTGACCTGGAAAATAGATCCAGGAGAGACAATTTAAAAATTATGGGGCTACCTGAAAGCCATGACCAAAAAAAGAACCTAGATATTATCTTTCATTAAACTGTCAAAGAAAACTGCCCTGATATTCTAGAACCAGAGGGTAAAATAAATATTGAAAGAATCCACCAATCACCTCCTGAAAGAGAAACTCCTAGCAATATTGTAGCCAAATTCCAGAGTTCCCAGGTCAAGGAGAAAATATTGCAAGCAACCAGAAAGAAATAATTCAAGTATTGCGGAAATACAATCAGGATAACACAAGATCTAGCAACTTCTACATTAAGGGATCAAAGGGCTTGGAATATGATATTCCAGAAGTCAAAGGAACTAGCATTAAAACCAAGAATCACCTACCCAGCAAATACTTCAGGGGGAAAATAGTCATTCAATGAAATAGAGGACTTTCAAGCATTCTTGATGAAAAGACCAGAACTAAATAGAAAATTTGACTTTCAAACACAAGAATCAAGAGAATCATAAAAAAGTAAACAGAAAAGAGAAATCATAAGGGACTTATTAAAGTTGAACTGTTTACATTCCTACATGGAAAGATAATATTTGTAACTCTTGAAACTTTTCTCAGTGTTTGGGGAGTTGCAGGGATTATATATACACATATATATAGACAGAGGACACAGGGTGAGTTGAATAGGAAGGGATATCTAAAAAAATAAAATTAAGGGATCAGAAAGGAATATATTGGGAGGAGAAAAGAAGAAATGGAATGAGGCAAATTATCTCTCATAAAAGAGGCAAGAAAAAGCTTTTTAAATGGAGGGGGAAAGTGGGGAGGTGAGAGGAAAAAAGTGAAGCTTACTCTCATCACATTTGGCTTAAGGAAGGAATAACAGGCACACTCAATTTAGTATGCAAATCTATCTTACACTACAGGAAAGTAGGGGAGAAGGTGATAAGTGGGGTGTGGGGGGATAATAGAAGGGAGGGCAAATGGGAGGAGGAAGTAATTTGAAGTAAACACTTTTGGGAAGGGACAAGGACAAAAGAGAGAATAGAATCAATGGAGGACAGGATAGGATAGAGGGAAATACAGTCAGTCTTTCACAACTTGACTATTATAGAAGTCTTTTGAATAACTATGCGTGTATATCCTATATCAAATTGCTTGCCCTCACAGTGGGGATGTGTGGGGAGGGAGGAAGGGAAAGAAGTTGAAACTTCAAGATTTAGGAACAAATGTTAAGAATTGTTTTCACATGCAACTGGGAAATAAGAAACACAGGTAATGGGGTATAGAAATCTATCTTGACCTATAAGAAAAGAGAAAAGATGGGGAAAAGGGAAGGGAGGGGTATAATAGAAGGGAGGACAGATTGGGGGAAGGGGTAATCAGAATGCACAGTGTCTTGGAGTAAGGGGGAGGGGAGAGATGGGGAGAAAATTTGGAACTCAAAATCTTGTGGAAATGAATGTTGAAAACTGAAAATAAATAAAATTTTTAAAAAACAATGCATGTGTGCCTTTTTTCCCATATGGCTTCCAATATCTCCTATTTCCATCTAATTTCATTTTTGCCAGTTTTCCTGGTTTTCAGGACACCACTCTTTTCTTGTTATCTCCCTAACTATCTGACCTCTCCTTCTCTGTATATTTTGCTGAATCTTCATCCATGTCACATCTGCTAACAATGGGGGTCCCCCAGGACTCTGTCCTGTGCCCTCTTTCCTTTTCCCTGTATACTATTTAACTTGAAGAGTTTGTAAGTTCCAATAATTTCAATTATCATCCTTGTGCAGATGACTCTCAGATCTACTTGTCCATCCCTAATCTCTTAATATTCAGTGTCATATCTCCATTGTCCTTTAGACTTCTCAAACTGGATGTTATATAAACATCTTAAACTCAACATGTCCAAAAGTCAACTCATCATCTTTTCCCCAAAACTCTCTCTTCCTCCTAACTTCCTGATTACTGTTGAGAGTACCACTCTCTTTCTAGTCTCACTTAAATCCAATTCATGAGCAAGTCAAGACATGACCCTGTGATGTCATTGGTCCTCTTTTTGAAAAAAAGGAAAAACATCAAAACAACATACTACAAATCTTCCCAGTCACCTAGGCTCACAACCTATATGTTACCCTTGACTCCTTATTCTATATCTCCCCCTGCCATATATAATCATTGGTCATGTCCTATTTTTTCTAGCTTTCTAACACCTCTCATATATGCCTCGGTAATGTAATTATGTTAACAGGAGTTAAAGATCTTCCCTGCCCATTAAGGGAAGTTTGATTAAGAGAGATTTGTTTTGTAGGAAGGCCCACACCTTTTGTTTCTAATGAGGTACTAGTTCTCAAGGGTCATGATGTCCTCTGACTCTGAAAAGTGTATAAATACTCTGAGGTGAGGTTTTCCTTTGGGGCTTACTATTAGAAGTGTTTGTTTAGCCAGATGAGACTCTGGATAGTTCCTAAGAACCTCCATCCCCTTTGAGAATCCAGATGTTGGTGCTTCTCTCTCTGGTAACCATGTATGTATGTAATTGTCAGGCAGTTGGATCTGTTGATCTGTGATGTATGTATTACTTATGGTCAGACCATTGAAAGCCCTGTCTGTTGGTCTTTATTTCTCTCTTTGTATTTTCTCTGAAGTTCATGGTGCTGACTTTTTCCCCTGAATGATATATGTGCTTGACTAAAGAATATTGTTGACCACCCCAAAAGTTGCTTTCCTTTCAGAAAAGCTGATCATAGAACCTATACAAGAGGTCCTCTGTGTATTCCAGGGTCCTTTCTGTTACAGCCTCCTCACTCCAATGATACTATAACCACCCTTATGCAGTCTCTTATTACCTCAAGCCTGTACAGACATACCTTGGAGATGTCATGGGTTTGGTTCCAGACTACCACAATAAAGCAAATATCACAACACGTCATATGAATATTTTTTGTTTCCCAGTGCTTATAAAAGTTATGTTTACACCATACTGTAGTCTATTAAGTGTACAATTGTATTATGTTTAAAAAAAATAATGCACATACCTTAACTTAAAAAAACACTTTATTGCTAAAAAAATGCTAACTATCATCTGAGACTACAGTGAGTCATAAACTTTTTTTGCTCTGATCAGGGTGGTGTCTGTTGAAGGTAGGGATGACTGTGGCAATTTCTTAAAATAAGAAAACAATGAAATTTGCCCCAACAATTGACCCTTCCTTTCACTTGAATACTTAGAGACCATTAGAGGGTTATTAATTGGCCTTCTTTCAATATTGTTGTCTTAGGGAATGGAGGAGGTGGGAAACCAAGGAGAAGGAGAGAGACTGGGAATGGCCAGTCAGTACAGCAGTCAGAACACAGGTAACATTTATTAAGTTTGCCGTTTTATATGGATATAGTTCATAGTGCCCCTAAACAATTATAATAGTAACATCAATGATCACTGATCACAGGTCACTGTAACAGATATAATAGCAATGAGAAAGTTTGAAATATTGTGGGAATTGCCAAAAGTGATACAGAGACACGATGTGAGCACATCCTGCTGGGAAAAAAAATGGCACCAAGAGGCTTACTAGACTCAGGGTTGCCACAAACCTTCGATTACAAAAAAAACAACACAATACCTACACAGTTCAATAAAGTAAAGCACAGTAAAATGAGGTATGCCTGCACTATTATAATAACCTGCTGTTGGTCTCCCTGCCTCAAGTCTCTTAGTACTCCAATCCATCATACATTCAGCTGTCAAATTGTTCTTCCTAAAGTGCAACACTCACTATGTCACAGCTTCTGATCACTAAATTCCCTATATTTCCTAATATGTCCCTCCCTAATAGATCAAATATAATGCCCTCCATTTGACTTTCAAAGCCTTTCATAAACTGGCCTCTTCCCACTCTTCTTACATCTTTCTCTCGTCTGTGCACTCTGAGATCCAGTTATATTGGTCCACTTCTTACTGGAATACAATGCTCAGTCTCTGGATTGAGTGTTTTCACCCATCTGGAATTCTCTCCCTCCTCATTTTTGCCTCCTAGCTTCTCTGTCTTCCTTGAAGTCTCAGCTAATGTCCTATCTTCTGTAAGAAGCCTTTCTGAGTTCTCCTCAATCTTAATGCAGTCCCTCTGAGATTATCTCCCCCACCCTCCATTTATCCTATGTATATAATATATGTATATATTACATATATACACATACATACATACATACATATCTCACTTGTAATAATTGTTTGCACGCTGTCTTCCCCATTAGTCTTTGAGGTCCTTGAAAGCAGGGACTTACTTTTGGTTTGGGGGTTTGTTTGGGCTTTTTGCCTTTCTTTGTATCCTGATCACTTGGCAGATTGTCAGGCATATATTAGATACTTAATGAATGATAGCTGAGGATTCTCCTACCTCAAATATTCCGGGAGGATTTTGTCTGGATATCTTCTTTGCCTTATCACTCTCTGCCTTATAGCATGTGAAGGGGGAGATATTTAGACAGATGTCTCCAGCATTTTCAGCCTTCTCAAGCTAGCAATATGATTTTTTGCATATAACAGAGCAGAATGATAGAGAGAAGCTAAAGCAGTAATCCTTCGGTTCTTTTTCCATTTAAGAAAGTAAAATCTAGAGCAGATTTACCTATCCGGGGAGATGCTGATAAAATCCAAGAATTAAAATGGGTTTTTGATCATATCAGGTGAGTGTTAAACTAAGAGACTCAAGGGAGTCAATGGGGGCAGGGGGGAATGGTAGTTGATAGAAGAGTTCAGAAAAGAATTAAAAATAACAGTTCTAAAAACAATTCAAATAGCTGACTTGATTTTAGCTTCAGTCTTTGTTTTCTTTTAATGTACCATAGCCAAGGGGGAAAGTTTCTTAGGCACTGGCTGAGAGGGCTGACCAACTATAGATGTAGCCTTCTTTATAGTGAAACATTTTCTCTTTTGTAGATAATCATGTTACTTCCAGAAGTAGCTGGAGAACAGAGCAGCAGGTGGCCCTGAAGATAACAGATCAACTAAAAATTCTAGAAGAGCCTAACAGAGAAGGTAGAAATAAGAGTGAGAGAAAGGTTTACTAAACACAGCATCCCCAGTAGATGGTGGATATGATATTAAGTTGCCAGGCCTAGAGGCCTGAGGGCTACCCGAGTCTTACCTTACCTGTCCCAGGTCTTCGGTTGGCCAAACCGGATAAACGTATGAGAGAAGAGACTTTCCGGAGTCGAACAAGGGTTAGGCTTTATTCAGGGTCCTGGTTACATGTGCAGGGGGAATTCTTCCTTAGGAGGGAGCGAGGAATCTCCCAAGGAGGCAAAGATCTTATAATAAGAGATTGGAAGTAGAAGTGTAAGTGGGGAGAGAGAGGGAGGGGAGAGCGAAGAGAGGAAAAACGGAGCCTTCTGTCATGTAACGACCCCTCCTGAGCTAAGAGAGCCTTCAGGCTTTCCTGATCCTAATTAAGCTCTCCCGCCACATAGTTTGCACCTGAATACCGTGCCTGTTAGATAACAATAGGTGTGCCCAGATCCGGGACAGTCTCAAGGGGGATGCTCCTCCCATCACGTTTCTCACGGGAAGAGGCGGAAATACAAGAGATTGCTTGGTCTCACTCCTCGATTCCCTGCTGTTATCTGGGGGGCCTCATGAGAACTCTAAGATTTAGAAGTTCCCACCTTTACCCACCCGAGACTGTCCACATGGAATTGAGCTTCCATCCCTAGCATTAAGTGAGCTGAAGATAACTGGATAATTGAAGACAAGTTGCCGCAGAGTTGTAACACCCAATAGTAAGAATAGAAATCTTCACCAAGAAGCAAATGAGATACGTCAAACAGGGAAAGTAACACTTGGGAAAGAGAAAATTCTGGCAGAAAGCAACAGAATAGGTTCTGTACTCTATAGTCCGTATTATAATTTCATACAGCTGAAAAGCTAACAGATGATATAGTAGTATTGAAAGAATCATCCAAATTCAGCTTTTAAAAAATATTAGCACTTATTACCATTGTGCTGTACATTAAATAGACTACTTTTATGTGTATTGTGCTCATAAGCACGCATGAAAGTTTCATTAATTGACTAATTTTCATCAGCTATCAACATATGGTCTACAAAAATGAAATCTCAAAATCTCAGTCCATTTGAGTCAGAAACAAATAATTTAATTTTCTTCTAGGTCTTTTTTATATATTTAATATCATCAGCCATGGCACTCCACCTCATCACTCCCATCTGTCCCTCCCATTGGAAGGTGAAGCCATGGATTTTAAAACTCCATTTAAGGAAGGAACTCAGCTTAGAATATCTCATTTCTCACCCAGTTATACTACTTTAGCAGTTCTCTGACTTTTTCCATCAATGTCCCTTGGTCAAGTACGTTACCTCCCTCCTCCCTCACATCACCTCACCTTTCAGTTTTTCAGCTTTCTTTTGTCTTCTGGTACCTTAAAATTATAAGCTTCTTGAGGGCCAGGGCTATATTTATTTTTTTTGTTTGTTTTTAGTAAATACTTATTGACTGACTTGTTGATGGAGAGGGTGAATTGGCCAAGTATTGACTCCACTTGGTAGGGTACAAATCTTGGCCCTACTTAATTTTGCTCAAGTACAGATGACATCAACAGGCTTTGGCAACAAATCTGCTATGGGGGTAAGGCATATTAAGGATGACACCTAGGATGTGAGCCTGGGGGACTGAGAGCTTGGTGTTGTCCTAGACAGTAATAGGGAAGTCGGGAAGGAGGAAGGGCTTAGGGGGAAGTGATAATAAGTTCAGTTAAGGTTGTGTTTAGTTTATGTTGTCTGAAAGGTAATTGGAAATGTGAGATTGGAGGTCAGCAGAGAGGCTGGGGCAGGAGAGGTAGATTTCGAGAATCATCAGCATAGAGATGGTCATTAAATCCATGGGTGCTGAAGAGATTACCCAGTGATATAAAAGGAGTATAAAGGGAGAAGGGAAGAACGTCCAGGAGTAGACCCTGTTAGATACCTTCAGTTAGAGGATTTGATGTGGATGAGGATCCTGCAAAGCAGACCAAGGAGGATTTAATAGGAAGTAGGAGAACTAGGAGGTTATGTGCCAACAAATTAGAAAAAGGGTATTAAGAAGAAGATGGTGATCAACCGTGTCAGAAGTTACAAAGAGATCAAGGAGGATGAGGATGGAAGGAAGGACACTGAATTTGGCATTTAAGAAATCATTGGTAATTTTGTAAAGAGCAGTTTCAGTGGAATAATTACGTCGGAAGCTGGATTATAACAGGTCAAGAAGAAAGTGAGAAGAGAAAAAGTGGGAGCACCTATTGTAGATAGGTTGAGTTTACACAACTAATTAATAACAAAGCTGGGACTAGAAGCTAGGCTTTCTTTTCCTTTTCTGAATTAACATAGTTGTACTTCCCTTAATGTATTTTCACATTCTATTACATATTTGTGATGTCTTATCTCACATGAGATAATATAGGTAAAATGTCCTGCCACTCTGAAAATGTGGTGTCAATTATTATTTTCTCCCCTGAGCAGGAAGCGTTTCATTCTACGTATACCCTACTTATGTGTCTTGCACAGAAGACATGCTTAAGGGATATTTGCTAGGTTATCTATCACACAAGTTCTTACTCAAATCACGTTTTTATTAATGGCTTCTTTCTTGAGGGCTAACATATAACAATGTCGTTTGTTGAATGTGACAAACTGCTAAATCAGGCTTGTCTTTAAACTATTAAGTGCCCAAGGCTCTTGCTAGGCTTCTTTTTTTTTTTTTGAAGTAACCTGTTGATGGAATGAATGTTGTACTTAAAGAAATGGTGAAGGGGGCTAGTTTGAAAGAAAGCTGAAAGGACTTGTAAGAATCGGTACAGAAAATGAAGTAAGCAGATCCAGAACCATTTATACAATAATAATATTGTGAGTACAACTTTAGGAGACTTAGGAACTCTGTTCGGAATTCCTCCAGAATTGTGGATAAACGGTTCTGAACTTAGAATCAGAAAAATCTGAGTTCAAGTCTTGCTTCAGATACTTAGGAGCTGTGTGATTCTGGGCAAGTCATTTAACCTCTTTCTGCCTCAGTTTTCTCATCTGTAAAATGGGGAAAACTACAGCAATTAACTCCCAGAGCTGTTATGAGGATAATATTGAAGAAAATCTGTAAAACACTTAGAAAACCTTTAAGTACTATACAAATGCAATGATGATGATGATGGCGATGGTGATAAAGAAACATACTATGCACTCCCCAACAGATGAAAGACTCCATGGAAATAAGGCAATTTGTTTTGCTTGCTTATGCACATTATAAAAGTTTTGCTTTTCTTTCTTTTTCAGTGAAATCAGGGGAGAGAGAAAAAAAGGTGGATTTTTGTTGGCCAAAATTTTTAATTTGAAATTAAGTAAAATGACAAGCAAAACAAAGCAACTTGTTACAGCATCAAGGATTGTTAAATCAATAAGTTATTTGGGAATTGGAGTCTCTGAAAAGGCACAATGGACAAATAGTGGGATATCGATGAACATCCTCTATGAGTACTGATTTGCATGAACCCAGTGGGGCTTGTTCTGTTCCATTTTAGGTCATTTCCCCACAATACCAGTTAAGTGAGACTATAGCAGACTGCGCTGCATTTCTTTTTTTCAAGAAGTTTATTATTTCTAGCATAAGTGTCACAGAACAAGAGTTGCTTGTCTTTCATAGAGGTGAAAGAACAAAATTAACCCCATGAACTTTAAAAAGATTTTGAAGGTTCAGAAAAGGATCAATATGCATTTTACTCTTCTTAACAGGTTCCTAATATTCAATCTAACCTGACCATCTCTAGAATCATCTCTTAACAAAGCTCAGTGAAAATATTAATGGGACCCAAGGACCCCAGCTTCTGGGATAAGAACTCACTGTTTGACAAAAACTGCTGGGAAAACTGGATAACAGTGTGGCGGAAATTAGGCATAGACCCATACCTGACACCGTACACAAGAATAAAGTCCAAATGGGTACATGATTTAGGTATAAAGATTGATACCATGAATAAACTGGAGAAGCAAGGAATAGTGTATTTATCAGATCTATGGAGAAGGGAAGAATTTTTAACTAAAGGAGAGATAGAAAGCATTATGAAATGCAAAATGGATAACTTTGATTACATTAAACTGAGAAGTTTTTGCACAACCAAACCCAATGCAACCAAAATCCGGAGGGATGTAGTAAATTGGGAAAGAATTTTTACAGCTAAGCTCGGGGATAAAGGCCTCATTTCTAGAATATATAGAGAACTGACTCAAATGTATAATCATATAAGTCATTCCCCAATTGATAAATGGTCAAAGGATATGAACAGGCAATTTTCGGAAGAAGAAATTAAAAGATATCTATAATCATATGAAAAAATGCTCTAAATCATTATTGATTAGAGAGATGCAAATCAAAACAGCTCTGAGGTACCACATCACACCTGTAAGATTGGCAAACATGACAGAACAAGAAAATGATAAATGCTGGAGAGGATGTGGGAGAGTTGGAACACTAATTCATTGTTGGTGGAGCTGCGAGCGCATCCAACCATTCTGGAGAGCAATTTGGAACTATGCCCAAAGGGCTACAAAAATGTGCATACCCTTTGACCCAGCAATATCGCTACTAGGACTGTATCCCCAAGAGATCATAAAAATGGGAAAGGGTCCCACATGTACAAAAATATTTATAGCAGCACTTTTTGTAGTTGCCAAAAACTGGAAGTCAAGGGGATGTCCATCAATTGGGGAATGGCTGAATAAATTATGGTATATGAATGTAATAGAGTACTATTGTGCCATAAGAAATGATGAACAAGAAGACTTCAGAGAGGCCTGGAAGGACTTATATGACCTGATGCTGAGTGAAAGGAGCAGAACCAGGAGAACTTTGTGCACAGCAACGACCACAGTGTGCGAGAGTTTTTTCTGGTAGACTTGGAATTTCGTAATAGCGCAAGAACTTCTTAAAAAAAAAAAAATCCCAATGGTGGTTCTCAAGGCAAAATGCCTTCCACACCCAGAGAAAGAAATATGGAAGTCATTCGCAAAATGTAGCAGATCATGCTTGTGTATATGTATGTTTTTGTGTATCATGTTTTGATTTGTTATATGATTTCTTTCATTTATTTTAGTCCGACTACATAGCATGACTATAGTGAAAATATACTCAATAGGAAAGTATATGTAGAACCTATACAGAATTGTATGCAGTCGTGGGGAGGGAGGGGGGTAGTGGGGGGTAGGTGCGGAGGGGTTAAAATCTCAATTGTATGGCAGTGATTGTTAAACATTAAAAAATAAAAAAGAAGAAAAAAAAAGAAAATATTAATGGGATCTTAGGATCTTAGTATAGCCTCTTCATTTCAGAGAGGGTAACTAACATCGAGAATTTACCCAAGTTCACACAGGTGAAAGCAGAGATGGGATATAAACCTTTTCTTCTAACTCCAAATGCAGCTAGTGACATTACAGCTACAGTACAGCTGAATAAATGACTATGTATTTAATGAGTCCTTGGTAATAGTTATTAGTTCTACATTAGGTACTGGGAAAGATGGTACAAATGAATCCAATGAACTTCAACAAACATTGAGTACCTACCACAACGAAAGCACTTTGTACTAAGCTCTGGCAATATAGACGAAAACAGAAATTAGTTTAGTACTCTAGAGCTTACATTCAACTTCCTATCAATGTGCTGTCCATAAATGCCCTGTGAGGTCTGTCAGGCTGGAGGGCTATTTCATCAGGAATGTTATAGGAAGGATTCTTATTTTGGGAAGGCAACTTACATGACATCAAAGTTTCTTTCCAACTCATGATTTAAAGTTACCTCTTCAAAAAATTAATAAGTCTTATCTTTGAGAAGCAAGTTACCTACTCAGTCTGAAGGTATAATTGTACACACTGAGACTGAGCATGGTGAGATATTGGTTTTACAAAAACTTACGCAAATTGGAGATTTGGATAGAATTTAGGCTACGAGATTCATTTCAAGACTAATAATTATAGAGGGTATTTCACTGATAAACTGCTTACTATAGCTCCACCAAGCAAGCTATTATTTTCTTTTCACTACTGGTTTCACTGGTTTTTCTAAGGGAAAAAAAATAAACAAAAATTTATTAGGATGGCATTTGTCAGAAAGCTGAACCTGTTTCAGTGTTCTGCCTAGTGTTTGAAGAATTAAATGGCCACTAGCTGACAACTGTACATTGCTTGCTGATATATACAGTACAAATACACACTGAACAAGTTTTTCCAACAAAGTTGGCCTAAATTTTCCAAAACATTCCTTTGGGAAGTGACAGTAGAGGAAAAGTAATGCATTAGAAACTTCGAACTGGTGTCAGATCTTAAGATAAAAAGAACTGCAGTCTCAATTTTTGTTACACATGTTCTCCTGTAGTTAGTATCTTAACATCCCACAGACTGGGAGAAAACAAATGGATTTATAAACTTCCCAAGGGCACACGTTTCATCCTGGTTCCCCTGCTCTTCCCATTCTCACAGTCTCTTCAAAGTGGTGGGGATTTGCATTTGATTTACAAATACAAATGACTTTGAATCATGGAATTTCAATTAGAAATTATCTTGTCCTCAAAATTTTCCTAGCACCCCTGTAGTCCGGGGAAGTAGGTATTGAATATTTAAGATACACCGCAGTTGTTATGTGGTTGCTATACACACAGAGGTGCAGAGGGATGTAACAAATCTGGGAAATTGCTCCTCAGTCTCTGAAGAATGACAAATAATTCCACGTGCAATACTAACTTTTCATATCATAACTGCAAACAGTTTAAAAATATCTTTTCCTTCAAGATTTTTCCTCAGTACTACTGGAATTTCCTAACAGATTTTCCTCTGCTTCTACCATATAACTTGATAAATGGATAATTCTAATAGGCAAAATGTCAGCTGGGTTTTTCTCCTCTCAAAATGAACTGCCAAGGCAGATGTCATATAAATTTTAATTATCCATTGACTATAACCCACACAGCAATAAAACCCCTGTTAAATATTCCTCAAATGTGATCATTAGGGATCAGAGGACAACATCAGAAACCTAGTCCAGCTCCCTATTCTCAATAGCAAGCAGCATGTATGAATACCATCTTTTTTCCACTTTAAAAATAACAGGAATATTCAAATTTTAAATAACTCATTTTCGTTTTGGTCATATTATCAATGGAAAAATGACAATTAATTAATACTCCTTGTTCACTTGCTATGAATGTGCAAGTTCTAGCATTCTACAAAGGCAGGAACTGATCAGTGCACTTGGTAGGCACAGTTACTTACATCGTCACTGCGTACATTACGCAGCTACCTTATTGAGAAGAGCTATACTGCTCAGACTAAGAACCCAAGACAAGACACATGTCACCTGACAGAAGCGTAAGATTATCGATCAGAACCCAGGTAGAATTTATTTTAAATTAGAAAAGATGAATCAAATGTAAAAAAAAAAAAATGACTAAGCCATAACATCAAAACCCAATTGAAAGAATATCAAAAGTTTTCCCAAATGCTAGAGAGGTTTTGCTATTCCTAACTAAAACTTTTAGTTCTACACTTAACTTCCTTGAGAAAGTTTTCTGTTTAATGGGCAAGTTGGTCAGAGGGGCTTCAGTTAAAATGATTATGGCTGTATTTTCCCAAGGCAGCTTTTACTCCTATCCACAGTTCTAAATGTCCTTTATTTTACTCTCTTAGCATGAGAAAACATCAGGATTTCAGCTTGGTACTTTAAGTTATGTCAAGAAGACATGTTTATTTGTAGTATTAAAACTCCCCATTAAGTGAAACATTTTACAATTACCTATAAACATTCATTTAAAACTATTTACAATTTGTATTACGGAAGATTTGCAAATTGTACCCAATTAAGTTATAGAAAAGTTACATAAACAATATAGGTGTGATGTCCAACCCTTTACAAATATGAAAAATCACTACCACTGGGTTATCAAATTGTCAAGTATAAATAGTATGAGGTCAGCAATATGTAAGATGAGGCACTTTAACAATCACCCAAAAAGGTACTTGTGTACACAACTATAACACAAATAGTTCTTAATATTCACCTTGTCCTAAACTTCAGAAGTGATTCATTGGAGATCCTCTACATAGTCTTGCATGCCTTCTATCCCTTGGCTCTCTGCCTCTACTTCACCCAAGGCAACACAGCTAGGAAGTACCTAAGAAATACAGGCATCACTATAGTCCATTTAATATGTAACAGTACATAAAAATGAGAACCTTCTACTGGTACATGTTTCATGAAATAAACGTTAGGCTTTCTGTATGATTTACACCCAGAAAGTAATATATTTAAACATATTAATCTCCCAACGTCAAAATCAAACCTATTTCTAGACAAAACAGAATCTCTACTCTGCTCCTAGATACATCCCCAAAAGCCAGACTGATATTACTCAGTTATTTTTAATATATATATATATATGTGTGTGTATATATATATACATGTGCCATGTGTATTCTTATATAGTCATTCAGGGATATTTTTAAAGTAAATTTACCAATGCTTTTAAGACTACAGCTCAAGATGACATCAAACTTTGATTCCTCGGAGATACCTGCCCCAGTTCACCAAATTGTTTCTGAAGCATCCTTTAAGTGAATATACATACTTGCCTATTTCAGCCTCCCTTTGTTATTTACCCCTGAACCATCATCTCTACAACTGTATTGTATATTTAGGTAGTGAACACAATGAATATTTGTTAAATGAATGAAATAACAGAAATAACTTTATTTAATGACACTAAAAGACTTTTAATTTCAAGTACTATATTTTTACCTAATGATTAATGTCCATATAGCCACAATAAATGAAACGGTGACTCACAAATGATTCAGAAGGGATAAAAATCTTGGTGTGGTATATGATTAGATCTAGGAATTTTCAGTCCTATTATCTAATAGTTTGCAGGTAACATTTGTACACAGTTGAATCTTCAGTCTATGCAAAAGATCGTGTAAAATTCCTACTTCCCTAGATAACCAACTGTTCTTTAATAAAAATATTACATAATACAAACATGGGCACTTCAAAATCTATTCTTTCTAGTCCCTTGCATTTCAATATTTATTGTATTAAACTAATATTTCCTCAAAAACAGATAACTCTCCATTATGACAATTTCTCAACTTTAGAAAGTCAACTGTCAGCCAGTACATCACTGGATATATTAAGTCTCCTAACATCAGAAGCCAGAAAATTTCAAAACTAATGGAAAGTAAATATTCTTACATACTTAAAATGACAAAAATTAAATTTGGCAAAAGTAATGACTTTTATTTACAAATACATGTATCAAGATTACAATAGAAACACTAGTGAAACCATCTGAACAAAAGCAATGATTTATTGGTAATGGCATTAAAGGAAACATTGACAGTCTCTGGCTAGGGTCAAGCAATTATCCAGGAGCCGTAGATAAAAGTGAAGATCCATTTTGATTGCAATAAGGTCTTTCCAGTGTCTTCTGCATCTTAATGGCTTTCTCCTTTCTTGCCAACTACCTAGAAAGAAAGAAAAGGAAGTCTGAATGCATAATTTGATTTGGAATTGTGCTATTTTAAAAAATACAAACAAAACCAATCTCCTCCCCCAAAAAAACTGTTAATTTTTTATCACTGCATCTTTTTGGCATGCAATCTATTTTCAGAGATGGAGCAAACTGTGACACCCTAGTCACTAAGTTCCCAAGACTACCAAGGAATAAATGGAATACATGCAGGCTTTTTCTGGTTTTACCACACAATTTTCCAAGCAAGGATGACAGTTTAGAAAAGTAAACAAAAAGCTCCTATATGAGTGAAGCCGAATATATTTTTCATACTTTTAAAAAATTTTAATTAAGTGCCTATTGAAAAAAGTTTGAAGTTAACAGTATGCTAAATCCATCTCTTCATGCTATTGACAGGTTTCTAAATTTCTTCTACAATGTACAAACATGCAATAAAAAGACGATCAAAAACAACTAATTTCTGCAGCAGGGAGAGATGCTGTTTTCCTTAATGCACACTGCTTTCTACTAGATTTAATTGTTTTCAGGTGGATCTGGCATACTGACTTCAATAAAAATATAAAGTTATAAAAATGTAAGTAAAATCTGGTTTCTGCCAAAAGTTCTACAAAGCCTATTTTTGAATTAAAACATAACATTTGCATCCTAATAGCACAATCTTAAAAACTGCATTTTAACAGCAGAAATAGGTAAATATAAAATGCACTACAATTCACCAATTACAAACTGTCTCCTGACAACAGCAATTTGTATCATGCAACAGTCATGCCAAGTCACCGATATACAGGCTGTCCCAAAAATCTTAGTGCAGTTTTAAGCTATTAAACCTTAACTTTATTTCTTATCACATTAAGCTTTGTATTAAGACTTTTGAGATATCCTATATATGAAAAATATAAAAGGTAAAGAATACAGCTTAGCCTAACACAGTGAGGGCCTAAAGTTCAGAATGCCATCTACTGCTTCAAAGGTTATTTATAGGTTTAAGGGCCCAACCAGATGATCTCTCAGATCCCTCTTTGGCTCTAGTATTCTAGAACTCTAAATGCTGATTTTTCTTCTATAAAGCAGAAATTATTCTAATGATTAACAAAACTGGACTTTTAATTCCAGAAAGAACTACACCAAGAAATTTTAAAAACAAATAGGAGCATACAGAGTTTTAAGAATAGGGAATGGAGAAAGAAGTAAAGAGTGTTTAAGAACTATCGGGGTGATGAAAGAGATTAAATTCTATCAAGAAATAATTTAAACTGATGATTAAAAGCATTTATTCTTTACTTGTATTATTGTGGCAACAAGCACAACAGTGAGCTTTTGGATTACGCAAACAACAAAACAAAAAAAACACCTCACTAATATATTAAATATTAAAATGTTAGCAGATGTGTAACAGTGAAGATACAAATCTGCATACTGGATTCACAGGTTGATACCTCTCAACTTGCCAATGTGTATTCTCTGTAAAAAAAAGAAATTAAGCATCCCAGTACATTTGGATTTCCCACCCCCAAGCCCTAAGGATTTTTTCTCTGTCTCTGAGCCCACACATCACTACTCCAGTGACTAACAACATCTAGGGTACATCAATACTGGGTGTTACAGATTTAGTTTTTTGAAAATTCAGACTGCTTCTCTTTCATTATTTACCCTTATCCTACTATCTAGCCCTGAATTTTCTGTTATGCTGATTTACAATTCTGTAAGTTTAAAACACACCTAAGTTAAATCAAAATCAAAAAATGAATAAATAAATAACTGCCTCTTCAAAGCCTTCTAGTCTATCAGGATACAAAATCAATCAGCAATGAAGTAGTATGCACCTTCTTCCCCTGTCCTCCAACCCTCAAGGCCTACCCAAAATTATCATGTGAGTACAAAAGAACCTGAAAATGCTATCATGAGTTAAGCAACATTTAATTTGCTAAATGAAACCAACTAAAATATACATGATATCCTAAAGCAAAAACTTACACAGCCTTCAGGACTGATTATTTCATAGCACATTAATTTAGTGAATATAAAAATTAAGTAGAAATGTACTTGAAATCGTAATTCAAAGTACAACTTCTTAAAAATGCTTTATGAAATTAAGTACAAAACAGCACAAAATTAAAAATTAACAGAAAGCAATATAAGACATATGGTATGCTGAATAAATAAAAGCACTTAGTTGTAAAGAAAACAAAATTAATAGCCCAAGTGAGAGAAATGACTAAGGTGGGAATTGCAGAGAGATGGTTGATGAAATATGGATCCAAGAAGGCTGATCCAGATGATAGGAGCTGTAGAGAAGGCTCTTGCACCAGCAATGGTGATACTGTGGAAAGGGTGAGAGCAGACAGGTGCTAGATGAGCAGAGAAGCAAGGAAGGGAGTAGAGTGGGACAAGATCAATCTTTACATTACTTCATTTAAAAAAATCTTCTGTGTTTTTAGTTCATTTGAGTTGGATTAATCAGCTGAAAAATAAACAGACAAAAGTGTTACGAAAATAGCTGGCAAATGTCAGTGGCCAATTTAGAGAATAAGGGGAAGTATAGTTTCATTACAGCTAAAAAAAACCTTCTTGGTTTTTTATATGAGTGTCATTCCCACACAGAAATAGAGACAGAAGAAGCACCTCCATCTTTGCTCATTTTGAAAAACCTATTTTTTGCTCATTTAAAGATAATTACAAGTTTTGGTTTTAATAAAAAGCAGTAAAACTAAGCAATATACCTAAATAGTGTATTTTAGCACCAAAAAAACCCCACTCTACTTCCCCAGATTTTAGACCTCAAGCTCTGTCATACTACAGAACACTGGAGATTTTATATTTTATTTTTCTCTCAAGTTAAAATTCATAAAAACAATCCTGCCTCTCTGGATACATATTAAAAACTAATTGTAATGACTACTGTGACAATCCAATTTGTAATCAATAATGGTAATTTTACCCACTCTTTATTTTAAATCAATTCTTATGTAGCCTAAGAAATCACATGATGGCATGTGGGAATTGGGGGAGAGAGTTCTAAAGTTAAAAAAATCACATTCAAATATCCACTCTTCAACATTACTTGAACTTCAGTCACCTTAAAGATACAACCTTAGCAACATGAGAGTCAACTCTCTACCCCATCCTAAAGATAACAAAACTCAAAGATTATATTTTCTGCTCTTCAAAAATATTATATAACAAAATATTCACTGCTATTTGCTTTCTACATACATTAAATATTTCTTCACTATACTGAACAGAACTGCCTAGGTTAATTTTAACTTGACCTGAAAAATAAAAAGTTTTATTAATAAGCCCATTTACATTTGGTCTGAGTAAACAAAAAAAGGACAAAAACGTTATACTTCTGACCTAGTCAGAAAGCCTCATGCTTTCCTCATTCCATGCCTTTGCTTATGCCATTTATTCCAATTTATAAAAGCCCATGGGGCAGTGGCTGCTGCTTGTGTATCTCCTCCAGTGTTTTGCAAGCACACAAGTATTTGTTGAATGAATGACATGGCCTCCCTCCCATCACAACTAAATGGATTGGCTGAAGTTCCATTACCTTGCCATGAAGGCTTCCCAAAGAATCTTTCTCTTGTGAACTTACAGCCCTGGTTGCACATGCTACTACCTACCGGTCTCTATATCAGTCTTGTAGTACCTTCGTGACATTTCCTTCATTACCGCTGATTAGGTAATTTTCCAAATGTCTTATTTAATTTTCTAAGTATTTATATCTCTGCCTCCCTCACTGGACCAGAAATTGTTAGCTGACAGGAAATGTTCTAGATGTCATCTTTATCTCCAGTAGTTAAGCAGTTATGTAAAGAGCAGGCGTTGTTTCATACTAAAACTCAATTTTAAAACATAAGCATTTCTTACCCTATAGAATGTCAACTATCAATTCTAAAGAAATCAAATAAACAAGTGTCGTAAAATCCCTACTTTTTAACGGATATTTTGCTTTCAACCAACTGAACTGATATTACATACACCACTAAAAAATCTTTGCTAAACGCAACAAAATGACTACAAGAAGAAAAAATTAACCTAGGTTTCAAAAGAAAAATAAGTGCATGCGATATTTACTAAGTTCGAACAGGGAGTCCATTCTTATCAGCTCAACATGCTACCTACTAGAGAGGAGGGAAGGAGGGAAAAACAAGCAACAAAGTGTGAAGACTATAAGACAACTTAAATAACAAGCACGTTAAGCACATGGATGAGATAAATGTACAGCAAAGCTACTAGAACGGACAGGCACCACAACTCAAGGACAGCATATGGCAACACTTCGCTGGCCATCCTGAAGCAGGCAGGTCCTGAACTGGTCTTAAAATAAGAGATTCGGCAAGCGATAACAAAAGGTGACTAGACTAACGTGAGGGACAACGAAAGTGAATGCATAAAGACCAGGAAGATATGACTGTAATAAATACAAGTAAGGAAAATGAGTATCAATAGATGGGAGATGAAAGGTAAAAAGTATATATGAAGTTTATGTGTGAATATATAAAAAAAAAATCTATGAAATCAATTGTCAATATAAACTGTGGTGAAGGAGATGAGGAACAATTACATGGGGTGAGCCAGAAAATTAGAAAAATAGAAACACAAACATATGCCTTTTAACAGTTATTAATAACCTGCAAAGAGATTATAAGCAAGGACTTTAGGGGAACAGAAAACATTGGAGTACTCCAAAGGAGGCAGAGCACAGCTAAGACCTATTTTAAAAAAGTGTGTTTGGTTGTTTTTTTTTGTTGTTCACATCAAAATTTCCCCATTGGCTAGTTATATTTTGGCCCTTCATTTTATTCAACATATCTAGGCTTTATAGTTATTCCTGCTTGAGATGATCAAGATGGTTCCAGAAAGTTAATCATGCTTTGAACTATGATAATAATACTTGGGAATTTGATACGATAATAGATTTGTAGATTCATCTAATGAGGTCCAGGGAGGTAAACGACGTGTCCCAAGACAGAGCTGACATCTGAATCTAACCCCTCCGACCTTGAATTTGGCGCTCTTTCAGCATCCCACGGCTTTCCACCCAACCCAGCTAAGATATTTATCAATGTTTTCATTTTATGAAGAACAAGTGATTTAATAAAACCATTTACAGAAAAGAATATGAGAATATCCAACTCCTGAACTAACTGGCCTCCTCATCTCCATTCAAGGCTCAGCTCACCTCCTCCCTTTCAGAGAGCTTGACTGATTCCTGGTTGTTAGTGCCTCCCCCTTTCTAGATCCCCACTCCAGTTACATGTATTTATTTTGTATATGCCCTAAATACTTAATCTTTGAACAGATATTAATGCCCAAGAATGTCTCATGTTTGTATTTGCAGTGCCAGAGGCTGGCACATGATAGGTACTTAATAAATGTTTTTGACTGAATAGATGAATTTAGATTTTATGATACTTCTGGTGATGACCAGGTTCCATGCTTATAGAATCCTAAGTTTAAAGTAGTTACTGACCAACTTGTATTAATAAGTTTTCTTATGATTGAGTGATGTATATGTGCTCCACTCTGGAAGGATGTCACTCCCAGAAAAAACTTCCATTTAAGTATCAAACCCTAGGTCCCCAAAGCTACCACATATATTGAGCTGTTAATAAAGGTCAGCTGATATTAAAATATAAGTTGTCTTTTTATAATAAGAATAAATATTATAAAATCTGAAAATTAGATTATAAAGTTCCATCTTGTGAAATACACTCAGTTCACTTTTCTTCTGGAAATGCAATATTTCTGTACGGCAAATTCCTCAAACTTTGTTTTTAAAATATATCTTCAAATAAAATAATAATCAAAATATCTGTACCACTGCCCTTAAATTGTTCACCAAAAGGTGCTACTACGTGGCAGTCAAATATTCCATTTATTCCAACTCCTTTAAGCTCCAAATGCCAGCCACCTTTCCATCCCCTGCAACTTGTCTAAAGCACCTAGCATACCAAAAAGCATTAGATGTTAAAGATACAGCTACTTAATCCAGTAAGGTGCCTTTTAGCTGATGAGACAATACATCTTATTTGATAATATAACTTTAATCCCTACATGGAAACTCAAATTTCACACTGTTCCAGCATAAAAGAGCTGATTGTATCATTTAATAGTAACAAAATAAATGCGCATACGTTTTCTTTAAAGAATAATCATTAGGCTTCACATTTCCTCTAGGAAATTGTTATTCAGAGCAAACTTACTCGTTTGAAGTCATTCATATTTGTTGCTTGAACTGGAGTACCAATAAATGTAAAATAAGAAATTCTTGTTGTTTCTTCTTCACCTTGATTGGATTGAACAAATAACTAAAAGAAGAAAAGAAATTTTTGATGAGCTACATTTACCAATCATTTTTTGATGAACATGCAATAAGTTAGATTTTTTTAATATTTACTAAATAATTTCCTTGAGGTTACATCTAAATTGCACTGCAGCTAAAAATAAATGGAATTAAAGAACAGAAGTAAAATTTAAAGATTGTGTTCCTATGAGTGTACCTTTCAAAGGCCTCCTTATTTCATGGTTTTCATTCACTTAGTTCTTCTAGTTCCCTATTCCGGCTCACGGCACACACACGCACACACACGCACACAGACACACCCACACACCAGTCTTATGCCTTAATAAGCAAACATAACTGTTGATGGGCTGGCAGAATTTCTGATCTCTTCAGAACACACTGCTGAAAGGTTCGTGTCGAACGCATCCTCCCTGAAGGCAGGGGCCATGTTCATCTTTGTCTTTTCATCCACAGTGCACTGGAATATTGTTGTTGTGTAGGCTTTTCAGCGTGGCCTGACATTACAGGTGCTTAAATGCTTGCTGAATTTAACTGATTAAAAATATAACTCTTCAGATGCTTCACAAAGGATCCCGGATCTTCTCATTCTAAATCCTAGGCTACTTGATATTGAAGCTCTTTAAGGCATTTTGAAGAAAAATTACTTGTAAAATAGTGAATTAACTGACAGGGAAAGACCAGTCTTCTTTTTTTTTTTACCTTAGCTTACTCTCTCACTTTATACCAGGAAGCTTATGTCCCAAAGGGCAAAGACAGCCAGAAAACTACAGAAGTCATCTCACTCACATGTGGAAGTTGTTAAAGGCCTCTTCCATCCACTCTCCACTCCCTCCACAAACACTTCATCTAACAACTATACACTGTATTAAATAAAAAGAGGTAACAAATCAGGAATTTCATCCTAAAAAATCTTGGGCAGGGATACTCTCCTGATATATCCTGGGTCACACACAGGTACTGACAATAAGAACTGTTTTAATTGTGCATAAGAATATATCATAGAACTTAGAGTTTAATAAGAGGTTGGAGGGGGCTCCAACTCCAATCCAACATAGGACCTCCCTTCTCCGGTTGTGAATTTTTTGTTTTTGCTTTGATAATTCCAACTCCTGCTTTCTTTTAGATTCACCTGAAGTATATTTAATTTTGTTACAGCCCCTTACATTTACGCATGTCTTTGTTTTTTAGGTGTGTTTCTTGTAACAGACTGGGAGGTCTTATTTCTTATCCAATCTGGCACTCTCATTATACTGAATTATTTAATCCATTCACATTTAAAATTATGTTAGGTTTATATTTCCCTCCATTTGTTTCTAATAGCTTTTTTCTTCCCAAATTGCCTTTTTTGGTTCCTATTCCTTTCTCTTTTTTTAAGGGGGTTGAAGAAGAGGTGAGGCAATCAGGGAATTTTTTGCTATTAATTTCTTTTTCTTCCTTTTATCCAGTTGTCTAGTTTTTCTTATATATAACCATAAAGTACTATAGATAACGAAACTGATTATCAAGCAAATTTCTTTAGGTGACTTGCCCAGGGGGCTAGAAAACGATAGCAGTAGTAGTTGTAGTAGCTGCTAGCATTTATACAGGGCCTACTATGTGCCAGACACATATTAAATGCTAATAAGTACTTCACATTTGATCCTCACAACAACCCTAAGAGGTAGGTGTTATAACTATTATTCCCATTCGACAGTTCAAGAAACAGGCAAACAGGGTTAAGTGACTTGCCAAAGGTTACACAGCTAAAAGTGACAAAGGCCATATTTTAACTCAGCTCTTCCAACTCCAGGCCCAGGGCTCTATCCACTACACCACCTAGCTGCCTATATTATGTCTATTAAGTCCAAGATTCTTGGCACTGTTTTCAAATTGGTATCCAAACTGTCTCTGCAACATTTTTGATAAGTGATCAGCCAGTCTCCAGAGGGAATCTCCAGTCATGGAAACCTCACTTCTTAATAAGGCAGCACATCTCTAAATAGAGAGTTGTTAAAGTTTTACATCAGTCTCCCTGTAATTTATACCTACTAGCCCTATATCTGCCTTCTATAGCTACAAAGAAATTTTAAAGAATTAAATATATCTTTAAAAAATAATTTACTTTTAAAAAAGGTTGATTCAAGTTTAGGCAACATTTTTCACATGCATTTTATGAGACTTCAAAACATGAAAAAAGTCCATGATTTTTCCCCCAACCAGGACTGCCTACATCTTTGAGGATGGGTAAGAAATTCACAAGTTTAAAAGAGCCTGGTATATGTAAGAATGACAGTCAAATAACTTACACAAGTGATTTTAAAATCAATGACTATATTTAAAAACAAACAGTCGTTCACAATTCTTTTTGGTGCTCTCATGAAACGTTACTTACAGTTACACTGTTAACATTCTGGAATTTAACATAACGAAGCTGGACAATACCATCTTCTTTAATATCGTCTTGCGTCAGCTCCAGGGCTTGAGTTGGTTCACTTCTTTCTGCCTCTTCAAAATCCATAGACCGGGGTAGATTGATAAAGATTTTTATATACTTAGGACCCTGACCTACCAAAAAAAAAACACACAAACAAAATTTTAAAACCTCCAGATCAGTAACTTTTAGGGAAATCTTAATATGCTCTGCTAACATCTAATAAATTATTCAAATCTTAAGATTTAAAAAGTGATATAAAGTGGGGTCAAATGAGCAAGAAGGCCTTGAAATCAGACTGAAATGAATAAAAAGTTATCAAATTTAATTTTGTGGATATTTTCAATGGAATATCAATGTTAAAAATTTGCCCTAACTTTCAGGACATACTAAAATCCGTTTCTAAATTAAATTTAGAGGGAGGGGAAGAATCAGAAACTTGGCTGATAAAGGATTCTTAAGGGTCATAAACTTTAGAATTAAAAAGGACTTTCGAGATCTAATCTGACACCATTTTACAAATAAGGAAACTAAGGCCTAGGGAAATAAAATGAAGTAATCAAGGTCCCAAAAGCAGGAAAGTAATGTCTGTCTTGAAAAAATTTTCCTATAGCTTTTTTAAGTAAGTGCTTTAAATTTATAAACCAATTTCACATGGCACAGTTTGATAATTATACAAAATATCTAAAAAGACAAGGGAAAATATAAGTTGGTATTTGGAGAATAACTTGAAGCTCAATTAGCTTTTTTTTTAAAAGGTCACTTAGCAGTTGCTCAGAATTGAGAAATTATCCATTTGCTCAAAAAGGTTGAACCCTTATAATTCTGGAATTATATGATGGTCAAAATTTCCTTTCTTCCCTCATAACTTCAGTATCTAATAATTAAAAGAAGTAATTATTTCTTGTTACTGCAAAGTCTTAAATATGTGCTAATTATTCACCTAATCTATTATAGGACAGAATATGCTGCCATCCTGATTAAGGAAATCTTACCTCTAATAACCAGGGTTTTCAAAGCTAAAATCAGGCCTATTTGGAATCCTGAGGAGTCCAAAGACTTTACTTCCAACTTGGTTTTTTAAATCATTGAGGAGGAAGAGAACTTTCCATCAAAGGCTCCAAAAGAATAGTAAAGTTTAAAAAAAAAATGACTTAGCATCGTCATGCTTTGGATACAGTCTTTAAAATATTGATATGTAACTTTAAATATATTTCCCTTTGTAAATATTACTCCCAATTTTAAAATATTCCCATTTTTTAAAGAAAATGCCATCTCCCCATAAACAGATTAATCTGAATTTATCATGTGCTCATATATAATCAAATTAACTATTTCTTCATTTCAAGAAGTAGAATTTTACTCATTTAACAAACATTCATTTAAAATGTTTATGTGCAGAGCATTGTGTTAGCCATTGGGGAGCACAAAAAAAGATTAGCTCAAGAAAATAGGTTTTATTGTTAAAACAATGAAACTTGACTTCAACACTCAATGACCTGTCAAAACTTTATAAACACATTAAATCATGAAGAATGTGTTTACAGCTTATTGTTACATTGAACCAATTTTTTTATCCACTTCCACTATGGCAGATGTGCCACCTCAGTAGATTTAAAATCAATACTAGAATTCTGGACACAAAATAAAGTTTCTGTAGGGAGTAGGAAAGAGGACTCTTCAGTTCATGTCATTAAAGATGCCAAACACTTTACGCCCACGTAATTCTCCTTGGCCAAAAGATTAAAAAAAACTGAATAACTGTAAAAATTTTAAAGGTCAATCAAAAGAAGGGCTATATCTACTCACCATTATCTGGCCCCTGAAATTTCATGGAATAAAGCTTAACAGGCTGATTGAAAGCCACAGTAATAAGCAGCTGTGAAGAAAATATAAGTTTCATCACCATGAAAAGTTTAACCGGTAAAAGGAAAAAAAGTCCAGTACTTCAATTCACATTAAAATATCAAAAACTGGCAGAAAAAAATTACTATTTTAGGTGTGCATACTTACACATTATCTCCAACCCAAAGCAGGTTGGAAATAAGAGAAATATAGAATAAAACATTTCATTTTTCACCTAATACCCCTCAAAGTAATAAAGACAATAAAATATGTAAATAGTTCATAATGCAAGCAATGTGGGAAGACAGAAACACATATACTATTGGTAGAACTGTGAATTAACTATTTTGAAAAATACTTTGTGGATAATTTTGATTACATTAAATTGAAAAGTTTTTACATAAACAAAGCAAATGTAACCAGGAGTAGGAGAGAAGCAGAAAACTGGGAAAGAATTTTTACAACTAGTGTTTCTGTTAAAGATCTCATTTCTAAAATATATAAAGAACTGAGTCAAATTTACAAGAATTACATGTCATTCCCCAATTGATAAATGGTCAAAAGGATATGAACAGGCAGTTTTCAGAGGAAGAAATTAAAGCTATTTATATTCATATGGAAAAATGCTCTAAATCACTATTGACTAGAGAGATGCAAATCAAAACAACTCTGAGGTACCACATCATACCTATCAGATTGGCTAACACAGCAAAATAGGAAAATGATAATGTTGGATTAGACATGAGAAAGTTGGAACACTAATTCATTGTTGGTGGAGCTGTGAGCTGATCCAACCGTTCTGGAGTGCAATTAGGAACTATGCCCAAAGGGCTATACAAATGTGCATACCCTTTGACCCAGTAATACTGCTTCTAGGACTATATTCCAAAGAGATTATAAAAATGGGAAAACAACCCACATGCACAAAAATATTTAAAGGAGCTCTCTTTGTGGTAGCCAAGAACTAGAAAATCGAGGGAATACCCATCAATTTGGAAATGGTTGAATAAGTTGCAGCATATGAATGTAATGGAATACTATTGTACTTTAAGAAATGATGAACAGGAAGACTTCAGAAAATCCTGAAAACATTTATATGAACTGATGCTGAGTGAAGTAAGTAGAACCAGGAGAACACTGTTCACAGAAACAGCCACAGTTTGCAATGACTGATTTTGATAGACTTAGCCCTTCTTAGCAATGCAAGGCCCTAAAACAATCCCAAAGGACTCATGATGTAAAATAAAATCCACATCCAGAAAAAAGAACTATGGAGAGTGAAGCGGACTATTCCTTTTTTTGTTTTATTTTGTTGTTTTTCCTTCCTCATGGTTTCTCCACTTCATCATAATTTTTCTACGTAACATGACTAATATGAAAATGTGTTTACTAGAAATCTATGTGTAGAGCCCATATCAGACTACATGCCATTTTGGGGACACAAGGGAAGAAAACTGAAAACTTATGAAAGTGAATGTTGAAAACTAAAAATAAATAAATTAAGAAAATAAAAATATTTTGAAATTATGCAAGAAAAATGTGTTAAATGTTCATAAATTATTTGACCATCCCAATACCAACCATATATACCAAGAAGGTCAAAGTCACAGACAAGGACTCCACATACTAAAATATCTACAGAAATACTTCTTGTGGTTGCAAAAAAAAAATTTGAAAATGAGACATGCACCCATCAATAAGCTGAACAAATTATGGTATATGAATATAATGGAATATATCTCACCATAAGAAAACATGAACATGAGTAATTCAGAGATATGACAAGTCTTTTATGAACATATGCAAACTGTGTCACACTTTTTCAAACTGTTAGTTATCTTGAATTGTATTTTTCTCTTTTTATTCTGTTATGAGGGATTGACTCCAGCAAGGGAAAAGAGTTACTTTAGATTATATAAAAACAAAAGATGTGAATAAACATTTTTTTTAAAGTATTTTCTTTGACCAGAGTCTCAGAAGGTAAAATGCTCCTCCTGGTAAGCTTTACAGGAACACAATGAATGGAAATCTATTTGTCTGATAGCTTTATAAATATATTTGAAACTGGAGAGCTGGGCGCAAGAATCCTTTTCTTAGCTTTAAAATACTCATGAAATTTCCACTCATAGACCACTTAGTATTGCTTCCAAATTTTGAGTTAAACATTAAATACCTGTTCATCACAGTCAGATTCCAAGAAAGAAGGGTCTTTGCGTAAACAGTTATCAAATCCATGCTCATCACTTTCATTAAGACATTCACATCCGGCTTTGTTAATAAAGGGCATCAAATCCATCTAGGGAAAAAATTAAGACTTTAAGGGAAAAGATCTCATTAAAAATTTAGAAAAGAAATAATTATTACAATTCTTCTCATTATTAGTTTTTAAAGGAAATGTATATATCATTTGTAATAATCCTTATACTCTTCCCCCATTTTATTTATTGACTTAAACCAACTATTTATCACCAGGTACCACTCAAGTGCCCTAACCATATATCAAGATCAAAATGGCTAAGTATTACCACAGATATTTTAAAAAACTCGATACTTTAAAAATACAATTATCCATGTGACAAGCACATCACTTAATTCTGCAGAACAAAATAATCTTCCACTATGGAAAAAAATTTTAAAAAGAAACATTTCCCACTTATATTGATTACTGTTTATTTACCTTGACCATAGAGCAGAAAAAATTAAAGTCTAAAGCAGGGGTGGTGCATCAAAGTCACATGTGGCCCACTAGGTCCTCAAGTGTGGCCCTTTGAATCCAAACTTAAAGAACAAATCTTCCTTAATAAAATGATTTGTTCTGTAAAATTTGGACTCAGCCAAAAGGAGGCACCCAAGGACCTAAAAGACCACATGTGGCCTGGAGGCCGCAGGTTCCCCACCCCTGGTCTAAACGGTTAGCCTACTCAATAATAAATTTATTTGGAAACAACTCACTAAACCACAGACTGCAAATGATTTAACCATATTTCTTAAACTTGGTTCTAGTAGACTGGAGTAACAATGCAAATTTAAGATCTACTAAGGATCTTTAAAAATCCTACTTCTTTTTCCCCTTTTTAATAGCCAGGGATCACAACAGAACAGAATGAGTCAAACTTAACAGGATCAAGTATGATGCCGATAAGTGTATTATAATGTCATTCAACAAGGCTGGAGTACAGTTTGGGGAAATGATGAAACAACATTTCCTGTCAAAAAAGAGCTAAGGTAGCAATCACTAGAAGCTTTCCCAATAAATACAGGAATAAACAAAAATGCTCCTTTCTCTGCTATTATCTGAAACAGTTTTAGAAAGGCTAGCAATAATCCACATCAAGAGAAAGAACTCTGGAGTCTGAATGCAGATGGAAGTTTGCTCTTTTTTTCCTTTGTTTTTTCTTCTTTCTCATGGATTCCTCCCATTAGTTCTAATTCTTCTTTACATCATGACTAATGTGAAAATGTTTAATATGAATGTAAAAATAGAGACTATATCAGACTGCAAGCCATCTTGGAGAGGGGGGAGGAGAGGGACGGGAGAAAAATTTTAAACTCAAAATCTTATGGAAGTAAATGTTGAAAACTAAAAATAAATGATTTACAAAAAATGCTAGCAATAGCAATAAGAAGAGGAAGAATTCAAAAGGCATCAAGATTAGCAAAGGCAAAAACTATGATTTACTGAAAAAGTCCTAAGGAATCTATAAAGAAATTAAGACAATTAATAGCATCAGTAAAGTTACAGGGCACAAAAATCAATACTATTTCCATATGGTAATTCCAAAATCCAGGAGGCAAAAATAGAAAGGATAGTTCCACTCAAAATAACTACAAAATGCAAAAAATATCTAAGACAATCTACCAGAGTACACTCAATACCTATCCTATCTATTTACCTACAAATACAAAACACATTTTAAATAAACAACTTCTATTTGATGCTCATGGCTGAAGTCAACACAATAAAAATGACCACACTGCGCCAAAATTAATTCACTGAATTAGTGCTACTTTAAATTGCCAAAAGGATACTTGAGAATTAGTCAAAATAACAAAACCTGGAGGAACAAAAGAGCTAATGAAAGAAAGTAGAAATGAAGAGGATAGTAGCACTTCCAGATCTTAATATATGTTATAAAACAGGAACTATCAAAAATAGTCGATATTAGCAAAAAGAACATAGACTAGACAAGAAAAAAAAATAACAATTCAATAACCCTAATGTTAAGTAAATTTCCAAATTCTTTAGGAAAGTACTCCTCATTTGGCTAGAAAAGCTCAGAAACCTGGAAAGTAGGCAAAAATGAGATTTAAAACATCTTACATCACATTTCATAAAAAAATTAAAAATGAGTACGTGACATGAATACGAAAGATGATATCAAAAAATTAAAAGCAGACCGTATTTCTCACAGTAATGAGTTAGGGTTAAACTCTTAATCAACAAGGACAAAGGCAATTAAAAAAATTATTATGGTTACATGCAACTGAAAAGTTTTTGCATAGAGAAATTTAACACAACAAGAATAAGCAAAGTAAAGGGGAGAAGGGACTTTGTATCAAGTATTTCTGATAAAGGTCTTGATATCCAAAATATACAGAACACTAATACAAATACACACTGCCAAAAACATTTATCTCCCAACAAATGGTCAAAAGATCTTTTAAAATTTTCCACAGAAACTATTATCATATGAAAGAAAAATCCAATATCTACTAAGAAATATGCTAATCAAAACAACTGAGGTTTTATCTTATACCCAAGAATTTACAAAAATGATCCAAAAAATGGAAGTCAGTGTTGGAAGGGTTCAGCAAGCAATGAACAAGTATCAAGCATTTATTACATGCTAAGCACTGTATTAGGTATACAAAGAATGTTAAGTATATAAGAATACAAAGAAAGGCAAAAACACCATCCTTGTACGCAAGGATCTCATATTCTGATGGAAGAGACAACATGTAAATAACTATGCATATACCAGATATGTAGAGAGTACATAGAAAGTAATTTCAGAGTGAAGGCATTAAAGAATGGGAGGAACCAGAGGAACTGCAGGAACTAAGAAAGGCCCCTTACACAGTGAATTTGAGCAGTCTTGAAAGAAGCCAGGAGGCAGAGATAAGGAAGGAGTATACTGTTCAAAGAACAAGCAGACTTGAAGAGATGGATTATTGAGTGTGTGGAGGAAGATAAAGAGTAGCAAGGTTGAAAGGAGAAAGATTGTAAAGGGTTTTAATGACAAAAGACCTTATATTTATTTGCCTCTAGAAGTAATAGAGGGTTCTAGAGTTGCCAAGTATTGTGCCAACATGGACCGACCTGCACTTTGGGAAAAGCAGATGAAGGGAGCATAAATCAAAGTAGAGACTTGAGAGAGGAAGAAAAATTAATAGACTACTGAGTTCAGGCAAGAGGTGATATGAGCCTGAACTAGGGTGGCACCTGTATGAAGAGAAAGGAACGTATACAAAGGTAGATTGGTTAGGTACTGTGAATGCAAAGTTGTGACCCTGGGTGACTAGAAAAATGGGAATAGTTAAGCTGGGAATAAGGACAGGTTTGGAAGTAAAGACAATGAGTTGTTTTGGATGCAACGCGTTTAAGGATTTCAGTCTTCATAGGTATAGACACAGAACACTGTAGGTAAAGGTATGAATTTTAGTTGGAGATATCCAAAAGGCAGTTGAAGATTGGGGCTCTGGGGAGAAACAAGGGCTGGAAATATAGTTCAAGGAATCATCTACAAAGAGATAATAATTTAAGGAAGCTGATGTATTTATTGAATAAGAAATAAGATAGTATAGAGCAACAAGAGGGTTTAGGATGGAGCCCCGCTTATTAATAGGGATAAAACATACAAAGATCTAAAGGAGCCTGAGAAAGAATAATCAAAAGTGTTTGCATACTCACAACAACTCTGTGAGAGAGGTATCATTATTATTATCCCCATTTTACAGAGAATGAAATTGAGACTGAGAGAGGCTAAATGACTTTCCCAGGGTCACACGGCAAATAAATCTCTAAGGCAGGATGCACACTCAAGTCTTCCTGATTCCAGGACCAACTCTCATGCATCTCCTCATGGCTTCCTAATCTCCTAAATCAACAGGACGAAGAGAATTATCAATAGTGTAAAAGGCTGCAGAGAATTCAAGAAGGATGAGGATTGAGAAAAGGCCTTAAGATTTAACAATATGGCTCTAAATCACTATTAATTAGAGAAATGCAAATTAAAACAACTTGGAAGTACCACCACACACCTATCAGATTTGCTATTATGACAAAAAAGGAAAATGATAAATGTTGGAGAAGATGTGGGAAAACTGGAACACTAATGCACTGTTGGTGGAGTTGTGAACTGATCCAACCATTCTGGACAGCAATTTATAGCCCAAAGAGCTATAAAACTGTGCATACCCTGTGATCCAGCAATACCACTACTAAGTCTGTATCTCAAAGAAATCATGAAAAAGGGAAAATGATCCATGTATACAAAAACATTTATAGCAGCTATTTTTGTGGTGGTCAAGAATTAGAAATTGAGGGGACGCCCATCAATTGAGGAATGGTTGAACAAGCTGTAGTATATAAATGTAATGGAATACTACTGTGCTATAAGAAATGATGAGCAGGAAGATTTCTGAAAAAACCTAGAAAAACTTACATGAATTGATGCTAAGTGAAGTGAGCAGAACCAGGAGAATTTAGTACACAGTAAAAGCAATATTTTGCAATGATCAACTTTGATAGACTTTGCCCTTCAAAGCAATACAATGACCTAAGACAATTTTGAGACACTCATGATGGAAAATGTTAACTACATCCAGAAAAAGAACTAAAGAGTCTGACTGAATATCAAAGCATTTTTTTCTATTTTTTCTATTTTCTCCCTTTTTTGGTTGTTTTTTTTTCTCATGGTTTTTCCCTTTTGTTCTGATTCTTCTTTCACAACATGACTAATGTGGAAATATGTTTCATATGACTGAACACATGTAGCCTATATCAGACTGCCTGCCATCTTGGGGAAGGGAGAGAAAAAAAATTTGGAACTCAAAATCTTATAAAAGTGAATGTTGAAAACTATCTTTACATGTAATTGGAAAAATTTTTTCCCACTGTTAAGTTGGAAAAAATTTTTTAAAAAAAGATTTGACAATTTGGTCAAGGGTAACTTTAGAAAGGGCAATTGCAATGGAATGAGCCACGTCAGCAATCAAAATGCAGAGGGTTGATAAGAGAGTAAGAGGAGAAACAGAGGCTCACAGTGAAGATGGCTTTCTGAAGCAGTTTAGCCAAAAAGGGGACTAGAGATACTGAACTATGAGCTATGGGGATGACTGGATTAAGCAATGGTTTTTGTTGTTGTTTTAAATGATGAAGGAGACATGGTGGAACTTACGGGCAGAAGGGAAAGGATCAGAGAAAAAGACTAAAGATTACAGAGTATGGATGGTAAAGGGGGCATTGGCCTTTATAAGGAAATGAGTGAGATTGGAAAGACCACCTCTTCAGACAGAAGAGACAGAGGAGATGGTGTGGGAAGATAGCCAAATGATATGAGAAAAGGAAGACAGAGCAGGAAGTGAATGGCATCAATTTTTTGATGAAATGTGAGAATTCCTCAAACTGAAGAAAGGTTTGGAACAGTTTAGGGAGGTGTCAAAAGACTGCCTTATTGCAGTGAGTGCCCAGATGAGATTGTGTAATAAATCTCTAGTTCTATTCAGCAGCTAGAGAACGGAAACAAATAAGATGAATGGTAGGAGTGAGGACGGGGGATTCGAGATTAGTAGATATTATAGTGCTGAAGTGGTTCACCAAAGGGCAGAGATAAGAAAAAGAGGAGAGAATGGTCAGAAAAGGGTGACAGCAGAGGGAAGTGTGGGAAGATGGTGGAATAATGCAGGGTTCCTCCTAATATTTAAAATAATGCCTCAAAGTGAATATTAAAGCAGTGGAAATATTAAAAGTTGGAGAAAAGCAATTGTCCAGGCTAAGGAAACTTGGGATGATGTTAGGAAAGATCTGATCAACGGGGTGGTGGGATGGCTGGAAGTGCAGATGCTGCTGGGCAGATTCTACCATGTCTACAAAAGGAGGCCCTTGGGATAGTTCATGTGGTACTGGCTAAGAAACAGAATGATGGATCAGTGGAATACAGTAGATATACAATATGTAGTAGTAAATGATGATAATAACCTTGTGTTTGACAAATGTAAAGATTTAAGCTTCTGGGATAAGATTTCACCATTTGATATTAGGAAAACTATCAGCATAACTGATCATATCAACAACAAAACAGAAACAATGTACTTATCTCAAAAGACGCAGAAATGGCTTCTGACCAAATACAACACCCATTGCTATTAAACATACTGGAGAGCATAGGAATAAATGGAGTTTTCCTTAAAACGATAAGTAGCACCTACCTAAAATGATCAGCAAAAGCATTATATGTAATGGAAATTAAGCTAGATACATTTCCAATAAAATCAGAGGTGAAACAAGGATGTCCATTATCACCACTGTTATTCAATACGGTACCAGAAATGTTAGCTTTGGCAATAAGAGAAGAAAAAGAAATCAAAAGAATTAGAATAGGAAATGAAAAAACTAAGCTATCACTCTTTGCAAATGGTATAATGATATACTTAGAGAATCCTAGAGAATCAAGTAAAAAACAACTTGAAATAATAAACAACTTTGGCAAAGTTGCAGGATATAAAATAAACCCACATAAATCCTCAGCATTTCTATATGTTACTAACAAAGACCAACAGCAAGAGATAGAAAGGGAAATTCCATTTAAAGTTACTGTAGACATCATAAAATATATGTGAGTCTACCTGCCAAAACAAACTCAGTGACTATATGAATACAATTACAAAACACTTTTCACACAAATAAAGTCAGATCTAAATAAATGGAAAAACATCAGTTGCTCATGGGTAGGCAGACCTAATATAATAAAAATGACAATTCCACCTAAATTAATTGACTTATTCAGTGCCATACCAATCAAACTACCAAAAAAATTATTTTATAGAACTAGAAAAAATAATATCAAAATTCATCTGGAAGAACAAAAGGTCCAGAATATCAAGGGAATTAATGAAAAGAAATGCTAGAGAAGGTGACCTAGCCATACTAGATCTTAAATATTATTATAAAGCAGCAATCATCAAAACCACTTGGCAATGGCTAAGAAATAGAGGGGTAGATCAGTGGAATAGGTCAGGATCATAAAACTAAGTAAGTAGTCAATGATTACAGCAATCTACTGTTTGAAAAAACACAAAGATTCTAGTTTCTGGGATAAGAATTCACTATATAAGAAAAAGTGCTGGGAAAACTGGAAAATAGTTTGGCAGAAACAGGACACAGACCAACATCTAACACCATACACCAAAATAAAGTACAAATGGGTACATGATTTAGATATAAAAATTGATAAGATAAACAAATTAAGGGAGCAAGGACTAGTTTATCTGTCAGATTTATGGAGAACGGAGGAATTTATGACCAAACAAGAGATAAAGAACATTATGAAATGCAAAATGGATAATTTTTACTACATTAAACTGAAAAGTTTTTGTACAAAGCAAATGCAACCAAGTTTAGGAGGGAAGCTGAAAATCGGCAAAGAATTTTTTACAATTAGTGTCTCTGATAAAGGCCTCAATTCTAAAATATAGAGAGAACTGAGTCAAATTTACAAAAATATAGGTCATTCCCCAAATGATAAATGGTCAAAAGATATGAACAGGCAGTTTTCAGAAAGAGAAATTAAAGCTATCTATAATCAATCATGAAAAAAATGCTCTAAATCCCTACTGATTAGAAAGATGCAAATCAAAATAATTCTGAGGTAGCACATCACACCTATCAGACTGGATAACATGACCAAACAGGAATATGATAAATGTTGAAGATGTGAGTGAGTTGGAATACTAATTAACTGCTGGTGGAGCTGTGAGCTGTTCCAACCATTCTGGAGAGCAATTTGAAACTATGCCCAAAGGGCTATCCAAATGTGCATACCCTGTGACCCAGCAATACCGCTTCTGGGGCTGTATTCCAAGGAGATCATAAAAATGGGTAAAGGACCTACGTGCACAAAAGTATTTATGGCAGCCCTCTTTGTGGTGGCCAAGAACTGGAAATTGAGGGGATGTCATCAATCGGGGAATGGCTGAACAAGTTGTGGTATATGAATATAAAGGAATACTACTGTGCCATAAGAAATGATGAACAGGCAGACTTCAGAAAAACCTGGAAAGATCTATATGAACTGATGCTGAGTGAAGTAAGCAGAACCAGAACACCATTCACAGAAACAGCCACAGTGTGCAATGAATGATTTTGATAGGCTTAGCCTTTCCCAGCAATGCAAGGCCGTAAAACAAAAGACTCATGATGGAAAATGCCATCCACATCCAGAGAAAGAAGTATGGAGTCTGAATGAAGAACGAAGCTGACTATTTTTTTGTTTTCCTTTTTCTTTCTCATCGTTTCTCCCATTCATTTTAATTCTTCTACATAACATGACTAATGTGAAAATATGCTTAATGGGAATGTATATATAGAACCTATATAGGATTGAAGGCTGTCTTGGGAAGGGAGATGGGAAGGGAAAAGGAGAAAATTTAAAACTTACCGAAGTGAACATTGAAAACTAAAAATTAATAAATTAACTAAAAAAAAAGAATTCACCATTTGGTAAAAATTGCTGGACAAACTAGAACACAGTTTGGCAGAATCTAGGTATAGGTCAGTATTTTACATCATTTACTAAGACAAGATCAAAATAGAAACATGACCTAGATATAAAGGGAGATGTCATAAGTAAATTAGAAAAATATGGGACATATTATCTATAAGATTTAGAGATAGGAGAATTTATGAATAAACAAGACAGAGAGCATTGTAAGATGCAAAGCAGATAAATTAGATTACATTGTTTAATTAAAAAAAAAATCAATGTAGCCAAGAGTAAAAGGAAAGCAGAAAATTAGGAGAAAAAAATTTATAGACAGTTTGTTAAAGATCTCATCTCAAATATCTACAGAATTTTGTCAAATTTATAAGAATATGCTTCATTCCCCAATTGATAAAAGGTCAAAAGATTATGAACAGGCAGTTTTGGGAAGAAATCAAATCTACAGTCAAATGAAAAAATGCTCTAAATCATTACTGTTTAAAGAAATACAATTAAAATTTTGAGGGCTACCATCTTCTCATACCAATGAGATCATCAGCTAAAATGACAAAAGGGCAAAATGATAAATGATGGAAGGGAATATAGAAAAACTGGAATAGTGATACACTACTGATGGAACTATGAACTGATCCAATCATTTTGGAGAGCAATCTGGAATTATACCAAAAGAGATCTAAAACTACATATACCTTTGCTCCAGCAATACCACTATTAGGTCTGTTTCCCAAAGTGATAAGGGAAAAAGGAAAAGAATCTACATATTTTAAAATGTTTATGGCAGCATTCTTTGGCGTGGCAAAGAACTAGAAATTGAGGGGATGTCCATCAACTGAGGAATGGTTGAAGTTGTTATGAAATAAAAAAAAAAAAATGATTGTGAAAGGATACTATTCTCTGCAATATAGTGCTATAAGAAATGATGGTTAAGTTGATTTTAGGAAAAGGTGGAAAGACTTGCATGAAATAATGAGAAGTGAAAGGAGCAAAACAAAGAGAACATTGTACACAGTAATAACAAAATTGAAACGGTAATTGTGGATTACTAAGCTATTCTGAATAATATATTCACATCAACTACAGAGAACCTATGAAGAAAGACGTTATTCACTTCTTAAGAAAAAAAATGATATATGGAAGTATGCATTATATGATTTCACATATCTGTGACAAATGTTTACCTTCTCTAATTCGGAGTGAGGATGGAGGGAAGGAGACAGCTCAGAACTCAAAATGTAACAAAAACCAAAAGAAAATTTTTAAAAAAGAAAAAATAAATTAAATAAAAGGGTGATGGCCTGCAAAAAAAACAACAACAGAACCACTAAGGAATGGAGAGAATAGAGAGAGGATAAAAAACAGGACTGGGACTCTAAGGCATATGAAAATGTGTAATGAATAGATACAGACACAGAACATTGGGGGCAATGACAAGAACAGGAGTATGACCATCTCTGTGTGTGGTGGAAGTGAAGAGTAGACCACGGCAATTGAACAGAATTAGGCTATTTGAGGAAACAGCAATATGTATGTTGATATTCCCTGGTATAAAGATAGGGGTTGGAGGAGAAAGAAAAATCAAGTTAGGCTGAGCTCACTGAGGGAGGAAGATGCACTGTGAAGTGATCCAACCATTCTGGAAAAGAATATGGAATTAGCAAAAAAAATTACTAAAATTTTCCATAGCCTTAGCCCCAGAGATTCCACACCCTTCCTTACAAGTAAGGCCCCAGGAGGATTATCAAAAAGGAAAAGCTCCATATGCACCAAACTATTTATAGAAGCACTTTCTCTTGCAGCAAAACAGGAAATAAAGTAGATGGCTACCAAATGGAGAATGGATAAATAAATTACGGCATAGGAATATATAGTGGAATATTACTATGTCATAAGAAATGATGCACATTACGAATTTAAAAAGATGGACTTACAAAAACTAATTCAGAGTGAAATTAAGCAGAGACAAGAAAAAAAATATACACAATGCCCACAACAATGTACATGAATTGTACAACAAAACAATAACAACAATGCTGCAAAATCATAGCAACCAAGCTTTACCCCAAAGAAGATATGAGAAGAAAACTGACTACCACCTCTGCTTTCTTTGGAAAAGTGGGGGGACTGTGGGTGTGCAACACTGCTACACTTAATCTCATACTGATATGCTGGTTAATTTTTGAAATTTTTGCTTTCCTTTCTTTCTTTTATTCATTTTATAAGGTATGGCTCTCTGGGAGGGGTGGAAGGAGAGATAAAATGGAAATGGTGTAAAAACAAAAAACATCATAAAAGACCTAAAGTCTAACGGGTTAACTCTGTGATATGACTCCCAAAATGGTAGCATGATACTAAGCTCCATCAAGAGAAGCAATATTCAGTCCTGTGTGTCACATTTTAGGAAGGAATAGAGTGCATCCAAAGGAGGACAATCTGGATATGTAAGGGGAACTACGACACACTGAAGACAGTTTAAAAAACTGGAGATGTCGAGGTTGGAAAAGGCTTCTAACAATTTCTACATTCCACTAAAATCATTTCTTAAGGGTTAAGTCTCCAGGAATGAATAACAACAAAATTAAATTCTGCATCCTCAACATTAAGAAATCATTTCCCCCGTACATTATTATTATCTCAGCTGTTAAAAAAAAAGAAGGGTTATTAATAGTATTTAATCTGCAGCAAGCATTCTAAATAAAAGTCTTCATTTACATTTATTCTAAAGAACAGGTGAATAAAAGTTTTTTGGGGGTTTTTTTTTTTTTTTTTGGAATCACCAAATGGTAGGAAGGACAATGTTTTCTGCAACAGAACAAGGTACATGGTACAGTTATACCACGGTTCAGATCTTACAGCCATTATTACTGTCCCAAAAGAACAATCCTTAACCACATTCTTAATGCCAGAACTGAAGAAAAAGGAGATAAGAAGAAAATCCCTACAGCTTTAAAGTCATCAAATAGCACCACCTTTTGAATAAGGTATATGACAAAGTTGTCAATTTAAGATTAAGACAACATTTTATACAAGCTGTTATATGATTCAAAATCATGACATATAATTTAAAATATTCTGAGGGAAGGGTAATGAAATCCAGAAAGCATTTGCAAACCAAGTAGAAATCTGTAGCTAATATACCTAAAGAAATGATCAATTTCCTCCAATTTACAGAAGGGGATTCCTATTATATGAACACACACATATACATATACACACACACATATGGGGGTGTATATATGTGTGCATATACATGTGTGTATATGTGTGTGTGTGTATATATATATATATATATATATATATATATACACACATATATATAAGGTGTTCAACTTCCCCAAACACTTTTAGACTAACTATTATATATTGTTCTAAAATATCCTTTTGAGTAGGGGAAGAGATTTATATCATAGGAGACATACACCAAAAATTCATGTAATTTGTCCAAAATTACACCATTAGTTAAAAAGAGAGCCAAGAATTCACCACACGCCTCAAGCTCACACTCTAGGATATTGTTTTTTTTAAAAATTCATTACTTACATACATACATAAAAATCACACTGAGTAAAGATACCAATGAAAATATTAGCCAAACTTCATGTAAATTCATCAGCACTTCAATAATAGACACACCCCATATTTAGCTGTGAATTTTAAGCGTTGACAAAGTACTATTTACACAAAAGATGTTATTGCACTTAAGAATATTTGTGAAAGTTGCAATTTAGTCTAATATGCCATAGTACAAAAGCAAACATTCATGCCATCAGTACATGTCTTACTGCTAATTATATTTTAGGGGTTTTTGTCATTTTAAGTCTTAAAACTTAAGGATAGATTTTAAAAATACTTCTAACATAGAAAGATAAAATTCCTTTTCTGAAAAGATGTCCTAGGGAATATCACTTACAATGACATTTCTGAGGGTGTTAAAGCAATTTCCCACTCATATATGTTTAGTTATTATTACAGCTGTCAAGTACACAGGGTGACCCAGAAGTAAGCTTAAAAACTACACTAAGACTTCTGGGACATCTCATATTCACTTATTTTGCATTTTTTTTTTGTAATTTTTATTTCTCATATGGTAGTTTATGTGTAGAAGTACAACAAAACCAACAACATAAATCTTTAGCATTTTCAAAGACACATTATCTCATCTGAACATTATAACATTAGGTTATTATCCTTTCCATTTTACACATTAGGAATCTGAGACTCAAATGTTTGACTTATTGCATGACCAATATAAGTCAGAGTCAGAACTAGAACATGGACATAAGAAATAGAATCTTGTTCTTATTACTCGTGTTTCCACAGCTTTCTAAAGTACATCATGCTCCCTTTCCTAATAGCATCCATAACCTTAAAACAAATATCCACAACAGGAGATTGGCTGACTTAGTTAACATAATGCTACTTGAGTTAGGTGATATGATGTTTAAGAAATCAACTTTACTCCTATTTTTAAATGTTCTCTGAGTTACAAAAGGAAGTCAGAGACATTTTTCATGAGTTAATAGCCAAACAATATTTTTCCTGTGTGTAAAGTTTAACCAAATGTCCAAACAGGAGGCATCCTGTGCACTTAAATGCAATTAGATATACTGTAGATCTGATGAATGGCTTTTACCTTTTGAATAGTATTGGAGGTAACAATATCTTTACTGCAGTGATACATTTAAATCAGTATTATGGATCTGAACTTCTATTTTAGGAAGAAGTGTAACACCCAGACTCAAGTTCCTCAAAGGCTGGAACATATTCAATGACATACTGAATTTAAATCATACTATCAAACCATAAAAACCCTCAGAAGCCAGGGACACCAGAAATGATAAAAGGGACTTTTATGTCCCAATTAGTAGCAATGTCAGAAAGGCAGAATAACATGAAAAGGTGTCAAACTTCCAGCTGGATCGCACATGGTTGCAAAACTCCTGCTACCTGAACCAGATTAAAATATAATTGGGAAATCTTAAACAAAATAAATAAGAATACAATACAACAGACAATGTTAATTTGTGGTTTTCTAAATCAATATCTGACCACAGGAATCAGTTTCTATTTGAGTTTGACACCACTGATACAGAACAGAAGCCAGAGTACTGCACTTAATGGAAGAGTCAAGTTCAAATTCCGTGTTAGTTATTTATCTATATAACCTTGAGTAACTCAAACTCAATCTCCCCATCGGTAAAATGAGGAAATATTGGAGAAAATACCTTGTTAACCATAAAGCAGTGCTCAGAACACTGGGCCTGGAGTCAGGAACAATCATCTTCCTGCATTCAAATCTAGTCTCAGACACTTATGAGTTGTGTGACCCTGGTCAAGTCACTTAACCCTGATTGCCTTAGTTTCCTTATCTGTAAAAGGAGCTGGAGAAGAAAATGGCAAACCATTCAAGTGTCTTTGCTAAGAAAACCCCAAATGGGATCACAAAGAGTCAGATATGACTAAAGAAATGACTGAACAACAACAACCACTCAAACTCAAATAATAGAAAGAGGCATCAGACAAAGGAAAGGGCAGTCTTAAATACTGCCAACGATCAAATCATCTTTTTTGCGGGGGGGGGGGGGGGGGAGGGGGCGGAGTGGGGAATGCCACTGACATATATACTGAATTCTTCTAGGCAATTTTTTAAAATCTTTTTTAGCATGTTATTCTATCACCTTTTGTATACTCCAATTCCTCTAAAACTGTCATCTGGAATTTTTAAAAGTAAATTTAAATTAATTTTGTTTGAGAATTTGGGGGAAATTTCTTAACATATCATAAAGCTGGGAAAGCTTTCACAACTATAATTTTTGAGATAAAAATCACTGCTCATAGTAATCCAGGGCCTCTTAACTAGTTTTTCATTAATCCTCAGCACTTGTTACATGTAAGCTTTATTTTTCTAAACATACAGATTTTTGCTTAGTGTAAGTGTCAAGATCACCCTACTGGCCCAATTATTCAAGTTTTTATATGTATTTGACACCTCATGGAAAAAAAATGAAAACATTTTTAAAGGCTTTTCACATTTTATCCTTAACATTTGCATGAAAATAAAATTTCTAATTCTTTAAACTTCATTTTTTCCTGCTTATTTCCTACCTGAAGTCAAAACACTGATATCACAATTAGCTGATGTGTAAGGAAGTATCCCTGTGGCTAAGCAGCAAGACTGTGGAGCTCATAAGACTTTTTCATGCAAACACCCTTAGTAACAAAGGAAGAGAAATAAAAGATGTAAACAACAGTTTACAATTAAAATGCTTTCCGAAATTTTCCAAAAGGTGTCACAACCCTGAGTTATAAAATACCATGCATTCCAAACAAGACATTATACAACTTTACGATGAAAGTACACATATTTTGTTTTAAACAAGTATGAATTGTAATATGGGAGAAAGCACACATTCATTACTTAGGGTATTTTAGAACCACAACAACAAATTTTTAATATAAACATATGTTTTGCTTATTAAGCATTTTACCTATGTTACTATATATTAGCCTCAACTGTAACCATTAGTTCTAAATTGATATTTTTATTTTAAATTAATATTTTAATTCTGATGTAGCAATAATGCAATTTGCAACAAAAGCAATGAAAAATTAATAGTAAATATAGCAATTCAAAGCATTAAAGTTAATGTAGTTCAGAGTCCGTAAGTATACCTTTCAATAAATGTATTAAGACAAAATTAGTACTCACTTCCTTGCCAGGTCAAGGAAATTAAGTAAAGATGATGCATTCTAAGTTACATGCTATAATTTGTTATTTTCACTGTTTAATTTGTCAGACTCAGAAACCTTTATCCACCTGGCACATGTACTGACTGGCCAAATATAACATCACGTTTTTCATCTACTACTTAAAGGGATTTATGACTACTAGGTGTTGATCAACTGCTTTGTCCTTCCAATTAGGTCTAGAACTAAAGGACAGCTAGATTATTTTTTAATGATGTGATAAAAAGAAAAGGGAAGATATTTAAAAGGAGAGAAAAATTTCAAGAGGAAAATAGCAGAGCAAGTAGCTCAGTATATAATGGTTACACATTAAAATTTACAAGTTATTTTACACAACTGTCAAGAAGTGGGAACATTTACTTTCCAAGGCATATTTCTTCACTTATGGAAAAATATGCATAAAACACGTGTTAAGGAAAAATGGATATTAAAACAATACTTAAAAGTACAGAAACATGACAGAAAATCCAACAACTAAGCAGAAAAATGGCTACCTCACTAAAAATATGAATATGACAATATTCTCTTCAATGAACTTACTTTCAAAATGCTTCACTGAAAGAAAATGAATTAATGAAAAATAAACCAAGTGAATATTTAAAAGTCTCTATAATATGAATAGTTTGGTACTTTAAATCACAGTTAATTTTAAACAAACTATGCATTTCCACCTTGAACTATTATAGTAGTATGATTGTTTTCATAACTACGTACATAGCCTTTGGGGATATCCGTGTCTTCATTGTTTCCAGGGTCGTTTTCTAAGTGTTGCTTAATTTTTTCTTCTAATCCCACAGCATCTGCTCCTTGATACTGGTCGATTCGCACTTTGTTTCGAAAAAAGAGAAATGTGGGTGTTGCTGATATATTGTTGGTGGCAGCTGTTCCCTAGAATTCACAAGTTAGACAGTGTTATGAATTAAAAGAAATTCTAAAAAAATATTCAGTATTCATATTACCTTCTTTATAAAGTGCAAAAAGCTTAATTAGCAAGAACTAAAAACATGTATACAAAAGATTAGACTTCATTAAATGTCCTTATCCCAACAGACAATTTAGAACTAAATGTTACCTGAGATAAGACTTATTCCTAAGGAAGCCTAAGTAAAGGGTTTCCCAAAGCCCCCATACATCATTGCTGCTATCTCTTCAAACAAAGTTAAAAGCATACCCGTATTTTAGGCACTGGGAAAGACATGGCAAGTGAAAAAAACAAATGGCATATTAGTACCCAAATGATAGCTAGAGAGCTAAAGAAAGTCCCCAAGCATGAAGAATGATTTACACGAGAACCTGGAGATATATCAAACAAAGCTGATATCATTGAAGGATATAAATTTATTGTGATCCATATTGTTAGTGAGAGATTCCACCTCTATAAAATCAGAGGTCGATTAAAGTATTGGAACACGTTCTTTTGACTAGTTAACTACTCTGACTCTACTAAGTTAACTCTGTAAGGAGAATCTTTTATTTTACAGCTAAAGATGCTAGTCAACTACCTTATGCAGTATACCTTTGGGGGATACTGAAAAATAATCGGATAAAACTGAGAAATCTATGTAGACTAGAAAGAAAGGGGCTAGCAATAACTAACAAAATGTAAAACAGCAGTTAGTATGGACCCTCTGTAGTTAAAAAACCATTTTACCAAATAAAGCTTTAAAAAGATAGTCACCTTGAGATTTCGTGATATCTTACATATTCAAGTAAGATGAAGATGAATGATTAGAATATATTATTTGTAAAACAGAAATGAAAGGTTTGGCTAACAAAATACTTTTACAAGTTTTATCTGAGAATTAAGCTTATTAAAAATGTTATTTCTAAGACATGAAAGGTTAAAAAGTAGACCAGAAAGAGTACTGAACAAACATAGGATTGTTCTTCTTTTCATTCATCAAACCATATTAAAAACAAATCAAATTTTTCTATCTAGGAACAGACATAAAGCATAAGACTAACACTGGCTTTTTGTACCACCAGAAGCTATATATAGATCTATACTTCAATGTAAAGACTGAAATTTATTTTTAGGATTAAGGGGTCCTCATTTTAGTATTTTCAAAGAGAATTTGGCCTCAATGTTGTTTCTTATAAATACAAATGCATAAATCACATAAGCATTTAGGCTATCATGTTCAGTTTAGCTAATCAGCTACAAATATACAGTGACTCAATGAACAACCAATCTCTAAAGATCTTTGCTTCACAGATACACAAGAAAGTTATCAGTTCAATAAAAACAAGCCTAATAGAAGACAGATCTAATATTTCTGCTGATCTAACCACATATGTTCCTCAGGCTTAGGCAGATATCTTGGTTTTTTTTAAATATCATTGCTAGTCTGCAAATTATCCTAATAATCTTCAAATAATAATAGTTTTTGAAACTAACAAGTTTCAAAAACAGAAGAAAAGCTATAAAATTAAAAGAACCAAAACTTGATACTTCTGACCACAGCTTATGAAGACTAACTTTGTTAAATAATGTGGCTATATTTAAAGGCTTTATACTTCACTAGGTAATATTAGTACCCACAGTTCTATCCACCTTCAAAAGAATACACATCATGAAAAAGTAAAGTGTGAAAGATAATGAGAATACAGCTGGATATCAAACTGATTTCCCAGAGAAACTAAAAAGAATCACAGACTTCTACTTACCTGGCACTGATGTACGTCCACTTCCAAAAAAACTGCTTGTGGATACTTATTGCTCAGAGCATTGAAAGCCGGTGCTATCCGTAAACATGGTCCACAACTGTTAAAAAAGAAAGAAGTGACTGGTTAATGTCAATGTTAGCCAGCATTCAATTTGCTAATACTGTTCTAAATTCTGAGAACAGAATGCTTCTGGATTAACTTAAATCCATCTCACACATGAAAAACTAAAAATGAAAGGCATTTAGCGATAATTCAGTGTACCTTGCAAATTTCTGTTTTCCATTAAAACTTTTAACATTAGCAGGTCCCCCTTCTAGAGGAATAGTGGTTGAACCTTACTCTCAGCAGAAATGGCTCAAAGAGGGAATAATATACACACTCAATTGGGTATAGAAACCTTACCATACAGGAAAGTAAGGAGGAGGAGGAGAAAGAGTTAGGGGGTGGAGGTGTGTGAATATTAAAGTCATTTCAGAATTTAAAACATTATGATTGTGTAGATATGCTTGAACTTCAGTATTGCATTTTCTAACCCCAACTGCTTTAGACAATATTCTTCTACTTGACAAGTCAGAAATTCTTAGATAGGAAGAACCTTAGTTATAAACAAGTCTAAGTCCTTCATTTTAAAACAAAAGAAAGTGTAAGGGCCACAGAGTTTACATGATTTGTCCGTGGTTACAAAGTTGCAGTCAGGTCTAAAACGTTTGTCTCCTTTCTCTCCTGGTCCAGTGTTGTGCTAAACCTTATTTTTGCTTCTTTTCAACAAAATGATTTACCCTCACAACTGTCGGATGAAGTTAATTCGAATTCTCATATTTGCATATTTTTCATTATTTTCTGAATTTAATCTTTAGCTCTAATATACATATTTTAATTCTGTGTACAAATAAGCAAAAGTTATTTAACAACTCAACTTTCTATAGTAATCTGGTAATAAAACTATAGAGGACAGTAATGTATATACTGTAATTGAAGAAAGCAATGAAGAGATGAATCCTGGATGCAAGTATACTTGCAAATAAGATAAAATGTAAAAGATAACAAAGACGTGTATGCTTGGACAACAAGGTAGATTAATTAGTTATATTCAACTAGGAATAACAGAAGGACAGAGAGCTGTAGTCTGAAATACTTGTGAAATGTTAAAACACCTAGATGAAGGCCTTCAGAGCCTAAATTGCCAGATCCTCCATAAAACAAATACATGAGACTGTGAAACATGGACCCTTAACTTGCTATGTAACTAACCTTGGACACATTACCTAAATTCTTTAAGCCTATTTACTTTCTGTTTTATTGATGCTTTGTTTTCACATTATACACATTTATAAATTACTTGCCCACCTGAAGTCTTACAACAAAGTGAAACAATTAAGTACAAGTAATTACAATGACCTACATGCAACATTTCACATATGAAGCACCCCACACCTGCCCTAACTCTCTTTCTCTTTCTCTCTCTCTCTCTCTCTCTCTCTCTCTCTCTCTCTCTCTCTCTCTCTCTCTCTCTCTCTCATCCCATTGGGGGAAGGGGGAGGACACAGAAAAATATATTTCTTGTAAACAACTAAGCATACTCAAGCAAAACAAATTCCCTTATTGTCTGTATACAAAAATATCTCATTCTGCAGCCTAAATCCATCACCTAAGTCTCTAGAATAGAAAGCATGCTTTGTCATCAGTACCCTGGAATCATAAATGGTCATTGTACTGATTATAATTCTTAAAGCTTTCGAAGTTGTTTGTCTTCCCAGTTGTTACATTACTACGGCAACTTACATTAACTGTTCTCCTAGTTCTACTCATTTCATTCATCAGTTAATAAAAGTCTTTAAAAAATTTTTTATAACATGAAGTTAGAGTACAAAGTGTTCTGGTTCTGCTTAATTCCCTCTGCAACGTTTCCTTAAGTCTTTTCCTATCTCCTTGAAATTATCTATTTTCTCATTTGTTATGGCACAATGGTATTCCATCTCATTCACATAGCAATCAGCCACTCCTCCATAACTATAATTCTCCAGTTTTAAAGATCCTTTTCCTCTTTCTTTGATCCCTTTGATAGCAGTGATACAGCTGGGTGAAAAGGCACACAATGTTTACTAACTTTTGTGCATAATTTGTTTTTTAGAATGTGTACCCACACAGGTCCAAAAACTGCGCATTGGTGTGCCTGTTTTCTCACAGCTACTCCAACATTTACCATTTTCCTTAAATGTCATCTTTGCCCCTCTGATGAGATAAAACATAAGAAATGCTTTAATTTACAATTCTCTAATTAAAGTATTTAGAGCACATTTCATATGACTATACATAGCCTGAGTACCTTCCCTTAAGAACTGTATGTTCATTTCACTAAGACCATTTATCAAGTGATCCCCAATATGGAAAAAAAAAATGGTCCTAAGAAGCTCACACTCTAATGGAGTAGACAATATGTAAATAATTATGCTCATGTAAGGTATATACAATGTAAATGGAAAGTAATCTCAGAGGAAAGGCACTGGGGGAGAGGGTGGGGACAAAGGAGTAGGGGAATGGGAAAAGGTCTCCCTTAAATGACAGGGTTTATAAGCTAAGTCTTACAAGCTAAGTCTTAAGGGTTAGGGAAACCCAAAGGCAGAGGTGAGGAGGATACTAGTGAAAATACACTGTCAGGATCCTGTATAACAGCAACTGGTCAAGCTGAAGTGAAAATTACACAACACAAGTACTTTCTGTTCAAAGTCCATTTTTTAAACGGTCAAAAGATATGAACAGGCAGTTTTCAGATAAAGAAATTAAAGTGATTTATACTCATATGAAAAAATACTCTAAATCAATATTGATTAGAGAAATGCAAATTAAAACAACTCTGAGGTACCACATCACACTTATCAGATTGGCTAACAAGACCAAACAAGAAAATGATAAATGTTGAAGGTATGGGAAAATTGGAACTCTAATGCATTGTTGGTGGAGTTGTGAACTGATCCAACCATTCTAGAGAGCAATTTGGAACTATACCCAAGGGCTATAAAAGTGCATCCAGAAATACCACTTCTAGGTAGATCTTTCCCAAAGAGATCATAAAAATGAAGAAAGGACACACATGTACAAAAACATTTATAGCAGCTCTTTTTGTGGTAGCCCAGAATTGGAAATTGAGGGAATGTCCATCAATTGGGGAATGGTTGAACAAGTTGTGGTATATGAATGTAATGTAATACTATTCTGCTATAAGAAATGATGAACAGGCAGACTTCAGAAAAACCTGGAAAGACTTGCATGAGCTGATGCTGAGTGAAATGAGCAGAACCAGGAAAGCATTGTACACACTAAATGCAACATTTTGTGTTGACCAACTCTGGCAGATTTAGCTCTTCTCAGTAATGCAATAATATAAGACAATCTAAACGACTCATGATGGAAAATACTATCCACATCCAGAGAAAGAACTATGGAGTCTGAATAAAGATCAAAGAATATTATTTTTCCTTTTTTCTTTTGGTTTTTCTCTTTTGTTTTAATTCCCCTTTACAACATGACTAATGTGGAAATATGTATAATATGATTGTATAGGCCATAATATGGCCTATATTAGATTGCACAGTCTTGGCGAGGGTGGAGAGGAAAAAAATTTAAAACTCAAAATCTTATAAAAGTGAATATTGAAAATTAAATATATATTTATATATGGGGGAAAAATCATGAAATATTACAATCTGAGATAAATCAAAATTTACATTTTAATAGGGATAAAGCCTGGAGCTGTGATTTTAAGTATAGCAAACTCCTCCCCCCAGTACAAGTCAGCACCTTCTCTAGAACTTACATAGTCTTAGAGACAGTGAATGGCTCTGTGAGCCTAAGTAAATCATTTAAACTCGCAGTATCCCAGGCAACTCTTTAACACTATTACTTAACAGATTATCAAATATTCTACCACTAGTAGGAGAAGTAGGCTCACCCTATACCAAATGAATTAACAGGTATGGAGAAAAGGATTAAGAAAAAAGTGTATCACCACACTAGCCTGTGTGTGTGTGTGTGTGTGTGTGTGTGTGTGTGTGTGTGTGTGTGTGTGTGTGTGTGTGTGTGTGTGAGAGAGAGAGAGAGAGAGAGAGAGAGAAAGAAAGAGAGAGAGAGAGAGAGAGAGAGAGAGAGAGAGAGACAGAAAAATCCAGAAATGCAGAGAGAAATAGAGAGAAAGGGACAAAGGATAGAAAGGCAGAGACAGAGAGATACTGAGTCACAAAGCCAGATAGACAGAGGTTGGTGTATAAAGAACCACACCTGAATCAGAAAGACCTGATGAAGAAACTGAGGTCCAGGTAGTGGCTAGCCCAGGATAACAAAGAATAAGCAACTAAGCTCAAGCCCCACCTCTGACCCTGAGCAAGTCCCTTAATCTCTAGGTGCAGCAAAGACTGTAACTGGAGAGAAGACAATACAACATTCGGAGTTCTTGGTATCAATGCAATCACACATCCACAAAATGAAAGGAAAGAAATTAAGTTTATCAAAACCAAAACCAAAGGAATATTAATAGCTTACATTTACAGACTTTAAGTTGACAAGGTTTTAAAACTCAATCTTACTCTCTTTGATCCCCTAACAAGGATTACTCACATTTTACAGAACAGGAAACTAAAGTCAAGTTGATTTGCTAATGTTCCATAGCAAACTAGGACAATCAGAATTTAAACTCAAAAGATTCTTAACATCAAGATCTCTCTCATCTTTTGTCTTTTCACCCTCAGGGCCTATCCAACACCTATCCAACTTCCAGTCCATTGATTTTTATAAATCAAAATGCTTAAAAGAAAAATCCACTTATTCTAATTGAAAGTCCTCAACCCATAGGTTTTCTGTTAATTTAGGTTAAATTTAAAAAAAAATTTAAATATATAAAAGTAAAGGAACACAATTGTGCTCTAAGAAATGATGAACAAGACGGTTTCAGAGAAACTGCATAAGCTGATGCCAACTTAAAGTTCAGAACCAGGAAAAGTTTATACAATAACAATTTTAAAAAAGACTTAAGAACTTTGATCACCCAATGACCAGTCATGATTCCAAAAGAATTATGCTACCCACTTCCTAACACAATGGCAATGAACTCAGGGTACAGATTGAGAAATTTTTTGGATATGGACAACATGGGATATATATGTATTTGTTAGAAGGGTTCTCCCCCCCCCCCCTTTTCTTGTAAGGAATATGGGAGTAGGGAGAGAAAATAGATTCTTGTTAATTAAAAAAAATAAACAAACACAGACAGAAACAACATAAAATATCTTTTAGTAGCAATAACTACCATATTAAACTAGGCTCCTTTAAAATTGTTAAAAACCATAACTTCAGACAGCTCTAATAATTACTACTCCTATTCAAGCAGGATTTACATTTTAACCAGATTTTCCTTTGTACAAACACCCTACTCCAGAAATGAAATCAAATTTCACTCATTCCTAACAAAATGCTGGTGGCAGGGAGGGAAGGATTCAAGTTATTTTCCATATATTGGCACTCTTACAGATAAACCAACCTTTTCATGCTTTGAACTGGCAACATCATCACCATTAGAAGTTTCTCTAATCAAGAATCTCTCATGCTTTATTTTTGCCCAAAAAGAGAGTTAAATTAAAGGAAGAACAGGAAGTACCCTAACAAGGGTAAGTGAAAAAGATAAGTCAACATATATCCCCGGTCCTTTCTGCCCTTTTTTTCTCCTTTCAACTTTTCTAGACTACAGAAACAGAGCTATTCAGTGCCCCTTAAGGCAAAGGAGTAAAGAATTGGGATAGGAGGCAACAATATCTAATCTTCCTTTGCCAGACAATGGGCCCTAATCTGAACTATGAAGGAAAGGAAGTCTTAAATGTTTTTTTTTTTTAAAGAAACAAAGAAACAAAAATAGCATTATAAATATTTGTATTAGAAAAGGGAAGGCAGGGAGTCAGGAGAATTTCAATGTAAAAACAAGGATCTAAAGACAAAGTAGGGAATCAATCTCTTTCACAATATTTAAAGACTGTGACAAAGATGAAAAAAAGGGATAGACCAGCAAACACTTGGAGCTAACCAACAGACAAGATTCTATACAGAGATGAGGAAACAGATGTTTGTCTTCCAAGTAAATGACACAGAGACACAAGCACTGCTATGTGAAAAATCTACCAGTCAGAAGAAGGCATAAAGGGCAGATTGGTAGGGCCTTGCTTAAGGTTACACCAAGACAGTTTTTTTGTCACTCTGAAAATAAAGAGGCCTGCTCTTTTCCTAGAGTATTCTTTTAGAATGTGGCAGAGGATCTCCAAAGACTTGTTAAAGTCTCCCTATTTCTGGAGTCACACAGACACAACACATGGTCACAAATATTACCCCCAAAAAGACCCTAGATGATTAAAGATCACAAGCACTTAGGAAAGAAACTGAACGGGTGGTTGCCCCTTCTACATTTCCCTATTTCTATAGAGGGCATCTTCATTCTTCCAAGGCTGCTATCTTTGATTCCTCATTTTTCCTCACCCCTCTTATCTAATCAGGGCAGCTAGATGGCAAATGGATAGAGTGAAAGGCCTGGAATCAGAAGGACCTGAGTTCAAATCTGGCCTCAGAGACTGGGCAAGTCATTTAACCATTTGCCTCAGTTCCTCATCTGTAAAATAAGCTGGAGAAAGAAATTCGCCAAGAAAACCCCAAATCAGGTCACAAAGCTGGGAGACTCAACTTAATTAATCTGCTGGCAAACTTTACTTAAACTGCATCTACTTCATCTCTCAATTCTGATACCTCCTCTACTCAGTGCTACCACCTTAGTTCAAGTTCTCATTATCTCCCACGTAGGTTCCTGCAATAGCTTAATTGGTCTCTGCCAAAGTAATTTCCCTTAAATGTAACTCTGACCACAATAATCTTGTACACCATAAACCCTACTGGCTCCCTATTGCTTCCAGAATCAAATCTTAACTCCTGTTTAGCTGTTAAGGCACTTCACAATTTGATCGGAACCTATCCTTCCAGTTTCACTATATTCTTCTCTCCCCATGCTCTTCAGTCTAGCCAAACTGGCATTCTCTGTTCATCACATCTTGTCTCCATGCCTTTGCCCCAGTTATCTCCTACACCTGATATGCACTCCCCCCTGACCTATGCCTCATAGAATCCCCCTCCTTCCTTAAATGAAACTCAAAGATCACCATTTACATGAAAACTTTCCAGACAGCCCCTAATGCTAGTGCCCTCAACCACTACCTTGAATCAGAGCGTAACCTTTTTCAGAAAGGAAGTTGTTTTATTCTTTGAATTTAAACACCTTAGCATGGTCTGGTGCTTAATAATTGTTCCCTTATTTGAATGTAGTGATGAGGGATTTCAATTATATAGACTAGTGAGTCCTCAGACAAAGGATAAATAGCTAATATTTTCTCAGATTGCCTTAGTAATAGACAAGAAGCAAAAGGACCAACGAGGGAATTGTCTGTAGTATCAAACTCAAATAGAAAGGGATCCCTGGGGCTGCATGTTGACTTAGAGAAACAAATGTAAGTTAACACTATCTGTGATGAATCACATTCTGGCTATACTTGGGAGCTTTGCAGCTTGTGTCCTCAGTCTTGAGTTTGACTTCTCTAGTGTTCATGACATCCTCAAACACAATGCTGCTTCTGAGCCTCTGTGCGAGCTATTACCCTAACCTGGAATGGTCTCCCTCATCTCCACCTTTTAGAATCCCTTCAAGATTCAGTTTAAAAGCCATCTCTAGACTTCCCAATTTTGCCAGTTATTTTGTAGTCTCCTTCCTTCCATCTCCAAACGTTTTTTGTAAATACTGGGCTTTTTAATTTGTGTACCTGTGGAATGTAAGGTCCCTGAAGGCATGCTTCCTTTTTGCCTTTGTAGCCTCAAGGTAAACCTCAATAAATGAATACTGAATTGCTGAGGTGTATTTTTCTGCTTGGCCCTACTCGGTAGGAGTAGGAATCATAGGTGAAAGGTGCAGAGACAGGTTTCTATATAAGGAAAACCTAATATTTAGTACTATCTAAATGCAAAATGAGTTGATGCAAGAGGACGCTGGCTTCCCTTCATTTTAAGTGAAGGATTAATAACCACTTATTGGAGAAGTAGGAGAGGAATTTTTACTACTGCAAAGTGATTAAGTTGGACCAGATGGCTGTAAAAAGTTTGAGTACTTTTAGTACAGAATCACAAAATTTCAAATTTGGAAGTTTTGTGATTCTGTGTTGAGGTTTTAAACAATTATCACTAATGATGCTTATGAATATCATAAAGGATTTCCTAAGTAGATTTCTAAAGTAAAAACATCTCTAAATTAACTTGTAAAATTCTTCCTTAATTTGAATTTTCAGAAAAAACCAGAAAGGATCCAAATTATTCCATGCACCAAAGTAAACATGACAGAAAAAGACACTGAATAATGTAATACAATTAAATTCACTGGTCAATAACATACAATATTCAACTTAAATAATTTAACTGCCTATGGGCAAAAGCACTGTGCAAGGCTGAGGCTTAAATATTATATATTTTATATATTAATATATTATATTAAATTATTTTGTTATATATTACATATATTATATAAATTATATGTACATGTAACTTATATATTGTATATATATTAACTTATTTCATATAATATTGTATACGGAAATATATTTTAAAATATAAATATACATTATATATATTTTAAAAGTTTCTTCCCTCAAAGTGCTTATATTCTACTGGATGTATTTCAAAACCTTATGGCACAAGATTTCAATTGAAGAAATATTTCCAAAATAGAAAATTTTTCTCTCTAATCCAAAAGCACTAACTAACCATCTATCATTTCCCTTTCTACTTGCTGAGCAAAAATGGAGAATCCTATTTACACAGGAATCCTTAAACTTTTTTTTCTGCCAAAGACTCCTTTAGCAATCTGGTGAAGCCTATGGACCCCTTCTCAGAATGTTTTCAAATGCATAAAATAAAATGCATAATTATGAAGAAAACCAATTATACTTAAAAGAGTTGTCAAAATGCTTCATACAACAAATCCAAAAACATCAGACAACATCTGGTTGGGGAAAACAGGGCCCAACTCTCCTATTCCAGAGACTAGAAACCAGTGATCCAGATTAAATGACGGTCTCACAGTGACAGAGATTGATCTGAACCTAGGTCTTCTGCCTCCAGAGTATTCTCTCTCCACTGTATTCCCTCAAGAACTGGTAAAGAACTTAGTATATCCATGAAATAAAAAATTAGTTTTTTTAAAAAATAACACTCTCACTTCTGCCTTAGCCAAAGGCTATGAAAATCAGTTCTCTTCAATACACAGGTACTACATCCTAGAATTTCAGTTTTATGAAACATTCCAAGTAACCTGCCCAAGTACGTTGCCGGAAAACTCAGTTACCACATGTTGTGGCTGTAGTCCTTGAAGTAACGTGTATGAAATTCAACTCTTGTTTTATTAAAGCTTGGAGGATACAATTGCACCTCAGCAAACGCTGCCAGCTCTGCCACCTAGCCGCCAGGGGCAGAAGTCTCCACTTCAACTTTACTTATCCCCCACCTTCCTTCAAAAGCTGTCTCACCTCCAAGAGGCACAACCATTAAAAATCTATTTCCTATTTTAACAGAATTGAACGGGAAAATGGTGTTTAATGGAAAGTTTTACTTCAGTCACTTCTGCTAGAAAGAAAGCGTTCTTCCAAACTGACAGAATTTGTTACACAGGATCATGAATTTAGGGTTAGAAGGGAGTATATTTATATGCATAAAGTCATTAAATCTACACTAAACAATTCAGAGGACAATTAAATGACATTGGGGTGAAGAAAAACCGATAAGTTCTTGTTCCCTAAAGAGTTTCCTTGTTGAAGTTCCCCCATTCCTATTCGTGTTTTAGCCACAGGTTCCGAAAAATCAGTCCTCTCAGAAATAGATACCTTATGCTAGAACTTGAATCTTAGGCAATAAAATCTAAATATCCTAATATCCTAGGATCCCCTAGTTTCAACACTACTGAAACAATTATACAACTAGTTTACGTTTCCCTAAGTAGCTATCCATTGGGAACTATTTATGAGCCTAAAACAAGTTAACACAATATACACCGACTCCACGGTACGCAAACCCACAACTTGATAAAATTTATGGTAAATCACGCACACAAGGGAGGTCAATAGATAAAATACAATATCAAGAATACTCCTAACGGCCTTGAACCTTTGTAGTTCGCGTCTCGGACTTTTCTGAAAGTTTATTTAAAGGTTTAGTTAACTCCTTCCTGGGATATTTCAAAAACTATCCATAAATAAAACATATCATCAAGCAAACTCCCAAACCCCCAGAATCTTTTTTTTTGGTGGGTCACAGGCTGTTTTGAGTTTACTGAAGTCTATAAATCCCTTCCCGGGACGTTCTGAAATACTGCAAAGGCGGTCAACTATATATAGTGCAATTAAGTGATCAAAACACACACATTTAAAACCCAGTTTAGAGACCCCAGGACCTAGGCCAGACCTACACCTCGAGGGAAAGGGCCCGAGGACCTTCCCCGCCTGTGGGCGATTACGCGGCTACCCCCAGGCCGGGCGAAGGGGAGCGCGGCCTCGGGCGCAGGGCAGTCCCGAGCGCAGAGCAGCGGCAGCCCAGGGTGACAGCCGTCCCCGCCCGGGGAACACGGGGACCGGCCGGGGGCAGGGGCAGGCGCGGCGGGGTCGGAGCGGCGCTCCCCGAGCACGGAGAGTCGCGGCTCCGAGGGGAGGCCTCAGGGCCCGGGGGGGAGGTGGGGCTGAGGCCTAGCGGGAGGCCCGAGGCTCAGGAGCGGGGCCGGGGCCTCACCCTCTCATGGTGAACTTGACCACGGCGAGTCTGGAGCCCGCGCCGCTCAGCTCCGGCTGGAAATCTGGGTCGGTCCCGACCACCTTCACCCCCACCATGGTCGCGGGAGGAGCCTGCAGGGAGCCGAGGCCGCGGAACCACCGGCTTCCGGACCGAGGAGGGACGACACCCCGGGGAAGCGGGGACGGAGACGCGCTGACGCCGCGGCGAACTCTCCCCACCGCGCCCGACGTGCCAAGTCACGCCAGGGACTGAGCGGGGCCGGCGGCCGGGGCGGGGGGCGGGGGACGGGGGGCGGGGAGAGGCGAGGAAAAGAAAGCGTGAGAACACCCAGCAGCCACTGCGCGGGACAGAAGACTTCACTCCGCCTCTCCTCGTCCCCTCCTCCCCGCCCCTCCCCGCGCTCGGGCAGGCGCGACCTTCCGCCCGTCGCGGGAATACGCGCCCGATCTCTGTGCGTCATTTCCGCGCCGCCCTCTGATTTCTCTACCCGCTCTAGTTACGCCCTGGCCCCCAAACTCCCCGCCCAGCGGATGTTGAGCTGCGCAGGCGCAGAGCGCAGTAGTTGGGTCATACGTCATGTCCGTACTGATTGGCAGGTGGGCGAGTCACGTGCATTGCCTTGTGCTGAAGGTCGTTGGGAGGCTCCAGTGAGAGATCGGTGCCCCGGACTGGGCACGGTGTTTGTACGCTGTACGGCCGCATGACAAGTTGAAGTGCTTCCTGGACACGTAGTCACTGGGGAACTTGGATCAGAATTTCGTAACCTCTCAGGCTTAAACCAACTTAAGGGCTGCCAGGAAGACCTGAGTTCAAATCCAGCCTCGGACAGTTACTAGCCTTGTGACCCTGGGCAAGTCGCCTAACCCTGTTTGCCTCAGTCTCCTTATTTGTAAAATGAGCTGGAGAAGGAAATGGCCAACACTCCAGTATCTTCGCCAAGAAAACACCAAATGAGGTCCCAGCCACGAAGCTGCGAGGACCCCATACACCGCAGACCTAACCTCAAAGTGCCATCTAAGTACAGTCCTTGTTAATTATTAAGGCACGCCCTCCTTGCCGTCACCTCTTAGAGTACCTGTCTTCCTTTAAAAAGTAGCTCGGACGCTCTTTTGCTTCAAAGCATTTTTGTCTCTCTCCCGCCCCTCAAAACCTTGTATTTAAATACTTTGTATCCATTTGTGTTATGGCATGTAAATGTATATGTATGTTACACCAAAACCTTGTATTTAAATACTTTGTATCCACTTGTGTTATATCATGTAAATGTATATGTATGTTACACCAAAACCTTGTATTTAAATACTTTGTATCCACTTGTGTTATATCATGTAAATGTATATGTATGCTACACCAAAACCTTGTATTTAAATACTTTGTATCCATTTGTGTTATATAAATGTATATGTATGTTACACAGATGCATTTATACACACACAAACAGTACTGTACGTGCATTGTACATGTACTTGACTTCCCCCATTAGAATGAATGTTCGTTGTAACTAGTTCATACTTTGCTCTTGTATCCTATCTCTTAGCACAATACCTGACACGTGGCAGGTGCCTAATAAAAACTGGACTGATAATCACTCAATCAAGTGTTACATATGTAAAGCAGTTTGTAAACCTTAAAACTCAATACAAATACAAGCTATTATTGCTGCCATAGCATGGTGTTTCACACATGGTAAACAAGTAGGACATGATTGTTGATTTATAGATAGAGACTTTGTTAATAGTAGCAATACCTGTGTTTCTTGCTGGAGGCCACTTTTCCATAAACTAATCTAAAAGTCTACAGGCTTTTATGGCTCACTTTTAAGTAATAAAGGGTCTTAAAACATAGGAACAATTTGAGATAATGGACAAAGAGCTAGGCTTGGAGCTCTAGGCTGATACAATAGATGGATAGATAGATGATAGATGATAGATAGATAGATAGATAGATAGATAGATAGATAGATAGATAGATAATCCCATGCAAACCACTGACATCCCAACGCTCTTGGCCAGCACTTCTTAAACTTAAAATATTGTGAAGATCCCATATGGGGTCCAGAAAAATTTGGCAACAGTTAAAGATTTCTGAACACTCAATGACCAAAAATTAATTCAAAATTAAACACATAATGAATCCAGCACCTCTTGCCCATGTTGCATCCTGTAACTTCACTGCAGCCTTGGTTCTGAACACAAAGCATGTGTGCCATCATGCCACACAATGCCAACAAATGCTGCCTAAATGTGAAAAGGGGTCACAAGTGGAAAAAGTTTAAGATTATCATTTAGAGAGCATGTATCCACCTGCATTGGTAGAGAGAGTCTCCTCATCCTGGAGTTGCCAATGTCAGTAAAATCACAAGATCAGTCCTTATCCCTATTTATGCCTTGGATCTGCAGAATTTTACTGGCAGGGATGGGTGGCTTAAGTAAATGAAACTAAAGACATCTACAAGTCAGGTTCCTCAGAGAACTGGGAACTCTGTGCTCAGTGACTACATCCATTTCCCATATAATATGAGTAACTCCTACATACTTTGAAATCTCTTGATAATCCAAGTCTCTTCTTCTACCCCTGAACAGCCTACTAAATAACTAATACCTGCACTTTTATTAAGTAAAAGTCACTAAAAGAATCTTTCCTGTTTACCATAAAATCAATCATTTTGAATTAGACATCCTATAAGTATCTCAAACTCACAAGGTTCAACACAGAATTCATTATCTTTTCCCAAAAGCCCACCCCTCTTCTGAACTTCCCTAATACTGTCCAGGGCAGCACCATCCTTCTGATGACCCTGGTTCAAAGCCTTAATATTATCAACTCTCCACTCTTACCCCATATAATCTAATCAGTTGCTCTATTTTGTTTCTCTCTCTACAACATCTCCTGTCATTAATGAAGTATTACTATCTGCTTTGTTGCTACACTTTAAGGACCATGGGACCTTTCTATTTGACTTGCAGCCAAAGTGAAATCTTAGCTGATTGGAGGTGGGGCAGTGAGTCTACAAGCCAAATGTTGAAATGTTGCAGGTGGATGGGATGTGAAACATGGTCTGGCTTGGGGCCAGGTAAATAAAATGGATAGTCAAGTTGGTACCCACCAGTAGAGTTAGTACTCACTTAGCCCTATGGTGGGAGTTTCAAAACTGATTAAATTAGCTCCCCTAAGACATTCTAGAAGTATAGTCTGGAGAATACAGTTACAGGTAGAGAGAAGTAGGTCAGTGTCAGGACAGATGGCAAAATGGCCAAGGTGTACAGCTGTATGGAATGGGAAACATGATTTGTCTGGGGCTTAGGACAACAGTTTCAAACTCAGTCCCAAAACTGAGTGGGTTAATTGTCCCAGGGTAAGGGTAAGAGCAGAGAAGGTAGATGACAGGAATAACCCAGGATCAGGATGAAGGGTTGACAATGTGTAAATGATGGAAAGGTATATTGCAAAGGGAAAAAAGGGGAGCTTCCCTCTTATTGTAAAGGGACCTTTCCACAGAACTCACCCTCCCCTCAAGGGGCTCTTTGTGGTCTTGTGCCCCACAGCCAGAGCAGCTTCAGTGCCTAGGCTTTCTGCCATCCCCTAAGTCTGAGCCACTTCAGTGCCTGGAGCAAAGGACCCCTGGCACAGGGCAGCAAAGTTCTGCCCCTGCCAGGAGTTGGAGCCAGAGCCCCGTCTGGATCAGGGTCTGCCCATCAGGGATTTGAAATTATGGAAAGCAAGAACTGTCTGTAGCTTATTATCATCCAGTTCCTCCTCATCTCTCCCTCTCCAAACAATATGCAAACTTCCAAACTCTCTCTCTTCTATGCCAAGCATCGTATCTGGGACTGTTAACCAGTCCAGACAGGATAACATCTCCTTGTTTTGCACCTGCTCCTCAGCTGGCCCTGGGATCTGGAACAGTGGCCTGGGAGGGAGAGCTCCACCCCAGACCTTTGTTTTGAGGGAACAGAGTGAGTCACACTGGATGATTTAAACATACCTGTTTCTGAGGACATCAGCATCCCTCCACGTATGAAACTTTAGCATCATCCTCAGCTCCTCATGCTCAGTCTTCACCTATGCAACCAGCAGCCCTGTCTTCCTTCTCCTTCTACACCATCTCTCGAATCTCTCCCCTTCTCTGTACTCTCACAGCTTCTACCCTAGCTTCACACAAGCTAGGGTAGAGCAAACTTCTTGAAAGCATGGACTGTTATACTTTTCTATTTGTATCCCTAGGACTTTGCACAATAGTAAGTACTTAATAAATGCTTCATTCATTTCACACATAGCTACTACCCTAGCCCTGCCTCACTCAAAACAAAGTCAAGTGCAAGTCATGTCATTATTTCTCTGATGGCATAGTCTTCTTCAACAATGAAGGATGAACACATTACTAGCGACCACCTTAGCATCACCTCACCCATTCAGTTGTAATTAATCTCCTATTTGGTCTCCCTACCTCAAGCCTTTCTCTTATCCAAACTATCCTCCACACAGTGCCAATATGACTTTCCTTAAGTGTGAGTCTAACCATGTCACCCCTCCTCCATACACACTCAATAAACTCATCTGGATAATTCAAATAGATTCCTAGTTGGTTACTCTGCTTCAAGTCTTTCACCTCTCCAATCCACATCGTTCTTCTACTCATTACTTTGGTGGCTCCCTATTTATTGTCTATAGGGTCAAACATAAATAAACTCCTCTATCATTTAAAGTTCCTCACAATGGGGCCCCAACCTACCTTTCCAGATTTATCATACATCACACCCCTTCCTACACTCTGTGATCCAGACAAACTTGCCTTCTTGAGAAATGAAAGGGAATAAATATTTATAAAGGACCTACTTCATGCCAGGCACTAGGCTAAGCCCTTTATAAATATCATCTCATTTGATCTTCACAACAAAGCTGTTATTATCTCCGCTTTATAACTGAGGAAGCTGAGGTTAAGTGACTTGTCACACAGCTAGTCTAAGGCTGGATTGAATTTGAGGTCTTCCTGAAACTGGGGCCAGGGTCTATCCACTGTACCACATAGCTAGCTGTTTGTTTCTGCTTGCTGTTGCAATAGACTAGATGAGAGTCTGAAATAAGGTAAAGGCTACATATATGATTGGAAAGAGAGGGCCAGATGAGAGAGACATTATGGAGGTTGAAGTGATAAAACTTCACAGCTGATTCATCTATATGAAGATAAGGAGGACAAAGCTAGAGTGAGGGTCAAGGATGACTCTGAGGTTATGAACTTTTGTGATTGGAGATTGGCAGTAACCTTGGGAAAGGGGACCTGGATTTGTGGGAGAAAGGGTAATGAGTTCTGCTTTGGATATTTTGAGTTTGAGATGCTTATGGTAACACCTATGGTAAACACAGTTGGAAATGTCCAATAGGCAACTGGTGATACAAAACTGGGAACGCAAGAGAGAAACTAGGACTAGATATAAGGACCTCTCTGCACAGAGATGATAACTGACCTCATGGGAGTTGATGAGGTCACAGAAAGAGCTTGTAAAGAGAAAAAAGCACAGGACTGAGCCTTGGGAGTATAACCATTGTTAGAGGGAGGGACACGGATAATGATCCAAGAAAGGAGCTTGAGGAGTAGCCAGGTAGGTAGCAGGAGAATGAAGAGAGTATCTAGAAGGAGAGGCGTCCAATAGTGTCAACTGTTCCAGAGGGATCAAAAAAGATGAGAATTGAAAAAAAAAAAACCATGGAAAGTAATCTCATTCTAAGTCAAATAAGAATTTAGTCCAAAAAAGTTGGAGCAACATCAAGAAAAAATGAATTCAAAAGATTGTCTTAAGCACCTCAGGGCTCCCCTAGCTAGCTGCCTAGAAGAGGCTTAGTGGGGTCTTCATCTCAAAACATCTCATATCCTGAGCTTTTCAGACCCTAGAAGTTGCCCCATTTCAAATGAAGACCAGAAGGTGGCAGCAGAGAGCAGGTGAGGCTGTAGGGATTCCTGATAGAAAACAATTTTTAAAAGCAAGAGAAACTAAGCACATCCAATCATGGGACAGTGTGATGACATCATTAGAAATTATCTCTTTACTGCAGAATCTAATGGCCTTTGCTGAATCTTCATCTTTCTTGATGTCTCTGCAGTCTTTGACACTGTCAGCCATCCTCTTTTTGATATTCTCTCCCCCTAGGTTTTCATCATATTGCTCTTTCCTGTTTTTCCTATTGTTTGATCAGTCTTTCTCAGTCTCTTTTGTTGGGTCTTCCTTCATGTAGTTTGGCTGTCTGCCCAAGGCTCTGTCCTCGCCCCTCTTATTTCTTATCCCTATACTATTTCACTTGGTGATCTCAGCATCTCCTATAGGTCCAATTATTATTCCCACACAAATAAACTATCTTCTGACCTCCAGTCAGACTTATTGACCTCCAGTCTTGCATCTCCAACTACTTATTGAACATCTCAAACTAGATGGCTTCTAGACAACTCAAACTCAGCATATTCAAAACTGAATTATCTTTCCCCCTAAAACCCTCTCTTCTTCCTAACTTTCCAGTGACTTTCAAGTGTACCACTTTCCTCCCAATCACCCAGGCTTACAACCTAGGTGTTATGCTCAACATCTCATGTTCACACCCCCTATACAATCAGTCATGTCAATTTTCGTGTTTTATATACCTCTTCTTTCCTCTGACACTGCCACCACCTTGGTACAGGTCCTCATCACCTCATTCCTGGACTATTGCCATAGATCTTCTAGGTGGTCTTGACTGTGCCATCTGACCCAATAAACTCCAAAGATTCTGCATTACCTCTATGATCAAATGTTTGGATTTTAAAACCCTTCATAACCTGGTCTTCTTACACTTACTCCTTTCCACACACTCCAGTGACACTGGCCTCCTTGCTGGTCTTCCCATAAGACATTTCATCTGTACATTTTCACTAGCTGTTCCCCATTCCTGGAATTCTTGCCTTTCCTTTCTTTTCTTCCTGGCTTCTCTGGCTTCCTTCAAGTCCCAGCTCAAATCCTACCTTCTACAAGAAGTCTTTCCCAGTTCCCCTTAATGTAAGTTTCTTTGTTGAATATAAATTTATTTTCTCTGTTGAATATCAATTTGTCCTGTGGGGATCCTGCTTTTCATAGTTGTTTGCATGTTGTTGTCTCCATCAGACTGTGAATTCCTTGGGAACAAGGACTATTTTTTTTGCCTTTCTTTGTATCCTCAGCCCTTAACACAATTCCTGGCACATAGTAAGCACTTAATAAATAATAAGCCACAATCACATTTATTTACTGGTCACTTATATCCCCTCAAAAGTGACCTTTTCTCCTCTGGGGTGCATGGATGAATGTTTAGAACTTTCATATTACTTATTTTGCACTGCTGATTAAATGTTTGTTGCTCTTAACTAATGTGCCCTCTAGTTGAACTAGTAAAAGTGAACACATGAATAAAAGCTCATAGGCTGTGGTTTTAAATGGATAAGCTGGGATAACTTTGGGGAAGTAGGTCAGAGGTGAAGCATATGGGTGAGAAGGTCTCAAGGTGTTACTGGAATTTATAATGAAATGCTGAGGGATATTATGGCACAGTAGACAGAAGGCTGGCCTTGGGGTAGAAAGAAGCATGGTCAAATAGAGAGACTTGGTTTTAGAGTCAGTGTTTGCATTCAGGCTTTGGCTTGCTGGCTGTATGGCTTCTGGCAAATCATTTCACCTTCTAGCTTCAGCATCTTCATCTATAAAAATGAGAGGGCTTGACAATATGATTTCTAAAGTCTTTTTCAATTCAAAATCTATGATCCTATGATTCTAAGTCCTGCTTCTGACACTTGGCTATATGTTCATTGGCTAGTCAGCCTGCTAGTGTCCCCAAGCAACATTCTAAAACTCTGTTACAAATGAGCTGTTAATCTGAACCAGTAGAGGGAGTTTTCACATTAGAAAATGAAGTCACAGGTGTGGATCAAAAAGAAAAAAAAAGTTATGTACTGTGTCACCGAGAGGAATTATGCTTTCAGAGATCTGAGGTGATAGATCTAGAGTAGCAAAGATCCCTAAACATAAGGTTGACTCTGCTTATTGCTTTTTGCAGTGTTGTTTTTCTCTGTCTCAGTTTTTCTCTTTCTGTTTCTGTCTGTCTTTCTATCCTCCTGTCTGTCTGTCTCTTTCAGAACTTTAGATGATCCTTGAAGGAGGTTAATAATGCTAAGAGGCAGAGGGAAAGAGGGAATCCATTCTAGGCACAGGAGACAGATTTCCAAAAGGCACAGAAGCACACAATGGGAGAAGAAATGTTGAGTTTAAAGAGCAGAAAATAGGCCAGTGGTGCTGGAATATAGAGTGTGGGAAGGGGAGTAATGTAAGATAAATCTGAAAGATAATCTGGAACCAAGTAGCAAAAAACTTTAAATTCCACGCCAAGGACTTTATGTTTTATTGTAATGACTGCAGGGAGACACTAATACTTCTAGAGCATGGTTGAACCTGTGCTGTTGGAAGATGCTTTGGGCAATTGTGTAGAGAGGTTGAATTGGAGGGGAAAACACAGGAAGCAGGAAGAGCAATAAGAAGGTTATTAAAATATTCTTGGTAAGAAATAATAAAGGTCTGAACAGGAATACCAGCTATGGGAATGCAAAGAAAGGGAGAAATGTAAGTGATGTGAAACCACCTGACAGATGGGACTTGGCATCTGATTGATAAATAGGTGATGATGGAAGAGGATGAAGAGTCCTCTGAGGTTTCAGATGATGACTGGAAGATTGTGACCTGTCATTTCATGAGTTGGGACAGGGCAAGCAGTCAAAGGATTTAAAGCCAGAAGAAATATATATGTATATACATATATATGTGTGTGTATGTATATATATGTGTGTATGTATATGTGTGTGTGTGGGTATATATATATATATATATATATAGAGAGAGAGAGAGAGAGAGAGAGAGAGAGAGAGAGAGAGAGAGAGAGAGAGAGAGAGAGATCAGTAGAAAGCCAGTAGAAAGATGAAAATTAAATATAGTGTCAAATCTGGGAAGAAAGTGAAGGCAGCGATGATGATAGGTAAGTTACTGAATCTCTCTTTACCCTCCATTTGCTCACCTGTAAAATAAGACAGTTGGACTAGGTAACCTCTAAACACAGGGAGCACTAGAGTGAGAAGTTTGGAGTAAGAAGAAAGTTTAGGAGGGATGAAGCAGAGAGTATTTTCTATTTTTTTTCTTCCAGGATCCACATTTTTGCTGCCTATAGAGCTAAGTGAAAGAACCCACAGTGGGCCCTGACTCTGCTTAGTGTTTTGTTGGAATATTGTTTACTGGTCTACATCTTTCTCCTTGTCTGACAATATCTGTATAGCATCTTTTCTAACTGGGGTGAGAGATCAGATATGTAAAGCCCTTTTATAAATTTTAAAGTACTTTATAAATGTCATCTATTATTATTAAGTATTTTTTAGGGCCACAGCTCCCAAACATGCCTGCCAAAACACACAGCAATCAAAATTCAAATAATCACAGAGTTGCTATGAGGACCAAACGAGATAACATACATAAAGCACTCTGCAAATCTTGACATGCCAGGGAGAGCAAAGTAACTGATGACAGAAGGTCATGGTTGCCAAAAAAACAGTAGTTCTTCCAGCTGACCTTTGTACCCTTGCTGACAGTTAGAAGAGAGAACAGCTGTGGTGCTATGGAGAGCCCATGAGCTTTCGATGTATTTTTTAGTTCTGCCAGTCGAAGATAGTAACAAATGTGGTTCAGAGATGCTGTTTCTTCCTCTGGCTACTCCTCTACTGTTCCCATATGTGTTACCTGCCATTAGCAACAGTGACATTTAGAAAGAGTTACTTTGGTAATCAATCGTGAGGAAACAAATCCCAGGAAGGAGGCAGCCTTTTTCAGCCTTACCTGATATTAAGTATCTCCTGGGTCACCTGTTCTTTTCTCCATTTTCCGATTTATTATGAACTTAACAAACATCAACAAATATGAACATTCTAACATACAAAGCACTTTAATATTCCATTATGTTTCTATACTACAATTTCTCTAGCTTTTCCTTAATTGATAGATACCCTACCATTTCCAGCTCTTTGCTACAACAAAAAGTGTTACTATGTAAATAAGGGAGGTAGTCTTGCACAGCTGAAAAAAACTAGCTTTGATATCAGAAAACATAGATTCATCGCCTACTTCTGATTCTTATTGCCTATGTTACCTTGGGTAAGTTATTTAACCTCTTTGGGTCTTAATTTCCTCAACTGTAAAGTGTGGGAATAGTACTGGATGATTTCTGAGGTCCCTTTTAACTCTAAAGCTATGATCTTATGTGTGTGTGTATGTGTATATATACACATACATTTATGGACATAATTGCTAGCCATATATACATATATGTATATATACATATATGTGTATATGTATATATATATATACATATATATATATACACACATATATATATATACATACATACATATATCCTTTCCTCCATCTTTGCTTCAGCTTATATGCTTCCTAGTGGTATTGTCCGCTCCTTTTCATTGTCCTTTTGCTGACTCATCTTCTATGCCATACCCACTAACTATGGAAATATACCAATATTCTGTCCTGGGATTTAGCTTTTCTTTCTATACTCTCACGCAGTCACCTTCACAGCTTTCAGAGGTTCAGTTATCATCTTGTCTCTCTCCTGAGTGCCAGTCCTACATCATCAGGTACCCATTGGACCTTTCAAAATGGATGTGCAGAAGGTATTTCAAAATCAAAATGTTCAAAACAATATTTCTTACCAAACTCACTCCTCTTCCAACTTCCTTATTACTGGGCCGCCAACATCCTCCTAATCATTCAGCTTTACAACCTCAGTGTCATCCTCAACTCCACACTCTTACCCTACACACCCCATCAATGCCCAAATTGTGTTTCTAAAGCACTCTGGACAGTTTAAAACTCTATAACTACTCAGAGCTAAAAGCACGGGAAAGGGGCTGCCCACATAGGCAACCCTGCTCCTATGTCCCTTGCTCCATGCACAAGCCCCTTTGAATGGAATCTAAAAGGTGGGCTATATATTAGAGATGGCTAATAAACATTAGAAAAAGGAAGTAGTAATCAGAGTCAGCTTTCTAAAAGAGGAAGACAATATATGAAAGAAATCTGAAAGATGCGGGGGGAGGAGAAGGTATCCATAAGGGATCATGGCAGTGAAGGCCAGAGAGTCAGAAGCCCACACCAGAATAGAAAAAAGCATGGTTGACCTGGGCTTGTCCCCAAAATGGAGACTCTGGAAAGAACTCACCAATGGGACAACAGGGCTGACATGCGAGAAGAATGTTGCAGAATGAGGAGACCTCAGGAGCTAAGGGAAATTCCAGGGTCAGAGGAAGGTCAGAGGAAAACCAAAAGAGAACTGTGGCATGAAAACCAAGAAAATGAACATATGCAAGAGCAGAATGTGGTCAACAATGTTAAATGCTACAGAGGGTTATGAAAGATGAGGACTGAGAAAAGGCCATCATATTTAGCCATTATGAAATTGGTGATAACTTTGGAGAGAGTAGGTTCTACTGAGTGATGAAGTCAGAAATGAAGGACTAAGAAATGAGTGTGAGACAATGAATACAGATGGCTTTTTTCTCTAGGAATTTGGTTGAGAGAAGAAGTCAAATCATGTCTAGCAAGGATTTTCTTTCTTTTTTTAATTAATTTATTTAACTTTTAACATTCATTTTCACAAAATTTTGGGTTCCAAATTTTCTCCCCATTTGTCCCCTCCCCCCACCCCAAAACACTGAGCATTCTAATTGCCCCTATCACCAATCTGTCCTCTCTTCTATCATCCCTCCCTTCCCTTTTCCCCATCTTCTCTTTTGTCCTGTAGGGCCAGATAACTTTCTATACCACTTTACCTGTATTTCTTATTTCCTAGTAGCAAGAACAGTACTCAACAGTTGTTCCTAAAACTTTGAGTTCCAACTTCTCTTCATCCCTCCCTCCCCACCCATTTCCTTTGGAAGGCAAGCTATTCAATATAGGCCATATCTGTGTAGTTTTGCAAATGACTTCCATAATAGTCATGTTGTATAAGACTAACTATATTTCCCTCCATCCTATCCTGCCCCCATTGCTTCTATTCTCTCTTTTGATCCTGTCCCTCCCCAAGAGTGTTGACTTCAAATTGCTCCTTCCTCCCATTGCCCTCTCTTCCATCATGCCCCCCCACCCTGCTTATCCCCTTCTCCCCCACTTTCCTATATTGTAAGATAGGTTTTCATACCAAAATGAGTGTGCATTTTATTCCTTCCTTTAGTAGAATGTGATGAGAGTAAACTTCATGTTTTTCTCTCACCTCCCTTCTTTTTCCCTCCACTAAAAAGTCTTTTGCTTGCCTCTTTTATGAGAGATAATTTGCCCCATTCCATTTCTCCCTTTCTCCTCCCAATATATTTCTCTCTCACTGCTTAATTTCATTTTTTAAGATATGATCCCATCCTATTCAATTCACTCTGTGCTCTGTATGTGTGTGTGTGTGTGTCTGTGTGTGTGTGTATGTAATCCCACCCACTACCCAGATACTGAAAAGTTTCAAGAGTTACAAATATTTTCTTTCCATGTAGGAATGTAAACAGTTCAACTTTATTAAGTCCCTTATGATTTCTCTTTGCTGTTTACCTTTTCATGTTTCTCTTCATTCTTGTGTTTGAAAGTCAAATTTTCTTTTCAGCTCTGGTCTTTTCATCAAGAATGCTTGAAAGTCCCCAATTTCATTGAAAGACCATTTTTTCCCCTGAAGTATTATACTCAGTTTTGCTGAGTAGGTGATTCTTGGTTTTAGTCCTAGTTCCTTTGACTTCTGGAATATCCTATTCCATGCCCTACGATCCCTTAACGTAGAAGCTGCTAGATCTTGTGTTATCCTGGTTGTATTTCCACAGTACTTGAATTGTTTCTTTCTAGCTGCTTGCAATATTTTCTCCTTGACCTGGGAACTCTGGAATTTGGCCACAATGTTCCTAGGAGTTTCTCTTTTTGGATCTCTTTCAGGTGGTGATCAGTGGATTCCTTGAATACTTATTTTGCCCTCTGGTTCTAGAATCTGAGGGCAGTTTTCCTTGATAATTTCTTGAAAGATGATGTCTAGGCTCTTTTTTTGATCATGGCTTTCAGATAGTCCCATAATTTTTAAATTGTCTCTCCTGGATCTATTTTCCAGGTCAGTTGTTTTTCCAATGAGATATTTCACATTATCTTCCATTTTTTCACTCTTTTGGTTTTGTTTTATGATTTCTTGGTTTCTCACAAAGTCATTAGCCTCCATCTGTTCCATTCTAATTTTGAAAGAACTATTTTCTTCAGTGAGCTTTTGAACCTCCTTTTCCGTTTGGTTCATTCTGCTTTTGAAAGCATTCTTCTCCTCATTGGCTTTTTGAACCTCTTTTGCCAATTGAGTTAGCTTATTTTTCAAGGTGTTATTTTCTTCAGCATTTTTTTGGGTCTCCTTTAGCAAGGTGTTGACCTGCTTTTCATGCTTTTCTTTCATCTCTCTCATTTCTCTTCCCAGTTTTTCCTCCACCTCTCTTACTTGATTTTCAAAATCCTTTTTGAGCTCTTCCATGGCCTGAGCCCATAGTATATTTATTTTGGATGTGTGGGATACAGAAGCCTTGACTTCTGTGTCTTTCCCTGATGGTAAGCATTGTTCTTCCTCATCTGAAAGGAAGGGAGGAATTATCTGTTCACCAAGAAAGTAACCTTCTATAGTCTTATTTTTTTTCCCTTTTCTGGGCATTTTCCCAGCCAGTGACTTGACTTCTGAGTTTTCTTTCCACCCCCACCTCGCCTCCAGATCCACCCAGCCAGTGCTTAGGGTCTGAGATTCAAATGCTGCTTCCCAGCCTCAGGGCTTTGGGTGGGGGTGGGGCTGCTATTCAGTGTGAGATTAAGTTCAGGTGCTCAAGTGGGGGTAGGGCTGCCACTCAGGGCTCAGTTCCCTCAGGGGGTTTATGTGGAGACCTTCAACAATGAATCTGGGCTCCTGCCTGCTTGGGGAGCCCCTGTTCGTTGCTGCCCCACTGCTGCCTCCCGAGGGGGCCTGAGTTATAGGGACACCCCACTCCCCTCTCAACCAGCCAAAGAGACCCTCTCACTGACCTTTGTCACCTGTGGGTGGAAGCACCTGCGTGGCTGCTGGAGATTCTGTCCCTGAAGCCTGCTGGGATCTGCTCCTCTCAGTGCCGCGTGGCCAAGGCAGGGCTGGGCTCTGCTCTGGGTGTGGGGCGAGGCGGACTTTTCGAATTGGTTTTTCAGGGCTCTCTGGAACAGAAATCTTGTCTGCTCCATTGTTCTGTGGCTTTTGCTGCTCCAGAATTTGTTGGGAGTTCTTCTTTACAGATATTTTATGGGCTGTGGGTTCAGAGCTAGCATATGTGTGTCTTTCTACTCTACCATCTTGGCTCCTCCCCACTCTAGCAACGATTTTCAAAGAATATAGGAGACTTGGTCATGTTTGTTGGTAGCAAAAATAGAAATTGAAGAGTAGGGGAGGATGATTGTTTGGGGGGAAATTGGATAGAGAAAGGGGATGGGAAAGGGGGCATCAAGAATACATGTTAAAGGGATTGGCTTTGGTGAGTAAAAGAGTTACCTTTTCATCAGATACTGGCAACAAGAAGATGATCTTGGGGTATTATAATATACGATAGAGGAGACGAGGAAGCTCACATTGAATAGTCTCAATATTTTTGGTAAGAAATGAGGTGCTCAGTTGAGAAGATGGGTTGAGAAAGTTGTATGGGAAGCATTGGGAGAGAAAAAAAGCCTTAGAACAACCACTAAGGGGAGTGGATAGAGAATCAATTAGGGAGAAATAAAAAGGTTGGTCTGATGTATGAGTAGCATATTTTCCACAGGTGAGAATTAGGTGGAATATCAATATTGTAGGTCAATTTCATGATGGCATGTTTGCCTGGGTTCTGGATAATGGACAATGCTCTCGTGCCTTCCCAGTCACCAATGGAGTGAAACAGGGCTGTGTGCTTGCTCCCATGCTTTTTAGCATGATATTTTCAGCCATGTTGTCAAATGAGGATGAACATGGCATCAAGGTCAGCTACTGTACTGATGGTAAATTCTTCAATTTGAAAAAGCTACAAGCCAAGACCAAAGTGGAGGGAGTGTTGGTGCATGATTTTCTGTTTGCAGATGACTGTGCACTCAATGCAGCCTCTGAAGCTGAGATGCAAGAAAGTATGGATCAATTCTCTGCTGCTTGTGCTAATTCTGGCCTAATAATTAACACCAAGAAAACACAGGTGTTCCATCAGCCACCACCACACCATCCATATGTGGAACCATAGGTTACAACAAATGGAGAAGTTTTGAATGCTGTAGATAAGTTCACTTACCTTGGTAGTGTACTTTCTAGGGATGTACACATTGACAATGAGGTTGATGCATGCATTGCCAGAGATAGCTCAGTGTTTGGAAGGCTCCGAAGAAAAGTTTGGGAGAGAAGAGGTATTAGACTGACTACCAAACTGAAGATCTACAGAGCTGTTGTGCTAACCTCATTGTTATATGCTTGTTAAACATGGACAGTCTACCAGCACCATGCCAGGAAACTGAATCACTTCCATTTGAAGATTCTGAAGATCACAGGATAAGGTACCAGACACTGAAGTCCTTGCTTGAACTGAAGTGCCAAGTATTCAAACTATGCTTCAGAGAGAGCAACTCCAATGGGCTACCCACGTTGTTCGAATGCAAAATGTACGCTTGCCAAAATGACTATTTTGTGGAGAACTCGCATGGGACAGGTGATCACATGGTAGCCAGAAGAGGTGATACAAGGACACTCTCAAGGTCTCTCTCAAGAACTTTCGGATTTGACTGTGCACCGTGGGAGACACTGGCAGAGGACTGTTTTGCATGGTATGCCCACATCAAAAATGGTGCTGTGCTCTTTGAGCAAAGCAGAATTGAGACAGTACAAAGTAAACATAGGATGCACAAATATTCACACGGACTATCTGTGCCCAATCTGTGGTAGAGCTTTCTTAACTTGTATTGGTCTGATTAGCCACAGTCAGACACACTGACACTTCACTTTATCAGGGTGATGTCATTTTGGTCCTCTTTGAAGACAAAGGACAACAACCAACCAACCAGCCAGCATACCCTCAAGTATCAAAGCTTGACTCTATGCTGTTTAACATTTTTTTTCAGTGATTTGGATAATAAACAGAGATGGCATGTTTATAAAATTGCAGTTGGTATGAAACTGGAAGGGACATTGGGTCAAGCAGATTGTTCAGGACTTTGATTCTCACCAGGCTCAGCTGTACACAAAATCTGACAATATGGACATCAGCTCCAAGACCTCTGATGACTCACTTTTGCCTTTCTGATCTTTTGAGGCTCACAGGGTCATTGTCTAGTCCAGTGGTAGGGAACCTGTGGCCTTGAGGTCACATGTGGTCTTCTAGGTCCTTGGATATGGCCTTTTGACTGAATCAAGGCTCTACAGAACAAATCCTTTTATTAAGGGGATTTGTTCTGTGAAGTTTGAATTCAATCAAAGAGCTGTCCTTGAAGACCTAGAGGGCCACATATGCCCTTGAAGCTACAGGTTCCCCACCCCTGATTCTAGTCCAATACTCCTTCACCTAACAGCAAGAAAGAATAAACACAAAGAAGCAAAGAATAGAAGCCCCTATTCAAACTCACATATGGGTCCAGGTGGGAACATTAAGGCTTGAGACCTCTTTCTTCACCCAGAGGCATAAAGCTTTTCTTTTTCTGGATTATAACTAGAGAGTAAAGAGAACCAAATCATTTAGTTAGTGTCTTTTGTAAGCATTCTCAAGTTGAGATTAGCAACCAGCTGAAAGATTGTCCTTCACATGGTAAGCAGGCTGGAAAAAATACCTCCACATGGAGTCCATGTAGGATTATGTCAGCAGAGTACAAATGCTGCACATTTGCAAAAGGACTGGGATCATTTGGCCAGTCTCTCCTCTATCCCCTTATACAAACAAATTCCATGATCTTCATGAGAAAACAGAAAAAGAACTGAAACTTGCAAATTTGCCAGTATAGGATATAAACTATTAGAGTTAGAAGGTGCCTTAGAGGTCTTCCAGTCCAGCTCCATAGTGACTTTTTTCCAACATTCCCTGTAAGAAGTCATCCAGCATCCATCTGATCCTAAACAACAGATCTGATAACAATCCATCTTTTTTAGATTGACTAAAAATTATTCCTTCTTATTTCAGCCAAGTTCATGTACTTCCTGTTTCTCTTCTGTGACATTCCATCTCTTGCCTTTTTGCTTTTATACAGACTATCCTGTCACGTCTTGAATGTTCTTAACTCTGTCTCTTGGGATTCCTAGATCCCTTCAAGATTAGCACAGTTGCCACCTCCAGATGCCTGTACTGATTCTCTTACTTGTTAGGGCCTGCTTTACTTTTACTGCATTTATTTTACATGTATCTTAGATGAAGATCACTCACAGGTGAACATGGTGTATCTCTCTAATTGAATTAAGCTACTAGAAGACAGACACTTTCTGAAATTTTATATTTATAGCCCTAGCACTTTTTACAGAACCTGGAATGTAGTAGAAACTTAATAAATGTTTGTTCATGTCAATTCCCTCTGTATTTTAGATGTCAGACTTTTTATTAGTGATTTTGATGGAAATATTTTCCCACTTTTCTAGTTGTCCATGTAATTAAAAAATTATGTATTAAAAATGCTTATTTTATCTTTTATGGTCTCATTTGTGCTTTAAGAATTCTTCCCCTGGTAAATGTTGTGAAAGGTACCTATTTTTGTTTTCTCCAGTTATTTTTAATGATTTGGCCATTTGTAAACATACGATTTTTAAAGAGAAAGAATAATTATTTTGGGAAATACATGAAGAGCAGAAGCTTTTAAGTGAGATCTTATTCTCATTAGGACACAAAGGAAGCCTGTGTTGAAGAGGAAGAAGTGAAATAACTTGACAACTGATTAGTTATGAGGGAAATTGAAAATTAAGAGTTGAAGATAACTCTGAGTATTCAAACTTAGGTGTCAGGAAAAATGGTGGTGCCCTTGATAAAAATAGAGACATTAGAAGAACAGGTGGGTAAAGGGGGAATAATAACATGTTAAGGATATTTTGTATTTTTCAGGGCAAAATGAGACCCATGACCTAGAAGGCCTCCTTCCCAAGATATGTTCTGAACTCACATGGACCAGATTCAGGTCCATGGGATTCTATAGGTCACATGGGGGCCCAAAACAGGTCAAGCTTCTTTGTCTCTAGCTCACTGACCCCATACTGAAGTAACTCCAAGGAAATCTTTAAAATATAATTTAGGTATGACTCATGTCTAAGTGCTTCATCAAAAGTAGATAATAGTGTCACTTCTAGAAAACACACTCAGCCTACAATATGGGTATCATGTCCTGGTCAGTGCTTTATCTCTTCTACTATTGAAAATGCTTAAAACACACAAAAAACTGATATGCATATATTAACCAATATAGAAACACAAGACAATAACCCTGAAAGGCAAAGAAAGCATTGTGGAACTGCTGAAATAGATATTTCACTTTAAACTCTGATCTGTATTCTGAACTTTACAAGGTACAAATTTCTTGACCAATATAGAGCAAAGCTTAGGCTCTCTTAAGTCCTTTCAGCTGCAGTATCACCCAGGCAATGGTTCTTCTTCCCTAAGAAGTGTTACTGTTTCAAAAATTACCTTCTGTTAAGCAGACAGTGCTCATCTCAGAAACTCTTTTGAACTCACAAAGTTACTACCCAGGCTGGAAACCTCCATTTCTTACAACTGCTTGTCATTCACCTCTGACCGGGGAAAACAGCAGAAAGCAGAAGGTAGCCAAGGAGTCAGGCTTACCTAGGTAAAAACATATACTCACTGGCCTGAGTTTATAGCTGTCATTGCTGCTGGAGGTGGGAGGAGTTGCCTCTCCTGGAAGTCTAAGGGAGAAGTGTTAGAAGAGTTGCAAAAGAAAGATCAGTCTATTTCTACTCACTCCCTTCCTCTTCTGTCCTACCTGGTCATCTCCCTCTCAGTCTGAGATCAAAAGCCTTCCATGCAAGTTTCATCACTGATGACCAAGCAGCAGCTGCTGCATCATCTCAACAAGGTGAATCTTCTGTAACAAGGGTCCAGATTATATTTACCACAGGAAGAGACCAAAGCACTTAGTCAGCTCCTTGGATAAACTCCAGTCCACCAGATCAAGAGATACTCTGGTCATCTTGTAACAAATAGGAAACCAGTGTGAAAGCCAGTAGGTGTTTGTGCTATGAAAGGTCACCCAAATTATACTTTGTGGCTTCTTAAGAGATTCAGTCACTAAAAGACAGAGATGAAATAATAACTTTTTAAATCTAAGATTATATTCTATCAGTGGTAATAAGCAATGTGTTATAATAAGTGTTACCTTTTTACTTTTGGGAGATCTATAATGGAAATACTGTAGGTTATACTTTATGGAAACTATAATGTGATATCACTTATGTATACTATAACTATACATTCATTTAAAAAATGTGTTTTGTTTACTGTTGTGAAATTACCAGGTGATGTTTGGTTATCTCCAGTTACAAAACTCTCTTTATTAGATATCATAGTATAGATCCATAGAAGACTAATAAAATAATGTAGCATTACTTTTGGGGCTTCTCCCCGCAATTTATACTCCCACTTGCCGGTTGAGTCTTTAGGGAGGACTGACTACCCTCAGAATTCCTCTACAACTATACTTCTAACATTGTAGTTTCTGAGCCCCTACCAGTGTAATTCTCCTTTGACAATCAGTCAATATATTTAATTAACTTTTACCAAAGGCGTTTACTAAGATAATAGAGTAAGAACAGTTGCTATAAAGCCTTTCCCCCTAAGACTGGGGAGAACTCTCCCACAGATATACACAACATCCACGTGGAATGGGCTCAGACTTAAAGCAAGATAATAGAAAGACACACATGTGAGGAACATGAATAGTAAAAAGGTAACCCATAATTTCTGGTACTTAGCCAGCATTCTTTTCTGTTATGAGGGTCACAATTCTTGAATCTTTTACCTGTCTCTGCATGTATCTATCCTTGGTATGTCTATCTTGATAACAAGTCTTGATAACATAGTTAATGGAGGGGGGAGAGGGAAAAGGAAAAAAAATCCCCTTTTCCTCTCCTCCCTTAAGGGATTTCTTTTGCTAGGATGGTTTTCCCCTATTTCTGTCTCTAACTCTTGAAGTCATGAACTCTAAATAAGCTGGAACTCTTCTTCTACTGCTAGACTAGCTAATTAGGGAAGAGGTAAACTGTTGGAGTTCTTCTAGCCATTTAAAGACTCTGGAGGTGTGTGGTTAGCTTCTTTCATTAACCAAATAATGTGCTTCCTGTTTGACTCCATCAAAGTTACAATCATGCCTCATTAAATTCAGAATTGGTTGTGACTAATGTTACCAAAGTTGTTAACTGATCTTCCTGTTTCAGAGTCCCTTTAGAAAAAGATATATGGGACAGTCATTGTTTTGTCTGTACTTGTGTTTTTGTAAAACGCAGGAAAAACATTGTCTTGTTTCATGTTTGTGGTATTTGTTGATTCTGTTAGCCTGAAAGATTTCTAAAAAAAGAAAATGCAGCCAGCCAGAAAAACTTCTAAGGGCTGTAAGCAAAGAGATTAGAAAAAAATCAATAAACTTTCATGCTTGAAGTAATTGCCCCAGTAAGCAAAACTAACTGCCACTTTAGGCTTTTTCAGGGATTTTAGGTTATAAGAAAAGAGAAAAAGAAAAGAAAAACCTGCAAGATTCTTTTCTCCTGTCATTTCAACATAGACCACATTGGGATTACAGAAATAAAATCAGATGATCAAAGATTATAGAATTGCTAAAAACATCTTAGCAGATTTAGGAGGTTTGGAGATTAATCATTAAGGAGTTTGAAGATTTATCATTTTTCAGATTGCAGGGGAGAACTCCTGAGACTTTGGATAATTCCAGGAATTCACTCTCTTTTGAAATATCTTAGTAAATTTTGGGGTACCACTCTGTAGAATATAAGAAAAAATAAGGATTAAATTTTATAAAAGTTAAAAGTAGATGGCACTCAGGAAGGCAGTTAGTTTAGAAGTAATCCCAGAGAGAAGAAAGAAAAAAAAATTGGTAGTGTTTGCACTTTGTTAGCAACCTCTTGTTAACCCTTCCTTGACCATGAAAAGAGAAAGGACTGTTTAAACTGAAGATCTCTCATGACCCTCCCTTTCTCCTTCCCCCCAGTTCAGAGACCCTCTCTCTCTTATCCTGTTAACCCCTTTCATCTCAGATCAGTTTCCCAAATAAAGGTGTTGAAAAAAATGCTGGAAAAAATGTAGGGAAACTTGAATTACATTCCAGTTGCAGAAATTTATTAGCTGCGCAATCTTAAGCAAATTATCTTATATCTGTTTGCCTCAGTTTTCTGATTTGTAAAAAGAAAAGTAAAAAGAAAAGAAAAAGAAAAGATGGTACCCAACTCTCCAGGTTATTGTGAGCCTCAAAATAATATAATGATTGTAAAACTGCTTTAACACAGTAACCGGCATATACTAAACATTACATTATTATCATTTCTTTTATTGAATCTAATTGTTCCATGACTGAGAACTCTAAGACTGGTGATTTTTATATGGGATAATTTGGAAATACATTCAACTGAATCGATGTCATCTGACTGCTATTAAGTTTTGTTTCATGTTTAAAATATATTTGAGAGACCATTGTAACAAAAATGCTGTTAGACAAAACTTTTTAATCTGCATGCTATTAGATTGTGAATTGATCTTTTAAAAAGACGTGATAAAATGGACATTTGAAAACTAATATTGAATGAGGTATATTTTGTTATAAAACAGATAAGAAATTCAATTTAATTGTAAATTTTCATTTGAAAATTCAGGCTATTTGCAGAAGTTCGGTTCTTGACCATAAGTGGTCTGCTTTCTGCCAGAAGCTACCAGCACAGCCAACGAAAACATGCCTTGTCAATAATACCCAGCACTGATACCAGAGCAAAAGAAAGAACTGTCTGATATAGCTCACCGAATTGTCGCTCTGGGCAAGGGAATCCTGGCAGCAGATGAGTCCACCAGTAGCATTGCAAAGCGGCTGTAGTCCATAGTAACTGAGAACACAGAGGAAAATCAGAGCCTCTATAGGCAGTTAGTTGCTTCTGACAACAGATGATCGAGTGAACTCCTGTATTGGAGATGGTATCCTTTTCCATGAGATACTCTATCAGAAAGCTGATAATGGTCATCCCTTCCTCAAAGTCATAAAGACTAAGGGTGGCATTGTGGGCATCAAAGTGGACAAAGGTGTAGTGTCCCTGGCAGGGACCAATGGCGAGACTACCATCCAAGGTCTGGATGGGTTGAGTGCTGTGCCCAGTATAAGAAGGATGAAGCAGACTTTGCCAAGTGGCATTGTGTACTGAAGATTGGGGATAATACACCTTCCCCACTTGCCATCATGGAGAATGACAATGTGCTGGCCTGATATGCTAGCATTTGACAGCAGAATGGCATTGTCCCCTTCGTGGAGTCAGAGATCCTCCCTGATGGAGAACATGATCTGAAGTGTTGTCAGTATGTCACTGAGGTCTTGGCTGCTCTCTGCAAAGCTCTGAGTGACCATCATGTCTATCTGGAAGGAAACTTGCTGAAGCCTAACATGGTCACCTCTAGCCATACCTGTACCTAGAAATATTCACATGAGATTGCAATGGCAACTGTAACTGCCCTTCACCAGACTGTGCCTCCTGCAGTCACTGGTATCACCTTCTTCTCTGGGGGTCAGAGTAAAGAGGATGCCTCCATCAACCTCAATGCCATCAATACCTGCCCTCTGCATAAGCCATGGGCCTTGATCTTCTCTTATGGGTGAGCCCTCCAGGCATCTGCCCTCAAGACCTGGGGTGGAAAGAAGGAAAATGTCTAGGCTGCCCAAGAAGAATATATTAAGCGGGCCATGGCTAACAGCCAAGCTGCTCAAGGCAAATATACTCCAAGTTGAAAGTCAAGAGCTGTAGCCAGTGACTCTCTCTGTCTCTAACCATGCCTACTAAGTCAAGGCCTACCACCTGGGTATGCTCTAACACTACAGGCCATCCCTCATAGTCCAGGAGGAGGCTGAGATCCCAGAGCTTTGTGCTGACTTCTCCCATCACTCCTAATTTGTGTGGTATTGGTACTCTCTGGTGAATCTAGTGAATCTAGTGACCCCTCTTCAGCCCACTTTTTCCCATTAACAAGGAAAAAAAAGAAAATTCAAACTATGTGAAAATATAGAGTGGTTTAAAGATGTAGCTTTAACATATTCATGATGAGTTAACTATCAGGTATTTGCTATATGTCTGAAGACCATGGTTAGTTTTAATGTATAAGTAAAGAAAAAATGAAATGTTTACTGTTAGGGAAACATCAAAAAAGATATTTAGGCCTTAAGCTGTGGTTAGTGAAATTTTGCTATTTAAGATAAAAATACTTTCACTATTATTTTGAGCTTTGATTACAGGGACAGTTGTCTGAATTATCATGAAGCCAATAGAAGAAAATGGCATGTGCTAAAGTCCGAGAACTGCTAATGGTGGATGTCTGTGTCTGGGAAGAGTTTTGAGGATAACCGTGGCATGGCCTAAAATAGGATCCTCTTGACTTTATTTTTCCATTGTGCTATTTCCTTTCTGAAAAGGAGTTCCCCAACTTGGTTAATCCTGATTCTTGCTTTTGATAACCTGTGACTACATGATTGGCTATTAGATATGACTTGTGCCTAGAATCAAATAAAGTCTAAAGGAGTTTTCCCCTTGTTGTAATATATGACATTGCTATAACTATGTCCCTCCTTTTCCTTTTATAGCAAATTTCTACAATCAAGAAGTTTCGTTAAGTACAATATTAAATCTATTAATAGATCACTCTCTGAGTTACTATATATAATAGGATGCAAGTATGAATATCTTACAATTTTAACCTTTATTTGTGGTAAAACTTTTATAAAGGGATAATATCCTCCTAAATGTGGAGGGAGGAATGGTTAAACTAAGTAATAACACAAAGATGTAATGTAAAAGTTTTCTAATTAAATGGTATTGTAAAATTTGAGAAAGCAACAGGATTAGACTTTTCTTTAGGAAGTATATACCTATATGATTGGCTTCCAAATTTATCTATCATGAAAATTCAGACTTTGAGCATGTCTTAGTAATTAATAAGTTCTCAAAGTTGGATTAAGGATTTTACAAATACAAATGTTATTATTATCATGTATTATTATTGTATATATTGTATTATATATGTATAATATATTGTGTATTATTATTCATTGTGTATTAGAACTTGCAATTAGCAATAAGAAAAAAAGAACTAGAAGGAATCAAAATAGGGAATGAGATAATAAAACTATCTCTTACTGCAGTTGATATGATGATATATTTGGAAAATCCTCAAGACTCAACTAAAATGTTAGTTGAAACAATTAATAGTTTTTGCAGGATAGAGAATAAATCATCAGCATTCCTATATATCACAAATGAAACTCTTTAAGAAGAGATAGGAAGAAGTACCCCACTTAAAATAACTCTAGACAGTATAAAACACCTGGAAGTACACCTGTCAAAACAAATCCAGGATCTATATCAAATTTAAATAATTGGAGAAATCTAAATTGTTCATGGATAGGCAGGGCCAACAACAAAAAGTCAAGAGAATCAAAGGAAATAGTAAAAAATGTAATGAAAGGAAGTTTAGCAGTATCAGATCTTAAATTATATTATAATACAGTAATCATCAAAACTATCTGGTGCTGGCTAGGAAATACAAGAGGAGGTCATAAATTCTTTTTTAAAAAAAGATTATTATATCAGATATAGGATTCAGGTAAGGATAGAAATAACAAATGGTTCTCTGAAATTCTCTGAGGTTTCAAGATTGGAGAACCAAATTTAAGTGATTGTACTAGATTGTTTTAAGTCCTGTTAATAGCAGAATTATCTTGGAACTACTAGATCTGGAACCAGAGGAGCAGCGCCCCTTCAGAGCAGTCCTGAGAATAAAGCCTATTGTCCAAAAGAAGATATCTAGAGACCAAATAACTACATAAGATATATGGGAATCAAAATGTCCTCATTAAATGGACATTGAGAATGGGTTAATAGGATAGAAGAATCATACAAGGATACGTGATTTTAGTTTATATTGGTGATAATTATTGTATTGCTGTGGTCTTTCATTTCATGTCTGTTTAAGTTTTCTTGGTTACCTTGGTGATATCCCTTTTCAAAACTAGTCCATTGTGAGCCCTCTAACTAGTTTGATCTGACAATATAATTATGATTATGAATTTATGAAAAACCTTATAGATTTGACTTATAGATAAGGAAGGAGTGGATTGCCCACTTCCCCAGAAAACAAAAAGAAAAAATTGAATTAAGGGGATTAGGACAGCAAATAGTTAATGGTAGGATTGAGTATGTCACACTGACTCCATTTTGTGACTCAATCCTGGAACTAGCTTAGTATATATTCAATCATGGGTTTAGTCCATGAGAAAACTATCTCATGAGAAAACTTTATTCAGTTGTGGGAATTGGGAGAAAACCTTATTGCATTGTTTGAACCTAGCCCTGTATGACTGGAAAACTGGACTATCTCTATGTGCTGTTTAGAGGACCTATATATTATATTGACAAGAAAGTCACTCAGATCCAAAGACTGGTGCAAGGAGTTTTCTCACATTTGTAGATCTCTAGCAATCCATATGTCTTTTCTGAAAATTTGCCTCATACTGATCAATTATTGTTTCCATGTTACAGATATTTGGGAAGTGGGATACCTCCTTTTCTGAATTCAAGGAATTGTGCCCGTTCACTCTCCCCCTCAATCTAAGGGCCCCTACCAGGTCCTTCTGAGTACTCCCATAGTTACAAAGTTTGAGGGAATGGACTCCTTGATCATCTGAAGAAGGATCCAGTCCCCAAGTGGATTACCAAAACTGTTGAGGGCCTAAAGGTCCATTTTGAGTGCCCTGAGAAGACATCTCAAAGAGACTGCTCCCCCAAGACTCTGGACATGGTACTGCTGACCACCAAATAATCACTTTGGCTTTTCTTTCATTAGTATATTCTGCAAATCTGTTACGGCTTCTTTTTATTTTTCTTTTCTTTCTCTTTCTGCTTTCCCCATTGCTAAGGGAGGGGAAAGAACGTTAAGCCCCCTTGAGAGCCTACTTCAAGCCCTAGGAAAAATGGAAACCTCACATCATGTTAGATCTCTGCACAGGGAAACCACACAGGGTAACAACAGATCATGCCTCCTTGGTCAGCAGTGGGTCAGGTGGGCCAGCCACCCCTTGACTGAAAGGGGAGGAATATGGAAGGACCCCTGAGATTAATATGTTGTTTTTCATGAGTTACCTTACCATGTAGATGCACTGGACCTAGAGTAAGCCTGTTTGCTGAAAGGAGTCAATCAGGAGCCTGCAATGAGTCAAATTCTTGCTCACTCTCAGATGCCTTTGCTGGTGTTTGATGGCTGACCTTGATGAACTTCCCTGACTTCCCCCTACCCCCAAACTAATCCAAACCATCCTTGCAGTCAACTGTTCCTGTAAAATATCCTGTTTCTATATCCATCTGTTCTTGGGAAAGATTGTCCATTCTTTTCCCCAACCCCTTCCTGATCCTCCCTTTTGTGGTTTTCAAGTATAAATCTCCCCTACCTCTCCTGGGCTGTGGGTTCCTTTGTATCTTGTACTAAGGGGTCTCAGCACTAGTGTCTGATTTTCCTAACAAAAACTTTCTGCTTTCAACCCAGATTGGATGGACTCCTTTGTGTTTTGAGGGGTGGGCTTCACCTAGTTGACAATACACATTGCAGAATTATTTAGGTCATTTTCTCATCAGGGTTAAAGGACTTCCTCATAGCTGTATATCTTTTTCATACACACACATACCTATTCTTTTTGCTAAAAGTATAAGCCTTGGAAGGATCTTTGACATGACAGCAAGAAGGCAGGGCAAAGGCTGCTAGCTTCACCTCAGATTGTTTTCTTCAATGTTTTCTAAGTACCTCTTGAGGTTCATCAAATCTTCAAGATCTCTTACTTTGCCTAGATACTAGTTGCTGGGGCATGATGGAAACTGGATAGGCCAATGCAAAGGATTTAATGTGGATGTGGGTAGCACATGAAGAACTGAATTCCTGATCTTTCTATAAAATTTCCATTCTTAATATACTGATAACAATTAGAAACTCAGACTATTACAACTTAAAGATAGCTAGCAAGAAAAATTTAAATAAAGAAATCCTATGGTACAGTATAAGTATTCAAAAGAAATACAAGAATAAAATATATGTGAACAACCCAGTCTCTGAAGCAAATCAGTGAGGGGGATATTTGTTTTCTTTACCAATGGATTACTAGCTTTTTAAAAATAGCAAGCTCATATCCTTTAGGTCCTTAGCATAGCAATCTCCTTTCTTTTAGGCATTTTCAATCTCTTGCTCTCAGTTGCTTTCCATCTGCTTGCAAGTCTGTTTGAGGCTCCTCAATCCTTAAAAAAAAAAAAAGGCTTCCTTTGACTCTTCTATACCATCTGTCTACCATCCCATCCCTTTTCTTCGCTGCTAGACTTCTTGAAAAAGCTGTCGGTAACAAATGGTTTTACTTCATCACTACCTACTCTCTCCTTAACCCTGGGAATCTGACTTCCAACTTTACCACTCTATTGAAATCCCTCTCAAAGGTTACCAGTGGTTCCTGATTCATGTTTTAGTGGTCTTTTTTTCTCACTTGATATCCCTGCAACTTCTGACACTGTAAGAAATTTATTAAAATGTATTCTTTCTTCTTTCAACTACTTCAAGGACACTATATGCTCTTGCTTTTCTGTCCTGCTCTCAGACAGGTTTCGTCTTTCTTTTTGTCTTTTTCTGCACTCCTTAACATGGGTGAATCTCATGGTTTTGCTTTGACTCTTCATTCTCTACCCTATCTCCCTTGGAAATTTCATGTACTTCCTCGACTTCAACTGCGGCTAGTATGCAGATTAATCAATATCTCTCACCTTGTCTTGTATTTTTAGTTCCAGACCTGCATATTTCAACTGTCTACAGGACATTTTCATGTGGATGTCCTGCTAGTACCTCAAAAGCTTCAGTTTCCTTATTTCTAAAATTAGGGGGCTGAACTTTGGCCTCTACTTATCAAAGGTCCTTTCATTTCTAAATCTTACTATCTTTCTCCATATCCCACCTTTCCTCTTGATTCGATCATTTCTGTTAGTGACACCAGAAATTCACTCAGCCTGAAACAATATTGTTATCTTTCATTCTTCCTTCTTCTACACTAGCTATTACTACACTCATCAGCTATTAAGTTAATCAAATTCTACTTCAACTACATCTCATTTATGATTTCTTCTTATTTCTACTGCCACCCCACTATGGGCTCTTATGACTACCTCCAAGACTGTAACAATAGTCTCTTAGTAGGTCTTTTGGTCCACAATCTGTCCACTGTGTAATGCATACTTCATATTACTGCAAGAATAATCTTTATTGCACAGTTCTGGTCAATCTTCTGTTAAAAAACTTCACTAGCTCATTATTGTTGCCTAAATGTCCGAATGATATATGATTAGATTAGTGGTCTTGAAGTCAGAAGACTTTGGGTTCAGATTCTGGCTCCCATATTTACTAGATGTGTGACTAGGCAGATAAATTTAAACTGTACAAGTCTCCATTTCATTACTGGAAAAACTGGAACAAGATTTCAACTACCAACCTCATGGTGCCTTTGTTAAAGAAAGTACTTTGTAAACCTTAAGGAGCTGTAAACATGTAAGCTTATTTTTATTACTGAGTAAAATTAAACTTGAGACTCTCCACAATCTGATGTCACTCTAACTTTGCAGCCTTTACTCATATAACTCCTAGTCACAGAGTCTGTTAGTCAAATTATTTTGTGCTCCAAAAATGCCTCTGTGTTCTTTCTATTTCTTAACTCCAGAATATCCTCTTCCCTTATTTTTATCTGTTGAACTCTTACCCATCTTTTAAAGTTCAACTTCAATTACACCTTCTGGTGTATAGTAATGCTAATTATGTTCTACTAGCCCATTCTAGTCTCATGTTGGTATTTGTTGATCTTGTTCATTAATGCCAGATACCTCAAACTATAAGTTACTAACAAAAAACTCTGCTTATTGCATATATAGGTAGAATACTTTAAAATCTGGAGACTAGCTTGGAAGAATTAAAAATGGAGTCAGAAATTCTGCACGTAGACAAACTAAATGACACTTTTCAAAAACATTATTTGCTAACTTCCTTTTACTAAGCCATGAAGCTCCTTATCCGAATTACCAGTGGGCTTTAGTGGGGCTATCTGTGCAGAGGAGGAAGCCCCTGGCCACTGAGCTCTGGAAAATTTTCATAAAATATTTCACAAATTCCAGATAAGGCTTTGAAAGTAGGCCCTGACTGACAGAGGGGTGAACAATAAATTTGTAACATTAGTCATTGGATGAGTCAGATTTGTTCTCCCTCCTTTTCTTCCTTACTCCTTTGTCAGATATCATGCTTAAAGATCCCAAGGCATATAGATCTGGGTGCAGAGATAATAACACTTAGCACCTATCAGTCACTTCCCCAGATTTACTGATCGAGTAAACTGAAGTAGGTTGAAGAAGTAAGTAAAACTGATGAAATATCATTAACATGTCAGAGATGAAACCTTTTCTCCATATAAGGGGAAAGCTAAAAAAACCCACCGTTGGTGCTTCCATCCTCATCATGTCCCTAACAGCTGATGGAGACAAGACCAAAGAAACAGAGTAGGAAAACCACAGCATCCCCTGTCTCCATTCCCTTAGAATTCCGTTGTCTGTAAAAGAGAACAATCTTCTCTTTATATGGTTTATGGATGAGCTTTATTTTTTCTTTTTGAGGAGGCCACTGGCTTAGCACAAAATTACTCATTTAGAGATCATTTGCTGCTAAATGTTAAGGAAAATGAACAGAAGAGTTTGATTATCTCTCCTTTTATCCAAAAGTCCCTATGAAACTCCCAAATAAGACAAATTTACATTCTTACTAGGTAGTCACCTCACATGGCCTTTTATTTTACATCTCTGTGAGGCAGAGATGGTTTTCTATAATGTAGTTATTTGTTAAATGAGGACCATAAGTTTCCTTCACACTAAGGGTAAACCATAGGTGCCTGGCGTAGTCCTGTACCGAGATACAAACCTATACTTGGATGGACCAGAACAGAATGAATGAGAATGTGTTTCTATAACAACACATTATAGCAAAGTGTTAATTATGGCCATTTTATTGTTTATAGTCAAATAGGGATATGATATATATTTCCCCAATTGTAGCACCAAAGCATGTAATATAGCTAGAAGGCCCACAGAGATCATTTAGTTCAGCCCTCTCTTTTTACATTTGAAGAAACTGAGTTCCATAGAAATAAGTGACTTGGCCAAGGCCACACAGAGATAGTACACAGATCTCTTATTGGAACTGTAGCTCCCTGAGGGTAAGTAAAGTATTGTTTTATCTTTGTATCCTCAATCCCAGCACCATGTTCAGCATAAACTGTCTGATAAAAAATATTCAGAGCATTTAGAGCTAGAAGGATCTTAAGAGATTATTTAGTCCAATTCTTTCATTTTATATATGCAGAAACTGGGATCCAGAGTAGTTAAGGGATTTGTCCAAGCTCACACAGGTAGTAACTAGCAGAGCTGAGATTCACATCTAGGTGCTTTGATGCCAACTGTATTCTATTATGCCTCCCAGGCTATACTGAAGAAAATTTGCTGAACCTGGATGGGGTGAGAGTATGGGCTGAGGCAGCCAAGTATTAAATTGCATAAATGGTGGTACAAAATTTTCTAGCAATTAGAAATACTCAAAACATATCTGTGATATAGCTAAAATGTTTTCTTTACAACAAACAAAAGAGAGCCTGGTATACTCGAAAAAGCATCTGTTCTTAAGTCAGAGAACTTAGTTTTAAATCCTTCTAATGCCAACTACTTGTGTGAGGTTGGGCAAATTACTGACTCAATCAATCAACAATCAATGTATTAATTGTCTACTATGTGCCGTGTGAACGTCAGGGTAGAACAGTGAGGCAGGTAGCCTCAGAACCTGGGTTCTCTGACACATACCATCTATGTCTCTGGGCAAATCCTGTAACTTTCAGTATCCCCAGGCAACTCCTTTAAGATTATAAATTGCAGAGAGAGCATTGAACTTCATTAACAGAGGAACTTCCCCTTGGGAGTCCCCTAAAATGAAGAAATCATGGGTGTGATTTTTTTTTAAAAAAGTACCAGAACTATACTAGGAACCATGGCTACAAAGATAAAAATGAAAAAGTCCTCGCTTCAAGGAGCCTATTTGTGGGGAAATGAGTAAACAATAAATTCACGGTAATTTGGGTACACTTGAACTGAACTTTGAATGAAGTTAGATATTCTAAGAGGTGAAGATGAGAATGGAGGGCATATGGAAGACAGCCAGTGTTTTTGCACTCACTAGGCTTCTGACTGGGTAAATGGGGTAAGGAAGAGACAACAGTTAAAGATGACTCAGAGGTTGTGAACCTGAGTAAAGGTTGGTGGTATCACTGACAGAAATCAAGGAGGAAGAGGTTTCCTGGAGAAGATAATAAGTCTTATTTTGGACCTGTTAAAATAGAAACATTTAATATGCAATTAGTGGGGTGGGAATGGAGTTTAAGTGGGAAAAAAGGAGTGGGAGGAGACAGCGGCTGAGGCCAAGGATAAAGCTTTGAGATATTTCCAAAGAGTGAGGCATGGATGATGATACAGCAAAACAAACTGAAAAGGAACAGATTGACAGGAAGAGAAAACTGTCGAAAAATCCCAAAGAATGTGTCAGATAGTTAGAGAAGGAAAGGAAGATGACTGAGAAAGGGCCTTTGGATGTGGTAACCAATTAATCACACATAATTTTGGAGAGAGCAGTTTCAGTTAAGTAATGTCTTCAGATTAAATGAGGTTAAGAGGAAGAATAAAGGGGAAGCAATGAGAATAGATGGCTTTTCAAAATGTTTGGCTGTGAAAAGGATATCTAGGATTAGAGGATTCTTTTTTAAAGAATTAGGGAGACACTGGCTGTTTGTGGGGGAACATAGAGAGACTGAAAACTAGAAAGAGAGGATGAGCTTGGAGGCAGTCTGCTGAAGGGGACAAGATGTAGGGTAGAAATAGCTGGGTCGTCATTGGGGACACTGGATATCTCTTTATCAGAACAGAATGGGAGATGATGTCCAGAATAAAGGAGAAGAGGAGCTCAGTGAGCTCTGCTTTCTCAGTAAAGTATAAAAAGTGATTTGTAGGGAAGGGAAGGGCAGGGTAGGGGTGAGAGGCGGTGGGACAGATGGAGAAGAGGTTTCCAGCAGTCTCTATGGATCGTGCCGGTCCATCAGATAAGTGGGGCTTCTTCCAGCGAAGTTCTGCAGCCAGAGAATAGGCCGGGAACGTTGGCTTTGAGCGCTGGCACATAGCTGGCACACCGTAGCTGCACAGAGGGTGAGAAGCGCCGGGGGGGGGGGGGGGCAACGCGTGCTTTTAATGGTGAAACCGCGGGTACAAGACTGGTAGGAGGGCGAACGGAAGCCAGAGCCTGACAGCACGCGGAGGGCTGAAGGGCACGAGGGGTAGAGATAAAGCGACGGGAGGTTACGGTCCGGAGTTCGGAATCCTGGACCCGGAGGCTGGCCCAGATGAGCTCGGGGGTCCCTTCCAGGGGCAGGCCTACCACCGCTCCTTTGCCTTCCTCACACCTGCCCGCTGCCCTGGCTGCTCCCCACGGCTCCCTCTGCAGGACCCCTTTGCCAGCCCTTTCCCAGCGGGCAGTGCCCGTCCTCTCAAATGGCCTTTCGTCGAATGACAGAACAGGCTTCCATATTTTCTCCCGGAGGGCAGCGCCTCAGTTTTTATTTTTTCTCAGGATTTTCCGCGCTGAGCACAGCCTTAAGCTCTAAGTGTATAAATGCCCTTTGATTGGCAGACCGCAGCTTGAGGCCACCGGGTGTGGGCATTTATCAGAGGAGAAGAACCCTTCCACTTCTCGGGCCCGGGGGAAGTTGAGTCCAAGAGGGGGAGAGATGCTCTAGGGGAAAGAAAAGCCTCAGGGCAGCCCGGAGGGCCCCGCCCCATGCTCGCTCTCCCAGACAGCGGAAGTCCCGCCCGAGGACCCGCCCCTCATTCAGTCCTAGGCCGGCCCCTTCCTCTTCCACTCTCCTCAGGAGCGCCGCTGAAGACCTAGCGCTCCCTTCCCACAACAAAGATGGCAGCAGCGGCCTCCTCTGCCCGGAGTGTCGCCGCTTGAGAGACTTGGAGGAGGGGGCGCTGAAGCTAGAGAGACACCCGCAGGAGGAGGGGGCGGGGGTTAAGGGGAGGAAGGAAGTCCTCTTCCGCTGCATTTCTATGGCAACCCGGCTGGCTCCCGCAGCCGTCCATCAGACCCGGACTGTGTGTCTGGGCGTGAGGAAGCTGTGGGTATCTTTTTACCCCTTTTTTTGCGACAGTCGCGGTGAGGCAGTTGGGGCCGCTGTCAGCTGATTTACTGCGGCGGCGGCGCAGGCAGGGGCGGCCGCGGCCACAGCCGCCTCCAGCCGGACGGGCGCTCCAGGACCTCGGCGGGGCAGGAGCCGGCGCCCTCCGGCCCCGCCCGCGCATCCTTCGGCCCCAGCGTCCCCTCGCTCCACTCCTTTCTCGGGGGCCCGGCGGCGGGGGTCGGGCAGACCCCGCGACGTGCGCTGAGACTTAAGGTAAAGGAGCTTCGGGGTGTCTGCGGGCGCTGCCGCGGGATGGCTGGCTCTGCTGACCTGGGCGGGTCAGAGGTCAGAGGTCCTTCTCCCTCTGGGAGCTGCTGCCAGCTGTCCCCGCCGCCCGGCGAGCCCTCCTTCCCCTCCCCCCTCCATTGCAGCTTTGCCAGGGGGTTGCCCAGCTCTGTCCCAGGCATCCTGGGGCCACCTGAGTTCCAAGAACGGGCCCGAGTCTCGTCAGGGGGTCGCGTGGCTGTCTTTCGTGGCCGCCTGTCGTGGCCAGCGCCGCGTTTGCTTCTGGGGAGCAGGGGGTGCGGGGTGTCCTTCGGTCCCTTGCGGTGGCTTTCGGAGGCGGCTGGCTGGGATGGGGGAGGGGCAGGGGGCTGGCGCCTGGGGCGGCGCTGCCCAGGCTTAGCTGCCCGCTGGGGTTCGGGCTCCCCGAGGACGGATCTCTGAGATGTTTGAGATGTTTGTCGTCTTGGCCCGGTACCGTAGAACCCGTCCCCGGTCCGGTCCGCCGTCACTTGCTGTAGATCTCAGGGCCCTCAAGTTTTGTCTCGCCCCAGGGCTGCAGAGCCTTTGGTTTTTAACTTGGGCTGTTGACCCCCTGGGCACCTGAAGTCTACCCTGGAGGCTGGGGCAGGATAGTGGTACAGCCAGGGTTTGGGGCCTTGGGAGAGCGGGGGCTCCCTTCTCCTCCCTGGGCCTCGGTCTCCTCGTCTCCCCAATGAAGTGGGGACACTCGCTGACGTCTGTGCCTCTGTGGCTGTAGAATTGGGGTTTAGTCAGTGGCAGGGATGGCCCATGCCCTTTCATGTGGCGTGGATCCGGAATTTACTTACTGAAATTGTGTTTGTGAATTTAGGATGGCAGTCCCTAAAATCCACCGTGAGAAATCTTCCAAATTCCTGAAAAAAAGTTTACAGTTTTTTTAGTGTTTTCATGAGCTGCTCAGACGCAGTATGAATACAGAAATACATGTGAAGGAGTCCATTGAAGTAGGTATTGAAAACAGTCATTGTTAGAAGCTGAATGTTTATTAAAATATCCAGTGAAGGAATTTTTAGATGCAGGAAATTGGAAAAAAAAAAAAAAGACTGACCCAAATAGATATTTAAAGATATTTATTGCAACATAATTCTTCTCTAAATCAGTTTACAGTATTGTTGATTGTGTAAATTCACTTTACTATGTCTGTTCATGTATTTATCGATTGCTGTAATGCATAGATGCATAAAAATTAGCTAGGAGCAAAATTAGTGATGCTTTTTGACCTATTACTTAAATTTTATGAATATTTGATGTAGGGTTGAAAACATTCAAAGAAGCCATCCACCGTACTTGTTCGATATCAAATGGTGTCCAAGGATAGATAGAGAGAGGCTAATTTCTTTCAATTTCGTTTTGAAACTTTATTTTGGATAGGTAGTCATAAGAAGTGTAGGATTTAGGACTAGAAGGGACCTTTAGGATCATCTAATACAAACCACCTTATTTTATGTATAAGGAGACTGAGACCACAAGGTTTAAGTAACTTCTGTTTGGTTGGCCTAATGGAGATTTGAACCTGTATCTCATTTCAAATTCAATTCCGACTTCATGCCAACATGTTACGTGTACACACCGTGCTTCTTATGTATGCCATGGACACAGATTTAACAGAAGTGGCTATAAAAGGTTGTGGGGTGACTTAGGCAATTCTTAAAAAAGGAGGTACTTTATGTCATCTTAAGCTCTTTTAAATTTTGGATATAGGCAAAATAGGCCTATTTATAGAGTGTGGGAAAATTATTTTACATGTACATTTATACCTAGAACTTCAGATTACTTTATGATTATATTTATTACTCATCTTGTATGTTATATTTTTGTTAAAGTTGGTTAGCTAATTTAGGTCATGGAGTTAATGTTGCCCAAGATTATAGAGTTAGTCCCTCATATCTGTATTTTTAAAGCTCTTTTGAATCCAGCCTCTCATTTGATTTTTATAGGACAGATCTTATTATGAGACTTTATCATGTTATGTCAGGAACACTGAATTTAGACTCAGAGGATTTAGACATGTCTGCCAGCCTCATGAACTTGGTCACTAATCTCTCTAATCTCTCTGAGATATCCATTTTCTTACTTTTAAAATGAGACTGATACTTGCATGCAGTATTTACCACATAGTTGTTCACAAAGTGTCTTGGAAACTTTAAAGTACTGTGTAGATGTGAATTATTTCTAATTTGACATTTTCACACACATTATGCAATAGAGTATTTGCTTGGGTTAGTGGTATACCAATGCGGTCTTTGTAGAAAAGCATTGTGAAGTGCTGAGGGTTACGTTGTGGATGTTGAAAGCTAGCCAACTGTCTAAAGTACTTCTGATTACCAGTTTATCTAAGTTTAGTCATCCTAATTCTTATGACCTTCAAACTTGTTACAATAATTCTCTTTGCCAATAGTTTGCTTATCTGTATGTGTTTGTAGATGACTAGTGCTATCGCTACTCAGCAACTTGGTAGATTGTGCCAGTAGCAATCTTGTTCTTCATTTAATAGTTCCCTTAGCTATTTTCTTTAGGATTCATACCACATAAAGACATGAAAAGTCTCCTGTGAGTTGGGAAAATGAAAAAGTAAATCTGACCACAAAATCACTTAGCCAAGTAGAACCAACATGGTTTGAATGGGTTAAGAGGCCTCAATCAGGTCATCTGCCATTACTTATAACATTGCTGGCTATCTGATCAGTGATTGACATCAGCTGGTTAGTATATTAGCCCTGAGCAAGCTATGGGCCCAGTGAAGGGCCTGACTTTGGAGTAGGGAAGCCCTGCTTCCAAATCCTGAATCCAAGATTTAGAAACTGGGTGATCGTGGGCAAGGCATTTAAACTTCTCCCAGCTTGTTCCTCATCTGTAAAATGGAATAATATCTGTGGTACCCATTTCACAGGGTTGTTGGAAGATTCCCATGAGAAAGTATTTAACTTGCTTTGCAAACTCTCATGCACTATATAAAATGCCAATTAAAAAAAATTGTTAATTGTACAGATTTAAAGGAAGTTACAGTGAATGCTAACTAGAATTTTTGGTTCTTTGTACCTCTGATAAGTATTATGCATTAATTATAGGCATGGAAATTTATTGAATAAACCTTGACTCCTGTTGAAATTCAAGTCCTGTGAATTCAAGGTGAATTTTCCTTTATTGGTGATTTTAATCAAAGCAGAACATTTTATTTTATTTTTACTAGGACTAGAAATGTAATTAGAACTCATTTATTTAGAGCTTTCCCTTCATATGTATATTGACCATTGGCTAACTTTTTTATGTTGTAACCCATTTTTTGAAAAGAAAAAAGATTATATATATATATGTATTTGTATATGTATATATGTGTATATATACACATACACACATATATGTAGGGAGAAGAGTATTGGCCAAGGTTAAAGAAAATCTTGGCTCTTTAAGTGAGCATATTTATGCGTTAATGTTGTATTGAAAGAATATACAGCTGACTTTTTTCCCCCCAACCGAAGGCCATGATTTAGAATCCAAAATGAAGATAATGAATATGTACTTGTAATGGATTCAGTATTTTCTTGTTAACTAGAGAGAAAAGCAGTGGTATCTGTAAGGTATTGTCAACAAAATGTGAGATTAGATATGCATTTTTTGAGATAGGAAAAGGCATTCTTAAGTTCCAAACAGTTGACTTAAAAATGAACTTTTGGAACACATTTTACCTGTCCATAAACTGCCTGAATTTCTTTCTTTCCTACTGCCTACTTTTAGTCCTTTTTATAATAAAGCGGTAGATTTATAGAGACTAAAAATTCATTAGGAGTTCAGAAAAAAAAAAGCTTATTGTGGATGGCTTGCAGTAATTAGGAAAGAGTACATATAGGAAACATGGCTTGAGCAGGGGCATAATGTAGGATTTGTAGTTGCTAAGGGAATTGGATTGATCAGCCTAGGGCAGGGAAAAGGTGAGCATATTGTGTGAGCGTTTATGGTAGGGAGAGCTGCAGTCGCTCAGTTGCTTGTAGATTAATTGATTGAGTTGTTTTCTTTAGCAGCAGTGTGATAAGTAATGAAAATGCCAAGGATCGCTCCAAGAACAAGAGGCTTTCTGTAGTCATCTAAGTACAATATAACATGATAAAATATACATTTATCCAGCATCTGCTATGTGCCAGGCACCATGCTAAGTACTAGAGGTACGAATAAGAGAAAAGGAAGATGGTCCTTGCCCTCTAGGAGCTTACAGTCAAATGGGGGAAGGAAGAGACAGCATAAAAAGAAGCTGAAAAGATTGTGGGATACTGCCTGCCCCAGGTGAGAGGGAATGATGATGGTGGAGTCTAAGCAGAGGAGTGTAGCTATTGGGAAATGAAGAATTGACTAGACTTCTGAGCCTTCTTTAAATGCAGACTTTGGGAAGAGTTTTTTTTGCTCTGTCTTCTAGCCCTTCAATCAGTGGAGCGGAGACAACTGAGGGTACTGATGAAGGTGAGTATCAAAGCTGATGCAGTCTCCATGATGAGATAATGAGTTTCCTGATTGATGAATTTTTCCCTTGGGAGAAGAGGGGAGAGAGAAGGAGAGAGGATGATGATGGTACAGATGAATCCAAGGGACACTGCTGGTGAGCAGTGAAGAGTTGTCTGGTCCTGCTAAATTGGCAGTTACCACATAATACCCAGGAAGGTAAAGGGTGTTCTCATTAAATTGTCCTGGGGCTCTTCTCCTTAGTTCTTGCCCTTTTACGATTCATTATATGCTCAGATTTTTATAGTACAAAAATGTATACCATATTATCGGAAATTCAGGGTTCCACACTCTTCTATTCAGGTTGACTAATTCTAAGTAGGCAGTGCAAAATGACAACTCACGCTGAGTTTCCTTCTAAAATATTCTCCCTTTCTTCTGTTCTGAGGCTAAGATATCTACCCTAGTACAATGGAAGAGCATTGGACTTGAAATCTAGGTTTCATTCCAGCTCTGGATGTCTAACCCTGGGCCCTTCTTCTAAATATATAAGGTATTGGACAAAAGAATTTAATTCCTTTGAACCTCAGTCTCTTCATCTTTAAAGTTTTTTCCTGGGGTCTTTGGTCTCTTGAATTCATATCCTTTTTTGGCACCCTGTCGAGGGTGGCTTCCCCTAAATTTTCTTCCTTTGCCTGTCCACAGTTGATTTCAGTCCTTGCACCTTTTCTCTTTCACCTTTTCTTGCCTCTTTCCTTAGATCTTGGGCGTTTATCATAAGCTGAATATGCTTGACTTTGATAAATGGTATGTGTGCCCTTCTCTCCACTCCATAGTCATTACTTTAGTTCAGCCTTTCATCACCTTTTTTTAAAAAAAAATTAATTTGTTTTCAGTTTTCAACAATCACATTTGTAAATCTTAAATTTGCTCCCCCTTCTTCTCCCCTCCCTTCCCAAGACAGCATGCAGTCTTATATGGGTTCCACACATACATTCTTATTAAACACATTTTCACATTAGTCTTGTTGCACAGAAGAATTAAAACAAATGGGAGAAACCACGAGAAAAACCAAACCAAAACAAAACACAAGAGAAAATAAGGCTGCTTCATTCTGCGTTCTGATTCCAAATAGTTCTTTGTGTCAATGTGGATGGAGTTTTGCCTCAGGAGTCCTTTGGAAATGTTTTAGGTCCTTACATTGCTGTGAAGTTTTCAGAAGCAGTCCTCGCACACTGGCTGTTACTGTGTACATTGTTCTCTAGTTCTGCTCGTTTCACTCAACATCAATTCATATAAGTCTTTCCAGACTTCTCTGAAGTCCTCCTGTTGATCATTTCTTATAGCACAGTAGTATTCCATTACATTCATATATCACAACTTGTTCAGCCATTCCCCAATTGATAGGCATTCCCTGAATTTCCAGTTCTTGGCTACCACAAAGAGAGCTGCTATAAATATTTTTGTACATGTTGGGATCTTTTCCCTTTTTTATGATCTCTTTGAGATACAGTCCTAGAAGCCTCCCATCACCTTTTGCCTGGGCTGTTTCAGTAACCATTTAAATGATTTCCTAGCATCCTGTCTCCCCTTTCTTCAAGGTATACTTCACATAACTGCTGAATTGATGTTCCTGAAGTACAGTTCACTTCCCCACCCAGGGAGTTTCAGTGACTGTTGTTTCTAGGATAAAATAGGAATGCCCCTTTGACTTTTAAAGTCCTTCACAATCTAGCTTCTCCTGCCTATTGTTTTAGACTGATTTTTACATTACTCCCCTTCCATTTTTTGGCCAAATTGACCCATTTGCTGTTCACCTATAGGAACTTCTATTTTCTACCTCTGTGCTTTTGCACAGGCTGTCCTGTGTGCTTGAAGTGTCCCCTTCCTTACCTACTGTCTCTTGAAACCACCTCTCAGCTCAAGTGTTACCTCCTATGGGAACCCTTTTCAGATTCTAACAACCTGCACCTATTTTATCCTTCCTTCTGAAATTATGTTCATCTGTATACGTTACTTCTCTCAGTAGAATAAAAGTACTTTGAGGGCAAGGACTAGTTTGTTTTTGTGTTAGTATCCGCAATGCCAGGGACACAGATGCTTAAAAAATATTGTTCTACTGAATGCTCACTGGACCAGATCAGTTAGTTATTGTAATTGAAGCATAATGTAATTAACGGATAATTATATTTGTATGTCCTTTAGTAGATGAAGACTCTCCATTCTGTGGTTATCCCTGCCTTGCTCACTTTTTTATTCATTGCTTTCTCTGTCTTTCTTCCCCTGATATCTTGTATAGATTCAGTTGTTGCACTATTGTTTGGGGAGGATCTGTCATTCAATATGAATTTATCTTTATAAAGTATCAGTATATGTACATATATCAATTCTCTCTCTCATACTTTTTGAGATAGATAAAATTGGGGATTTTAGATATGCATTGTTTATGATAGGATGAAAAATTAAATAATGTTTCAGGAACATTAATTTGTCATTCTTGTAGAGAATAAATTACAGTCAGGTAGACAATGGGAAAGTCACTTCTCTGTTCAACTGAGGGTGCTGCTTGTAGGCAAGATGTTTGTTCTTTGTTCTCTAAGAGGACTATAACATCAAAGAAGTGATGTCATGATATGCAAGTGAACTGGATTTAAGTGAGGGTGGGCTGTGCAAAGTCACTAGCCTCACCTTCTCCTCTGGAAGAACCTCAAAGATCCAACTAAAATAAATTAAAATAATGACTTCAGTAAATAACAAAATACAAAAGAAACACACAAAAATCATCAGCCTTTCTATATATTACCAACAAAATCCAGCAGGAAGAGAGAGAAAAAGAAATACTACTCAAAATAATTATTAAAAAAATCTGGGTGTCCAGCTACCAAAACATACATGAGTTACAATAACTACAAAACACCCTCTAGTCTTCCCTTTTTCCTAACTTCTCTATTTTAGGCACCACTATCTATGCATATTAAATGAGATAATATTTCTAAATAACTTAGCACACAGGGCCTGCCATATAGTAGGTGCTTAATAAATGTTGGTTACATTTGCTTTCCCCTAATTGTTCAGGTTGTATCATAGGGTATCATCTTCAGTTCATCCTCTCTGTTTTGCCCATTACCTCCCACCCATCTAATCAATTGCCAAATCCTATTGATTCTACTTGTAATACCTCTAATATGTGTCACCTTCTCTCTTCTGACACTACCACCATCCTAATATAGACCCTCATTACTTCTTGCCTAGACTATTGCAGTTGCCTTTTGGTTGTTGCCTTTGGTTTCTCCTTGCATTAGTATCTCACTACTGTAGCCCACTCAGCTGTCAAATTGAGCTTTTTAAAGCACAGGTCTGATCAAATTTGAGCCCCCCATTCAGTAAATTTCAGTGGATCCTTTTTACCTCTAGGAATCAGTACAAAGCCTCTCTTGATTTTAAAAACCCTTCACAAACCTAGCCCCTTCCTGTCTTTCCAGTCTTTTCAGGTTGGTGGAGATGATGAGGGAGTGCATTCTGAGCACTGAGAAAAGCTTGGAGACAATCTGGTAGCTGTGGTAAACTGGAACTTTGTGAAGGTGAAGGGGGGAGTAAGACTGGAATAAGGCAGAATAGGTAGACTGGAACCAGTTTGTAGGTGGATTTTAAAAGCCAATCTAAGGAGTTTGTATTTTATTCTTTAAAAAAATGTATTTCTTTTTGATCTTTTGTTCTTCCAGATGAATTTTGCTATTTAGTTCTATGAAGTAACCTTTTAGCAGTTTGGTATGGCACGGAATCTATAGATTAATTTGGGTAGTATTGTCATTTTTGTCATATTGACATTTTCCAACCATGAACTGTTAATATCACTCTACTTATTTTAATCTGTTTTAAATTTTGTAAAGAATGTTTTGTAGTTATTGTAACTCATGTATGTTTTGGTAGCTGGACACCCAGATTTTTTTAATAGTTATTTTGAGTAGTATTTCTTTTTCTCTCTCTTCCTGCTGGATTTTGTTGGTAATATATAGAAAGGCTGATGATTTTTGTGTGTTTCTTTTGTATTTTGTTATTTACTGAAGTCATTATTTTAATTTACTTTTAGTTGGATCTTTGAGGTTCTTCCAGAGGAGAAGGTGAGGCTAGTGACTTTGCACAGCCCACCCTCACTTAAATCCAGTTCACTTGCATATCATGACATCACTTCTTTGATGTTATAGTCCTCTTAGAGAACAAAGAACAAACATCTTGCCTACAAGCAGCACTAATTTTATTCTCCTCTTTGCTTATGCTTATTCCATTAATTTTTTTTTTTGCTTTGTTGCTATAATTCTAATTTCTGGAACTCTATCAAATGTGGCAGCAGTAGTTCAGGAGAGAAAACTGAGGTTGAATACATAGATTTGGGATACATCTGTGTAGAGGTGTTAAATGAAACCATGGGAGCTAAGCTCACCAAAGTGAGAAGGTGTAGAAATAGGAGACAAGAAGAGGACAAAGAATACACAACTTCCAGGCACCAACCATGATGTGGCTTCTGAAAAGGAGCAGTAAGAAGAGTAGGAGGAGAACCAGAATGGAGAAGTATTAGGGAAGCCAAGCGAAGCATGGTGACTGAAGAGGGGGAGAGTGTTTTGATACATCTGTAGAGGGTCAGGTAGCTGCAGGGTGTGGAGTGAAAAATGACCATTGGATTTTGCAATTGAGAAATCATTCTAGACCTTGGAAAGCATAGTTTCATTAGAGTGGTAGAAATGGAAAGCAAATTGCAGAGGATTCAGTACAGTTGGAAAGGAAAGTAGAGGCAGTGAAGAAAGACTAACTTTTTCTGTAAGTTTGCCAGAAAAAGGGTAGAGAGAGACCAGACAGTAGACTGAGGTCATGGTAGGGTCAGTGAAGTAATTTTAAGGATTGAGGAGATAATTAGAAACAAAATAAATCAAATAAAGATCATTGTAAAGCTTAGAACTCAGGAATAGAAACCTAAATATATATATATATATAAATATATATAAAAAATATAAATATATATATATATATAGTTTTATTGATGCTTTTTTTTTTTTAAAAGCAAGAAACCTCATTGTCTCTTCCCAATAAAATTCTTTTCCTAGCAGCAGAGTATAGGTAAGCAAAAGAAACAAATACAGACCATATTGAACAACCTTATTTCCTACTTTTGGTGTACCACTTCTCTGCCAGGTAAAGGGGAGAATATTTTACCATTAGTCTTCTGGAGTCAGAATTGGTTTTTGCATTGATTAGGATTCTGATGGTTTTCCGAGTTGTTTTCTTTTATATAATTGGGGATCATTGTGTAAATTGTTCTCAGTTTCTGCTTATTTCACTTTGCATTGCTTTATATAATACTTGTCAGGCTTCTCTGAATTATTTGTTGTTTCTTATAGCTCAGTATTTCATTATGTTCATATATCACACTTTGTTCAACCACTCCCCGTCTTATGGACACTCATTTAATTTCTGTTTCTTGTTATCACAAAAAATCCTGCCTAGACATTTTGTTGTTGTTTTTTAATATATGGGACTGTTTCTCTACCGTCATTTTGTGTACGCCCAGTGGTATGACTGGGCCAAAACTAATTTGGTAACTTCAAACAAAATTCTGGAACATTTTCTAGATAGTTAACTCAATTCATAACTCACCAACAGTTCATTGCTGTGCCTGTCTTTATTCTTTACATACTCCTTCAAGATATTTTTTCATTGTTTTTAAGAATGTGGAGATATTATTTGGAAACAAATTACATAAATAATGCTTAGACATATTGGCAGACTCAATGTGGCTGCTAAAAAATTAATGGTACTGTAATTGAAGGCTGCATTAATAAAAGTAGTTTCCCCTTTCTGCTGCACTGGCAAGAGCAGTACAAATATATTGGGTTAAGTTCTGGGTTCATTTCAGGAAAAATATTAACAAGCACATTCAGAGGGGGGCAACCAGGATGTTGAAGGGGTTTGAGAACCATTTTATTGAGGAATAGTTCAAGGATTTGGTAATATTTAGCCTGGAGAAGAGAAGACTTTGAGAGGTAATGTTGCTGTTATGGAAAGGCTGCCCAGTTTGGAGTTAGACAGCCTGGATGATCTACCTACTCTTTCTGTGACCTTGAGCCAGTCAATTAATCTGGTTAATCCCCAGAGCTGGGCTAGTTAAACATCTAACATCTGTTCCACCTCTAGTTCCTATGACATATTGATCTTCAGATATTTGAAGTTATATTGAAGAAGTAGATTTGTTATGTGTGCTTTGAGGGATCACTACTGGAATCATTGCCTGGAATTATAATTCAGTAAAAGGAAGATGTTTTTTAATAACTACGACTTTCTAACAGTGTAATGAATTGCCTTCTGAAGTGGTGAAATATTCAGGCAGAGTCTGGATGACCATTTTGTCTAGGTTATCATAAAGGAAATTATTGTATAGTTTGAGAGGTTAACAGTAAATAACCTCTAAGGTCCTTTCAGATGCTGAGATTCTGTATCTTATTTCTGAAAGTAAGATATGTAAAATATTTAATCATTAAATTCCTGGTTAGTTTATCATAAATTGTAACATTTCAAGACCTAGGTAATGCAGGTCTTTATCATCTTTGTCATGCACTTTTCATTGCTGTTAACAAATTTTTATGTGTTGATCAGTCAGCAGATAATTACTGAGCACCTACTGTGTGTCAGGCGCTGTGCTAAACTCTCTGGATATAAGTACAAAGAATGAAATGATCTTGCTAGCATGAAACTTATATTGGGGAGACAAGTACACATAAAATATATGCAGCATAAATATAAAGCCAGAATGTAGGCTAAGGACAGGGTAGCTTGGAAGGATGGGCGCTAGCATCTGAGGGAGATCCAGGTGAGACTTCATGCAGAAGGTGGGTTCTGAAATGTCTTAACAGAGAGGTGGACTCTGTGAATCAGAAGTGAGGAGGGAATACATGCCAGGTATGTGGGATAGTCAGTACAAAGGCACTGAAAGAAGAGAGGTGAAGTTTCATGAATGAGGAATAGAGAGAGGGCCAGCCTGACTGGATTACAGAGGGTGGGGAAAGGGAGTAATGTCCAGTGAGGCTGCAAAGATAGGTGGTGTAGGGTTTTAAAAGCTTAATAGAGGAATTTATATTTTACCCTGCACGTTATAGGAAGCCACTGAAGTTGATTGAATAGGGGAGTCACATGGTTAGATTTATGCTTAAGGAAAATTAATTTCCCAGCCCTGGCTTGCACAGCCCTTGATGATTTTCAAATCTAATTATCCGGTCCCTAACCTCTTTCCTGGCCTTCAGTAAGAAATAGCAGCCTTTAGGTCAAGCATCACTTGAAGGTGCTTATTGTCTCTCTTTTCATTCCTTGAAACATTCTTTTCTAAATCCTGTTAATGGTGACAATATACATGTGTTCTTAAATCTTGATTCTTTCTTGTAGTCTGAGAGTAGTGAACAAATTAGTAGAATTTGGAGATTGTTAGTACAGAATAAAAATGGTACTAGCTTCATCTTGGGTTAAACACAGATTGCAACTTCTTGGGGTACAGGAGTACTTTGTGATCATGCTGTCATTCCTTCAAGTAGAAATTGACTGCTTTTAAAAATCTGGTTTCTCATTATTTCATTATTCTTTCTTCCACACTACCCATCCTACCAACTTTTCTCTATTATTTATTTGTTCCCTCTATCTGTGGTAGCCCTTTCGCCTTGACAGCAGCCTTTTCCTTATCTGGCTTCAAATGCCCGATTATCATAGGAAATGAAAGAGCTTAAAAATCTTTTCAGTGATCATTACTCAATTTAAAATAGAATTCATTTATTCATAGCAGAGAAATATATTTTGGAGTCTGTGACAAGAGGAAGTATTTTTTGACTGATTAATGTAGCAAGGTATAACTTTTTGATCTCTCTTAATGCCTGAATGAGATGGAAAAACATGTCCACTGTATTCTACAATCAGAAATATATTATATCATTACCTATAAGTGCTGTGCAGTCTTCTTTTTCTCTTTAACAAGTATTACCATAATACATTTTTCTGATAGTAACTCCAGTTTTGTGAAATAGTATTTCTTAGTTCTGAGGGGAGAGGAAATAGTTCTTTTAGATTGTAGGAATTGAAATTTATGATTAACTGAAATGGAAAAGTATATATGTTTTAAAAAATCTTTTGAATTTGATAATTTTTCAGAAGCTTAATTTTCCCCCCCATTATTGCTTATTAAAGCCATTTGTGTTTCTTTATTTTGGATTCCAGTATCTTTTTTTTTTTTTTAGAAGCTGGTTGTTATTGAGGTGAAAGTAGATCCACAATGTTAGCTTGATTTCTGCCTTTCTGGATATAGAAAAAAGTGTCTTGTTAACTGTCTTGCTGATACAGTTCAGAATCTCTGAATAACAGCCCTAGCTTTCCAAATCATCTGAACAATGGGTCCTGCCTTGCTCCAGTATTCTGATGCATCTGTGATGTTCTTGATGTGAATCTTTCTTCTGGTGGTATAGATTCTGGCCCATTCATGTGGAGTGCATGGACTCCAGTATCTTTATGTTTATCTAGAGTTCACATATTACATGAATATTAATGATACTGTATAGAGAAATTCTGCATAATAGGGTCCTACCTAGTGACATTTTCTAATAATTTGTCAATACATTATATGAACAATGTCAAATAATTCCATTCTAATATCAGGAATCAAATTGTAACATTATTTATTTGGAACTAATTGCTACTTACTGTTTTTTTTAAAGTAATTACAGAGGCAGTGAATGATGTTGAATGAGGTATTCTTGTACTTCTATCTAACTGGTAGGCATGTAGATAGCGATATGGCCAGTAAAGAGTCTTTCACAGAGGATCCATCCACTTTGTTGTGGACTTTCTAGATCACTTGAAAGAGAAGGGAATAAACATTGATAGAGCATGTGTTATGTTTCAGGCACTGTGCTAATAAGCACTTTTACAATTATTTCATTTAATTCTCATAACAACCTTTTGAAGTAGTTGTTGTCTGCATTTTATAGTTGAGGAAACTGAAGTAAACAGAGGTTAAGTGATGGGGTCACACAGCTAGTTAGTGTCTTAGGTTATATTTGAGCTCAGGTCTTCCTGACTCCAGGCCCAGTGCTCTAACCGCTCTGCCACCAGGCTGCCTCTATGATGAATTTTTGTATTACCTTTAATAACACTGGTGCCTGATGACTAACTGTGTTCCCTATCCTGTTCTTGCTTCCTTTCCTGGTTATACACCTCTCTGATAAAAGCCTTTAAACTGCTTTTCCTGTACAACTTTTCATGAATAATATGCTGCTATTCATCTTCCTAGCCCTTTGAGTGACCTGCAACTTAAATTTTTGGGAGATTGTGCTGTATAGTATCACTGGAGAGGTATATATTTTAATGTTTTGGTTTTTTAAACCACTCTCATTTTCCAGTGACTGTTCCTAGCCTCACAAAAGAACACTACCTTGTAAGAAGTATTGTATAGTCAAACAAATTAACTTAACACATTAGCTCTAAAAGCATAGGTTTAATTCCATATATCTACGTAAGTCCTTCTCTGCCAGAAGGTAGGAAGCAGGCTTCACCATTACATTTAAAATTTTGATTGAATAATTCATTGATCAGAGTTTTGAAGGTTTTTATGTCATTTCCCTTTTTATTATTATGGTCCTATTGTGGCTGTCACTTACTTCACTCTATCTCAGTTCATATAAGCCATCTCAAGCTTTCTTAGAATTTTAAATTTTTCATCATTTTTGGCACAAGAATTTGCTATTTTACTACATAGAGCAATTTTGTCAGCCACTCCCCAAATGTCACTTGAGTTCTACTTCTTTGCTTCTCTGCATAGCGTTGCTATAGATATTTTTGTAAATATGGAACCTTTCTCTTCTGTCTTTGAACTCCTTGGTGTATATGCCTAGTAGTGCTGTCATTGGGTCATAAGGTATGTATAGGTTAGTGACTTTGGAGTTATTATTCCAAATTGTTTTCCAGAATAGTGAGATATGAAATAAAAAGTCTACCGACATTTATTGTCATGTCTGTCTTTCTATACTTCTTTCAGCATTTACCGTTTAAATTTTCTGTTATCTTTTGAAGTTGAAACTTCAGTTATTTTAATTTGCATTTGTCTTATTAGAGATTTGGAACATTCAGCTGTATAGAGAAATGGTTATATCCTTATCTTGCCTTGACCCGCAAATTAATGAAATCCAAAAATCCTTTATGTGATTGTAATACTTTGTCACTCCATCCTTCTCCTAGTACTGTTGTTCATCCTTACCATGGTCTCCAGTCCCTTCGTACCTCAGTATTTTCCCAAGTCATCATCTGTACGCTGGCCATAGGCTTCTTCCTTTCCAGTCTTAACATCTTGGTGAACCACTTCAACTCCGTACCATCATTTACTCTGAAATTCCTTGCCCCCTTATCCTGGCACCAGTTAAACCTTATCAAACTCCAACCCTGGATAATTGCCACTGTTCACCTCTTTCACTCCTATTAGTGTGCTGCTGAATAGAGCTGGAGGAACTCACACATCTTCCTTGATTAGATTCACTACAGTTTTGTGTTATCTAATCTCTACTAGTCTCCTGCTTGCACAGGTCAATTCTTTTACTCCTTTCTAGTTGATTCCCTGTTCTAATTACTAAAGCAACTATTGCAAACTGTCTTATCTCTTATGACTCTCTTAGCACTCCCTTTCTCACTCTCAGTTTAGGATTTCACCTCATGCTTTAATGAAAAAGTTGAGAGGTCCCTCTTTCCCTCTGTAGGTTTCTCATGTCCATTTGACATCATCTTTTACTATCTCCTTTTCTGTTCCAGTCTCTGACAATGAGTTGGCTTTTTTCTTTCTTTCTTTTTTCTTTTAGCCAAAGAAAAACAAAGTTTATTAAAGATCTGTCATATGGCGTAGACTCTTAAGGAATCTGAGCATTTATATCACTAATGCCAAAGGGTCAAATTGAATCTGAGCCCCTGTGATGCTTGTATTGACAAGCTGACCAGAATGAATCTGAGCATCTTCATGAAAACAAGGAAGGATCTAGGGGTGGCCAAGTAGTCTGGGGTGACTGGGGGAGGAAGGGTTTAGGGAGGATCTTGATGGGACTGGGGTGACGAGAGGTCAGATATCAGGAACCAAGAGAATGGGATTAAGGGTGGGAAATAGCTGAAGCTGGCCTTTTTTCTTGCCATGGCTCACTCTTCTATGTGAACTTATGTTTACATCACTTCCTTTTTTACTTCCCAACAAATTGCCCTATCACACCGTCTTTGAAATCTTTAGTCTCTTCTTGCTACCTATAAACACTACTGGAACTTCTCCTGTCCTTAAAACCCCTCCCTCAATCCTATCTTTTCTGCTTGCTATCTTCCTATATGATTCATCCCCTTCTTTGCCAACCTCCTTGAAAAATCTATTTTTACTTTATTTTCACTTCCCCTTTTCACTCTTCTTCTCATCCGCATCATTCAATTAAACTGCCTTTGTCAAAGTTACCAATAATCTTTTTTTAAAAAAAGGCATTTTAATTAAAAAGTTTATTTTGAAAGTAACAGTATATAAAATTAACATTTCCACATACAAAAAAGAAAAAGATTTTTACATGGCACTGAATCTATTATTTACAGCTTGCTCTTACTTTCAAATATATAAAAATTCAACATGTAACTTTCAAAATTGTTTTTATCTTTTTCCTTCTGTCCTTTCTTCTCTTCTGAGCATTTAAAAAAATGCTTAAATGATCCTGTTTCCTTCCCTCCCTCTTTTCTTCCCTTCCTCCTTTACTTCCTCTCTTCCTCTTTCTTCTTTGCCTCTGGCATTCCTTCCATCATTCCCTCTCTCCCTGCTCTTGTTGGGGGGGGGGGGAACTTGACAAAATAAAACCCTTGTAACAAATATACATAGCAAGTAAAACAAAATTCCTGTATTGGTCTCATCTGTAAATACATATCTTATTCTGCATTTTTAACCCATAGCTATCTTGTCAGGAGTTGAATAGCATGTTTCACCATTGGTTCTCTAGAACTGTGATTGGTCTTTCAGAGTTTTCTGTATAATGTTGTTGTTACTCTATAAATTGTTCCCCTTGTTCTTCTCACATTACTCTGTATCAGTTCAAACAAGATTTCTCTAAAACTGTTCCTTCTATCTTCCTCTTTCTTCATCCTGCGTTACAGCCAAATTGGCCTTCTCTCTATTCCTCACTCATAATGCTCCATTTTTCCACCTCAGTGTCTTTGTCCTGATCACCCCGTGTGCTTGGAATGCCTTTCCTCCTTACCTCTACCTCCCTAGAGTTTCTCTCTTCATCTGAGATGCAGGTTAGCCACCATCTTGTGCATGGAGCCTTTCCTGATTTCCCTCTTCCTCCCACCCTCAGCTACTAGTATTCTTCTCCCAAGCCACATGTATGTCCTGTGTATGTTTGTGTGTATATATAGAATATGCACATATACGTATAAAACATTTATATTAATTTTCTCTTTACTACATATACTTTTTATTTGTAATATATTTTTATTTATTTTGTTAAATACTTCTCAACTACATGTAAATTTTTTTTAACAATCATTTAAAAAACTTTTGAGTTCCACATCCTGTCCCTCCTTCATCCTCCTTTCCCCTCCTTGAGGAGGCAGACAATTTGATATCAATTATATGCATGAAGTTACTGTATATACTTTTATATGACTTTAGTGTCAACCCTATTAGAATGTAAGCCATTCTGAGTCAAGACTTTGAGTTTCTTTCATTGTATTTGTATCCCCATTGCTTAGTATAGTGTCCGCCACATGGTAAGTGCTTAATAAATAGTTGTTGATTGATAATTATTTCTTATAGCAAAACAGTATTTTGTTACTTTTATATCCTATAATTTGTGCAGCCATCCCCAATTGATGGGAATCCCCTAAATTTTAAGTTGCTGTAAATATTTTTGGTACATATTGGGTCCTTTTCTTACCTTTTGCTCTCTTTGGGAGCATAGGCCTAGTAGGGGTATCTCTGGTCAAAGTATGTATATGCTCTGTTCAGACAGTTTTTTGATATAGTTCCATTATGCTTCTCTGCCAATTATGCATTAATCTGCTTGTTTCCATGCAAAATGATGTTTGTTATTTTCCTTTTTTTAAGGTCATTCTTATATATATATAATTTAGTTAAATAATCATTTAACAAATAAATAATAAAATAAATAATTTTTTAAGCACTGCTTTCCTTTATGTTTTACCTCCCAGCCTGATGTCTTTCTTTTCTTTACCTCATTAAAGGGGCCATGCCCTGGCTACCTCTTGAGCAGACCTATTCAATGAATGGGTGTTACCTCACACATATAGCTGCATAGACCTTGGCCTAAAGGGGCCAAGGTCCCCAGTGCACCCAGGGCTGTCTCCAGTCATCCTGATGAATATCTGGTCACTGGACTCAGATGACTCTGGAGAAGAAGTAAGGCTGGTGACCTGCACCCTCCCTCACTCAAAACAAAGTCAAGTGCAAGTCATGTCATCATTTCTTTGATGCCATGGCCTTCTTCGGCAACGAAGGATGAACACAACAACAACAACAATTTTTTAAATGATGTAATCTTATATATTTCAACAGTGTGTCCTCTTGGCACTGTGGTGTATGGTATGAGAAATTGTTCTGAATCTAATGTCTATCATATTACTTTCTAGTTTGAGTTGTTTTCATATTTTTTTGGACTAGACATCTGCTTTGAAATGTATAATTTTAGAGAGTTGATTCTGGCACTCAGCAATTAAATTTCCTGCCTAAGGGATAACCAGGCAGTATGGAGGAGAGACTTCAGTCTAGCCTTTCTTAAGGCTGCTCTGTCTCTGCTTTTCAGTTGGCCCAGAACATCTTTTTGAGAGGAAGTCCTTACCTCAAGAACTGACATCCTAAGATTTATCAAAGACTATACCACAGTGTTTGATTGCTTCTAAATCTTACATATATAATATGATTCATTAAAAAACTTTTAAACAAATATAAATAGTTTAGATAGTTATTGCTTTATGGTATTGTTTGAAGTCTAGCAATGTAAGGTCCTCTTTATTCCTAGTTTAAAAAATCCTTTGAGATTCTTGACCTTTTGTTCCTCCAGATGAATTGTATTGTTTGAACAAACTCTATAAAGAAATCCCTTGGTAGTTTGGTATGATATTAAATCAGTAAATAATTTGAATTGGTAATATAGTTTTATTATATTGGCATGTCCAACCATGAAAAATTCATGTCTCTTCAGTTGTTTAAATCTTCCTCTTCTGTAAAGAGTGGTTTCAGTTGTGCTCACATAAATCCTGAGTGTATTTTGGTGGATGCTCTAATGGATCTGTGATCTCATTGCTTCGGAAGTTCCCTGCATTGTTAAAGATCATTACTCTTGTCTGCCTGTGCATTCTTTTCCATGGCCTCTCATAATTTCACCATAGCATATCAGAGGCTTTCCTCTTTTTCTTCTGATGTGAAGGTGTCAGTGGCATCCTCTGGCCGTCCTTCTGTCATCACTTGTCATGTGGCCAGCCTTTCATTGATGACATTTTTTATTTCTGCTCTTTGTCAGAGTTCCTCGTTTGTCATATGTTATGGTCAGCTCATAATGGATGAAACCTTCCGGTGCTGCTGATATGACATTCATTTTTAATTGTTTTGAGACTGTTGTTTTATGTGGCTTGATGTCTCCTAGCAATACTGATAGAAGGTTTCTATTAAAATGCTGGGCCTTAGAAGCTTGGAGCCAGTTATGGAGCTTGGCAGTTTCCAAAGCCAATTCAGTCTCAGTTCTTTCTCTTTTTCAAGTCTTGGCTCAACTTGTTGTCTGTACTGCATGTCCCAGATCGATTGATTTTTCTCTCTCTTTCCCTATGTTTGTCTGTCTATCTATCTATCCATGTATCTGTCTGTCTCTCTGCATATGTGTATATATATATTTCACCAAAAAAAAGCTACATAAGTTGTCCATGCAAACTCATGTTCTTGGCAATTGATAATTTTCATCCGTTTCGTTTTTTTGTGTGTGGATGGTTGAGCCAAATTCTTTTGAGCGATTACACATATCTTTCAGGAGGCTGTTCTATGTTCTGGAGCTTGATATAATCAGTAAATTGTCATTGACAGACAAGTAACTAGAGGACCTCACCATGCAAAATGAATTCCTTTTCAACCTGGCTCTCCTCCTTCACAGTGGGAAACATCTTTGGCAAGCACCTGTTCCCATGTTTTATGCTTTATTGACTTTTGATTAGAGTGTCATTGAGCACAGATATTTCTATTTTTCTCTTCTTCAAGGAATCTTGAATCAATTTGAAGTATGGATGGAAGATATCCTGTAGTGAAATATAGCTTGTTGGTTAATTGTTCTATCAAATCAAATGTTTTTTTTTTTATAATTAGCAAATAATAAACATAATGCAATCTCTGCTCTCTATGTCTTAGTTGATTATGCAATGGTGAATATGTGGTTCATTATTGAGTATCGTTTACAAAAGCCTATTTATTCCCTCTGAGTACCTTTTAGATAAGTCTCAGAAAGTCATCTATAGATTGATGAGTGAATAAGCATATAGGTTAGTAGTTATTAACATTCTTTTGGTTGCCTTTGGAGGGTGTTAATTGGGTCCTCGAATTTTTCCATTTCTTTAGTATCTTCTCCTTTTTCACATTTCTTGTACGTTGGTCATTCAGTACCTTTACAATTGTGTTGCTTCTGGCCCAAATCACTTCTATATGTCATTGGTCTAGTCTGGTTGTTTCTAGACATCTGCCTTGAAATGTATAATTTTAGAGAGTTGATTCTGGATCTCAGAGGTTACATTTCCTGCCTAAGTTTATAATCAGGTAGTATGGAAGAGAAACGTCAGTCTTGCCTTTCTTAACTATGAGGCCTCTCTGCCTCTGCTTTTCAGTTGGCCCAGATGATTTTGTTGAATGGAAGCCCTTACTTCAAGAGTTGACATCCTCAGATTTATCTAGGACTATACCACAATGTTTGAGTGCTTCTAGATCTTATTTACATAACATGATCCATTAAAAATTTTTCTAGACAAGTACCAAATGGTTTAGATAATTATCTTCTTTTAAGTTCTATTTTTTCCTTCTTTATATAAACACATTTGAGACTGTGATGTTAGGGTCTAAATATGGTAGTACCACTGTCTATTTTGGAGAAAAGTGTTGTAATTTTTAAAAAAATCAGTATTTTCCATTTTCTTGTGTTTAGTGGCCTTATTCTGTTTTCATCCTTAAGCTTTATGCAGTTTTTAGGTATTTTGAATGAAATTTCATTTTTTATCTCCTCCTGCTGGGTTTTATCAGTAGTATGCAGAAGACTTGATTATTTTTGTGTTTCTTTTACATCGTGCTTTTTTTTGAAGTTACTGCTTGCTTTGCTTATTTTTTCATTAAGTCATTTTTTTTTGTCATGTTGCTTATTCAATAAAAAAATGCTTTTTCTTCTTGTCTACTCTAACTGATTATTCCAATAGTTATCCTTTTCCCTCTTTTATCAGTTTATCTTTTTCTACTGATTCCTTTCTTGCTGCCTATAAATATATCTTATGAAATTTTACCCTAAAATTTTGCTAATAAGCAATGTATTTCTTCATTGTATTAGGCATTTTTCTTAATTTTGTTTTAAGCCTTTCTACTAAAGATAATGGGCAAAGATCTTCATTTACTCTTTGTTTTAAACTTATTTTGGCTATGCAATTGCAAGAGTTGTCACTTTGGTCCTTCAATGCTGAACCCAGGGTGAGATGTCCTGTAAGAAGCCATGGTATACTCTCAGTACACAGCCTGGAGTAGGGCAGCCATCAGTCACGATTGAGGATAGCTTCTTGGCCCTGTTCCCTTTAACATTATTGGTCTGGGACATTGAGGAAAGAATGATGTATTGGAGAGGGTGATTGAGCCTGAGATCTAAGTCTTGTCATACCTATAGTGCTTGGTGCCATAACTGAGCAGGGATGCTGTATATCCCTGCTTGTATCCCTTTACTTCTCTCCTGAACTGACACTCTGCTAGTTGCAGATTCTGCCCTGTAACAGCCTTGGAGGAAGTGTTTGATCCCAGGCTCTGACTCCTCCTGAGACTCTCGGCTGAAATTCTGCAAGTGCCACTGTTCTCTGGATGCAATGACTGGGTTTAGGCTCTGATTCCTGTAGCATTTGCCTGAAAGGAAAGGACTAGGTACTGAATGTACTACTCTGACTTTGTGGCACCATCCCATTTTTTACAAAGAATACTCATTGACCTTTGTGTCAGGTAGGAGCTTGAGGTTCTTAAAAGCATTGAACAATTTCCAAGGACAACCCATCTTACCCTTAGTGCTCGTTGTCAGTTTGCAGTGACTGTATATACACTGATGAAACAGCTTGTCCAACTACATTTCAGAAATCACACAACATGTATTCTTTAACCACTTGGTTTTCATGTGTGGGTAGTTAGGCTAAACTCTACTTAATGCTTTTGCATTTTCTTCAGGGAGCACTGTCATCAACAAACCAGCGAAACAAACTAAGCAAAATACTTTTTAAGATTTATTTTAAAAAATATATTTTCTTGATACTTTTTGTCCTTGCATGAAGATGGGGCAGAAAAGGAAATACCTCCATTGCCCCCTCATCCCCCTACACATTGTACTGTCCCTTGTAACAAGGGAAAACATTTAAGCAAAAAATTAGGTGTAGTAACACATCTCACAGTGTATATATAGCATTGTGTCCTTCTGTTAGGAAGACTCATAAATGTTTCTTTATCTAGTCTGTATATAAAATATTAATTGTCTTGAGAATAATCATTGTCTAGAGAGAGTTGATTTACTTGTTTTATCATTGTTTGAGTAAAGCAAATGAAGAATTATGTCTGTGTGGGAATAAATATTTGGCCAAATTTTGCTAGTAGGGTAAGGTGATGATTTTCAAATTGTGTAATTGTGTGGCTGGGCTTTTCATCATTAAAGTGTAAATATGTGAAGATCTTCTAGTGGAATCTTTTTTGCAATAAATACTTGAAATTATTTTTATGAAATTTCTAGGTGTGAAAACAAAATGGCAGGAAACAGTCTTGTTCTACCAATTGTTCTTTGGGGCCGTAAAGCACCGACGCATTGCATCTCAGCTGTGCTTTTAATGGATGATGGGGCTACGATCGTAACAGGATGTCACGATGGACAAATATGCCTTTGGGATCTTTCCCTAGAACTGGAAGTAAGTATACAAAATATCACTTGTGTCTTTTAGACATAGCTACTTCTGTTTCAGGTGATATTTTTTTCTTACAAAAAACAATAACAGTTGCTACCACTACTAATTTTAAAAATATATTGTAAATCCTTATTTCTTCACCCTCCTTGCAAAGGTGCTTTGAAATAAAAGATAACCTGGAAATTGCTTAAAAATAGTTGACATTTCTTCTTTGTTTTCTGTGTTAGATCTTAATTGAAGACCATCTAATTCCATGTGTATTAACCAAATGTGATATTAGATCATAGAAAAAAAACCAAGTGAAGGAAATTAAGCTATTATTATAATATGAGAATATCTTTTTATCAAGTTAGTGGGTCTGACACATTAACCATTCTCCTGTCTACCGTTTGGCATTTTCAGTGATCATGAGTCTTTTACTGCATTGTGGAGATGGACTTAGAGTAACTTTTGAGATTTATTAGCTGCTCTTATTAATAAATTTCCATTAAAACAGGACTTGAAAATTATTGAGGATTGAATTGAAAATCATAATTTCTGCCTTCATCACAAATGATTGAAATTTAACTACTTAAAAAAAGTAAAATGAAATGATGTCTCTGTAAAAAAGAATAAAAAGGATAGTTATGGTTATTGTCCTGTCACCTTAATTTCTATTTAGCACAAATGATCAAGCAGTCAATTAACAGTATTTTATAGACGCAAAAGAAATGAGGAAACAAATTCCTTTAATGATAAATGACTAGCTATAAATAAGAGGACATTTATTTGAGTCTACATGACATCACTGGAAAGTTAGGAAAACATAGTCTCTAATAAAGTGGTGAGACTCTTTTTTGGTGGCTTATGAAAGTGATCATGGTAGGGGTATGCTGTCTGTCAACTTGCTGCAGCTGTATTTTTAAGGTTGGCGAATCTTGCGGTAGCAGCTGTGGGGAATTGCAGAAATGTATTTGTTGTATAAACACAGAAATGAGTAACTTATTTAGAATAAAAAAAATCCAACAATGTGCAGTTTTATGTGAAGTCATACCAATTTACAAATGATGCTGCATACAGATGAAGTAAAGACCTGAGTAAGAATTTTTGACAAATTAGAAAACAGAAATTTTGAAGAAGTAAAAAAGATGTACATCATGATTTGTAAAGCATCCATAGGACTGATGGAAATGTTGGTAGTGAAGCACTATATTTAGAATCAGAGGATCTGGATTTACATTCTAACTTTGCTACCTTTTCCTGTTTCATATGATTTAGGGCTGAGAAGGACCCCTGTTTAGACTCTTATTTCTTCATTTGTAAAATGAGGATGTTGAACTCAATTTCTAAGGTTTCTTTTAGTTTTATGTCCTACAATTTTAAGGATTTGGTTTATTCAGATAGAAAACATCCAGAATGATGGCTTGAGTTAAATGTAAATTGACAAATGGTCCCTAGTGAGGCAACAAGGCATTTCCCATATAGCCTTAAAGCCAAGTTGCTAAATCTGCAGTGGAAAATTGCAGCATTTATGAGATAGAAAATCTACATATCAAAATCACGAGTGAAGTCAATGTTGATTTCTTTTTCACACCAGCCTGGCACATTATAGAATTCACAAGGTCAAGCTATCATTTGGACCTATAATGAAGCACTTGAGAAAGTATGTATGATGAAAAAAGAATAGTCTTGCATAATGATAGTGCTTTAGCTCAAAGTATGCATTCTATGAAATAGCATTTGAACAAAAATCATATTTTTCAGCTTGATCACTTATCTTATTCATCATACTTGGCTCCAAATGATTCTTGGCTGTTTTCAAAAATCAAATCTTCTTTCAGGCAGATTTGCTGCCATGGAGGTATTCAGAAGAATATGATGCAAGCTCTGAGGGCAGTTCCAAAAGAAAATTTTGAAAGAATTTTTGAGCAGTGTCATTAGTATTAATATGTTTTCTCCTAATGAAATGATTTGAAGGGGAAAAAGTCTCATTTGGATGAATTCTGCTACATTAAAAATAACTGAAAGCTCTTTTCCCTAGCATAATCATGTACATATAAGATATATGATATGTATAAATATGTGTAAAATTGTTTCATTATCACACTTCATGCTATTATTAGGTAGGTAGAAAACTATCTTAAAGGTTGCACCTTTTAGTTATCAGAGTTTCACTGACAGTGTAGGATGATAATAGATGATAATATATTCAGTTATGTCTGTGAGATGACAAACTAGAAATTAGTGTTACGCTTATCAAAATTTCTGACGATAATAAAGAAACAAATTTGAGGTGATCTATTAGGAAGACATGAATAGAATTTCAAGACATCTTGACAGATTGGAAGAAAGAGCCTATAGATCAAAAGAGTGCTCCTTTTAAGATATTAAGAAACAAAATGCTGATATCAAATGTGGAAAGATTGTGCCAAGGTAAGGAAGCATAGTTAGATGGTCCTATGAAGTCAAGAGCTGCCTGTGAATCAGCAGTGCAGTGCTGTTGAAGAGAGGGATTAATGATTTACTGAAATGGAGAGAAAGGCATATGACTTTCAAGACCTATGTCTAACCTTTTTGCTTCTGTGGACCATTAGTCAGATTTTGTAATTAGAACATTGTATTTAGTTTTGGATGAAAAAAGAGAGTCCAGGGAAAACCAAAATGTTTTAAAGGTATGGAAAGTCAGTTCTTTGAGAAACTGTTAACACAGATGGAGTGGTTTACTCTAGAGAAGATTAAGCATGCTTTTTTTTTGCTGTATTTAACGTAAGAAAATTAAGTAAGAGGTAAAAATAGGCCTTTTCATGGAAGACCAGCAAGATTCCCCCCCAACATTCTTAATATTATTACTGTTATTCTCATCTGTTACTAGTTTGCAAGAATTCAAAGATAGATGTGTGACATTTAAATTCCTACATGTTGTGCTCCTTTGGCCTGTGGTCTTACAAAAACATTGTCTCAGTTCATGGCAGGAATGAAAACAACTTAAAATGACATTATAGAAGTAGCAGTAGTACTCCTATTTTTATCAGGGAGTCTCATCTGTGCAGCATTAAATAACCATCACTTCTGTTGCCACTTTTCAATTGCTTCTCATTTTCTTTTCATTCTTGGTCACATTGGTAGTCAGATAGATGTAATTTCTTAATTGTGGTCTTTGACAGTCAAAGATAATGCTGGTGGGAGGCATTATGTGTAAGTGAAGAGATCAGTTTGTGACAGTTTTTGTGTATATTTCATGTATGCCATTTAATGGGCATAGACAGTATTTGATTTTTCTCTGAGCTTTTTAATTTCCTCCCAACTCTAACCCCTGAACAAGCCTGCTTCGTGGAAGGTGTTAAGACTTTTACTTTTCAGTTGTTTATGTTGACCCTGTGATCCAGTGATTTTTTAGGGATTTTCAATTTACTACAGTTATCCTTCTTTGATTTGCTGTTTAGTAATTGTTTAAAAGGTTAAGAGGTAGCCATGGGCGTTGCCTCACCCTAAATGAATACCTGCAAAGACCTTGGCCCAAAGGGGCCAAGGTCTCCCAGTGCATCCTGGGTCACCTCCGGTCATCCTGATGAATATCTGGTCACTGGATTCATATGGCTCTGGAGGAGAAGTGAGGCTGGTGACCTGCACAGTCCTCCCTCACTCAAAACAAAGTCAAGTGCAAGTCATGTCATCATTTCTCTGATGGCGTGGTCTTCTTCGGCAACGAAGGACAAACACAAACAATTTAGTGAGTACATAGTTTAACTTTTCTAGATCCTCTTTATTGCTCATCTGACTGAACAAGTGTAGCATAGTTTCCATTTACAGGTTTCAGAAATCTCATATGGAAACTATGAAATACATTAAAATATTAATTTTTAAAAGCTTTTCTTATATGAGTCAGCTGACTTTTTGTTTCTATGGCAACAGAGAGGTTGAGATTTAGTTTGCTAAATTTATTTCTGTATATTCATGGTTTCCAGTTACTGCCAGTTGATCACAGTAAAGACTAATTTCTACATTCTTGTGATTGGAAATCATATGATTTAAGAGTTGAAAAGGACGTGAAGAGCTGGTCCTGCCTTTACCCAGTATATGAGTCTTATTTATATTGTTCTTAGCAGGTGATTACTACTTTTTTTGAAAGGACGTTTATGCAGTGAGGTGGTTGCAATGGATAGTGCACTGGGCCTGGAGTTAAGAAAACTTGAGTTCAAATCCAATCTCAGACACTTAGTAGCTGTGTGACCCTGGGCAAGTCACTTAACCTCTGTTCTACTTAAGTTTCCTCAGCTGTAAAGTGGGGATAATAATATCATCTATCTCAGCACTATGTTGTGAGGATCAAGTGAAGTAATATTTGTGAAGTGCTTAGCACTGTGTCTGACACAGAGGAGATACTTAATAAATGCTTATTTCCTTCCCTTATTCTTTTTAAGGCAGCCCCTCACATAGTTATTTATTAGACTGCTCTTTTTTGTATTGAATTGAAATTTGTCTCGCTATAATTTGTATACCTTGTGTCTAGGTCTGGACAAGGCATAATGGGTAGAGCTATGGACCTGGAGTTTGACTTCTGCCTTAGACATTTACTTACTGTGTGACTTTGGGAAAGTCACTTATTCTCCCTGAACCTCAGTTTCCTCGTCTGTATAATGAGGATAATGATGGCACCTATCTTATAAGTTTGTTGTGAGGTTCAAATGATGCCACGTATGTAAAGTCAGTCAATAAACATTTGTTATTCACTTATTATGTGCCAGACATTGTGGTAACTGCTGGAGATACAAAGAAAGGCCAAAAAACATCATCCCTGCCTGGAAGAGTTTGCACTGTAATAGGGGAGACAACTTGCAAATAACTGTTTACATATGAGGTTCTGGCAGAGCTGATAGAAGTTAATCTTAGAGGGAAGGAGTGGGCTTAGGAAAGGCCTGCCAAATGGATTCTTGAAGGAAGCTATGTTATGAGTGGTGGGAGGTGAGGAGGAATGGCATCCTAGGCATGGCAAATATGAATTGAAAGGATCAGAGAAGGGAGTTGTGAGGAACAGCAAATAGGATGGTTTACCTGGGTTATAGAGTACATAAAGTGGAGCCAAGTTAAGAATGGAAAAGTAGGAAGGGGTCTGGTTGTGGAAGTCTTTATAAATTCCAGGTGGAAGATTTTATATTTTATCTTGAAGGTAATAGGGAACCAGTGGAGTTTGAGTACAGGGGTGAAACCTGTACTTCAGGAAAAATCATTTTGATAGCTGTGGAGCAGATGAAGAGAAGAAGACTTATAAGGGAGATCTTAAGGTAGAAATGGTAAGATTTGACCATGAATTGACTGTGAGAGATTAGTGCTAATGAGGTATTAGAGACACTGAGGTTGTGAGCCAGGGTGACTTGCAGGATGGTGGTGTCTTTGTTAGGAATAAATATTGGGTAGAGGTGGGTGTTTGGGGGAGGGACAAGAAAAGGAGGTTTAGGACATGTTGAATTTCAGGTGTCTATGAGACACCCAATTTGCAGTGTCCAAAAGTCAGTTGGTATTGCATGATTAGAGCTGAAGAGATATTAGGTCTAGGTATCATCTGCATAGAGATGATGAAGTTTCCAAGTGAGATAACATAGAGGAAAAGAAAAGAGGGCAAACTTGAAAGTGCTATATAACTCTCAGCTGTTATTAATCCCAACTCTTCTGATATTTGAATACAGTTACCGTCCTGATAAAATTTTCTTTTTCTGAGGTTAAATATCCCTGGTTCCCTCATCCATTCCGTGTGAGTTGTCTGATGCAGTGTACCTTGGAGTTCTTAACTTCTCTACTTTCAGCACTGTACCTTTTTTTTTTAAATGAAGCCTAACATTGCATTTGTTGGTACAGCGTTCATGCCGTACTGTTGATTCATATTGAGTTTATAGTGAGTTAGCACTACATTAGAATTAGTAATCTTTTTTTAAGACCTTTTGTTACAGCAGTAAACAGTTCAAAAGTAGTAGTGGACAGATCCTCAAGATATTTGATTTATATCAGCATAATTAAAAATGACATTTATACAGTGTTTTAAGGTTTTTGAAGCATTTTACATACATTGTTGTTGGTTTCTCCCAACAACCAAGTAAGGCAAATTTTACAGGTATTTTAACCCCATTGTACTATTAAGAAACTGATCTCAGGAGAGATGACTGACACATAGCTAATAATGTGTCTGAGATGGGATTCATTCCCAAATCTTTGATGCTGCACTGCATCAAATACTATTTACTTCCTCTACCTTTGCACAAGAAGGTCCGGGTAACATATTCTTGTGACAGATGCAGTCAGCAAATTCTCTAGCTCAAAAAAGACTGGAGCCAGGATTGATGGAAGAGAGGGCATCTACATTTATGTAGGAAGGGGGTTTTATTTTATGTATTTGTATATGATGCTTAGAATTCAGTTAACATTCATTAGGGAACATTGGCTGTATATTTCAAGCTTTTTTCCTTTTTGGGAATATTGAGTACTCTGGCTTCTTTACATTATCTTTTTTTTTTTTTTTTTTTAAGCTACCATTTTGACTTCATTTCTTTGCCTCTTTTCCCTCATCTGTAGATAATGCTACTATCTACCTGATAGGAAGATATTGAAAGAACTTTGTAAACCTTAAAGCAGTATGTAAAAGTGAGTTATTATACCCCCTACTTCTTGATTATTGTGACCTAGCTGTGTAATATTGCACAAGTCAATTCTCAGTTTAGATTTCAGTTTTTCAACTGTAAAATGAGGGGAGTTTAGTTTGTGATCTTTCAAGTCTCTTTTTTTTTGAATTGGCATTGTTATTTTAGAATATTTTATTTTTTCCCCAATTAATTTTTAAACATTTTAGAAAGCAGTTTTTAGTTCCAAATTCCATCCTTCTCTCCTGCTTCTACCCCCTCCCTGGGATGGTAAGCGATCTAATATTATTTATACATGTGCAATCATGCAAAACCTTCCACATTAAGTATTTTGTACAAGAAGACTCAAACTAAAAAAGAATTAGAGAAAGAAAGGGTGAAAAATACCATCCTTCATTCTGTATTCAGACAGTATCACTTCTGCCTCTGGAGGAGGACAGCATGCTTAATCCTGAATCCTTTGGGATTGTCTTGGGTCACTGCTTTGCTGAGAATAGCTAAGTCATTTACAATTCTTCACTGTATGATATTGTAGTTATTGTGTACAATGTTCTCCTGGTTCTGCTCACTTCATTTTGCATCAGTTCGTTGTCTTTCCAGGTTTTTTTGAAGTCATCCTGCTTGTCATTTCTTATAGCATAGTAATATTCCATCACAATCGTATATCACAGCTTGTTTAGCCGTTCTCCAATTGATGGGCATCCTTTCAATTTTCAGTTCTTAGACACCACAGAAAGAGCTGCTGTATTTTTGTACAAATGGGTCATTCTCCTCCCCCCTTTTTATTTGAATGTCTGGGATATAGACCTAGCAGTGGTATCGCTGGATCAAAGGGTATGCACAGTTTTATAGCCTTTTGGACATAGTTCAAAATTGCTCTCCAGAATGGTTGGATCAGTTCACAACTCCAGACCTTTCTTTATAATTATCTTGATGTCTGCCTTTTCCTTGATTCTATATTTTTATCCTTTTCTCCAAAACTTTAATGTGGAATTAACTTTTTCAGAATAACAGACAACCTTTATCTCTACAGTATGAGAGACTGCTTGATGTAGTGGATAGAATGAAAGCTTTGAGCCAAGATGTCCTGGGTTCACATGCTACCTCAGTTACATAATGGCAACATGACTTGAGGGCAAATCACTTAACTGCTTTACCTCCAGGCAACTTTCTCAGATTAAGTTGCTGAGAAGGTGCTACTGTTATCATCCTACAGGATGTTCACTCATTTAGACATTCCCTGTAACAATGAAATCACAATGCCCAGGTCCTACAAATATAGGTAGAAACTTATATAATGTTGAAATGACATTCTTACAAAATGAATGAGATCTTTAATGTAAAATTAAAAATATAGCTAGGACCTGAACCTATGATTTTACTGGTATAGGAAGCTTGGGGAATCACTCAATCAGTTAGTAAATGTTAAACACTGACCATGTGCTAGACAGGGTGCTGAGGATACAAATATGAAAAAAAGAAAGACAATCCCTGCCTTGCAGGAGCTTACAGTATACAAAAGAGAGGGACAGAGGGCGGCAGGGGAGGGGAGGTTGGAAAGGGAAAAGATATTTGCCATGGTTGTATGGTGCTGAAGTCAGAGAGATCTGAAAGCAGTGTAGACAGGTGCGAAATGAAGGAGAGAACTCCTGCCAATTCAGGTCAGCGCCTTCTCTACACCTTAGTCTTAGAGCACCTAAGTGGTTAGCCTATGGTCATGTGGCCAGTATCTCAAGTGGGACTTGATTTCAGGTCTTCCTGGCTCTAAGATTGGCTATCTTATCCATTGTACCATGCTGCCTATAAGATGAAAAACAAATGGGATATTATTTTGACTGGGTTGGGAACAATTATCATTTACATTTGACATTTAGAACAAGTAATAATTTTACAGCCTAAAAAAGAGTATGTTACCACTACTGTGGGAATCTTGAATTTTCCTGATAGTTTGGTATTGGTGAAGAGCTGTCATTTATTGGAGAGCCTCCTGTTACACTCACCTTTTGAATTCATTGAGTCTTAGAGGTAGAAGGCACCTTGAAGATTATGTATCTCTTCACCCCTTTGTTGTTGTTGTTGATGTTATTATTATTATTAGAAATATTATAGAGATGGATTGAGATGGTTTTTGAGAGCTGAGAGTATATTTTGCCTGTCTTTGTATCCTCACTGCTTAGAACAATGCCTGGCACACAGTAGGTGTTTGATAAATGATTGTGGCCTGAGACTAAGGCCCAGAGAGATGTACTGGCTTTCCCATTTGGATTGAACTATTTAATGGAGGAGCTAGGTCAAGGAACCTAGGTGTCTGGATTCCTACTCTAGTGCTTTTCTCACTATATTCTATGCTGACATCACTGGACATCATGCTATATTAAGTAGCAGAATGTGGTAAAAATTCCTTCTCTTTGACATAGATTTACTCTTGTTTGTACTGATACATGTTCTTCAGTATCCTCTGGTTTCTGAACTTAGCTCTGCTAATCAATCTAGCAAGATCTTTCATGTTTGTTCTTATAAGGCATATCCCTTAAGCTTTTAGCTAATACTTACCCCCCCCCCCCCATTTTTGTCACATATGGAACTGGAAGAGCTTGCGAGTGCATCAGAAATCTAGTCTAGTCAGGTCTTTGGCCTTCTTGAGTATGACTGAAGTTAATAGAGTAACATTACACCTATTATAAAACAATGCTTTATTTTTTTTTTCATGATAGGGAGTTGTTGTCATGATGGCCGTGAACAGCCATACCTTTGTGGAATAAGCATAGGTCATTTTGAACACTCATGTCACGTAAAGTTTCTACTTAACCGTCAAATTCAGATTGGTGGATGGGCGTATGTTTTTACGAAGTTAATAACTGCAATATTATCTTGATATTTTTCTTTATACTTTTTTGAATGTTAATACTATACATTCTTCCTTTTCTACTCTTTTTTTCTGTAGAAGTGAATGAAACTGAGAAAAATGATTTAAGATCATGAAGCTGACTTGAGAGGGCCCTGGTCAGCGTCTCTTTGGCTTTGATATTCCTCTATTTAGTCACGTAGATTTTATAAACATTATAAGTCAGCCTTAACCATAATTTTAACCACATCTGTTGATGCATTCATAGCTTAGAAATTTTAAACATTTTTAAGGGATTGTCCCCTCTACGTTTCTTCATATACAAATGTTTTAATCTTTTTTTAACTCTAGATTAATCCTCGGGCTCTCTTGTTTGGCCATACAGCTTCAATTACTTGTTTGTCCAAAGCTTGTGCTTCTAATGACCGGCAGTATGTAGTGAGTGCATCTGAAAGTGGGTAAGTATTCTTTTACTCAGTTTCTTACAACTGTGATTGAACAGAGTACCAATACCTTAGTAAGGCTTATCTTTTTCTTGATTTTATATAATCAGCCCAATGCAAAGAAAATATGAATTGTAGGCTCTAAGTTACAAAGGAATTACTTTAGCAATAGTTATGTCTATAGTTACTTTTCTATTTTGCCTCTCCTGTGAGAAACTTTGGGCACTAAAGCCTATAAAATGATTAATTTTCATAACACTTTTCTGAGTTAGGAGACGAGCTTCGAATCAGTCTTAATTGTCCTTAACTAGCATAAGTGCATTGACTAATTCCATTCATGCCTCATGCTATGTTGTTATGCCAACCCAGTGTGGGAACTTATACCCCAAAAAAGAGGGCAGAGGCTGGCTAGTGATTCCACCATTAATTCACATAATTTCTTAACTACTTTTTATAGTTTAGGAAATTGCGTTGACTTAAGTCCTCAAATATTAGTAGCAAATATCTCGACAGCTTTGAATTTGTAGATTGTAACACCTTATTGATCCATAAAGAAAAAAAATAAGACATCACTTTTCTTTCAGTTGAAGGCATCATCTAATCTATTAGAACATGGTGTTTTAGAAATTGTGCATTTTGTATAAAATTAAATGTAACACATACCTGCATTATGGCATAGGAATGTACACTCGACCTGTATTTTTCATTGGTATAGGGAGTTCTTGGTGAGTAACTTCTACCAGTGTAAGTTGGCACCTTTCTTGCAGTATAGAATCTTAGTGTTATCTAGAGCAGTGGTTTCAAACTCAAATCAAAACAGGGCCAATAAAAAGTATATAAGTATCTCTGTGGTCCTCAGATTGACTTAGAAAGCCATACATGATTATATATGTTTGATACTTCTGGTCTAAAGCATTGAGAGACTAAATGACTTGCCCAGAGTTTACACAACCAGTATGTGTCAAAGATGGGACTTGAGCCTAGTTCTGTCTGGTTGTGAAGCCAGATCAGTCTCCATGATGCCTCTCTTGGACACCGGGGACCCTGAACTAACCTTAGACCATATACAGCCCACATGTGGCCCCTAGGTCCTCACATGCAGTCCTTTGACTTTGGATTCAGTCAAAGAGCCTCATGTGAGGACCTAGAGGGCCTCACGTAGCCTTGAAGCTTCAAGTTCCTCATCCCTGCCCTATAGTGTGGGGAAACCCAGAGGTTCAGTCAGAGCTTATTGGGTGAGTACCTGACTGTCTGAGAATAACACTGGGATCTTTGTGGTGTCCAAGAGAGTGTCACAAAACTTCCCTGGTGCCCAGGGATAGATCCTGCAAGCAGGATGTTTTCACAAAGTGAGAAAGGAGAAGAGATCTGCAGGATGAGAAAGATGACTCAATAATATTCTCTTGGTGGGACCCTCGAGCAATAATTTATGCCAGCTTTGAGATGATGACAGTGAGACCCAGGGTTCTCAATTCTGGTTCCCCTCTGCACAATAACTCATATTGTTTAGAAGCCAGCCAGTCACTTTCCCATTTTATGCCTCAACCTTTCCACTTGGGAATGGGAAAGAATATTTTTCGTCCCCTTCCTGTCTCTTAAGGTTACAGCTTTGAAAGAAGATTGAAGCTTTGTCTATGTAACATTTTAAAAACAGCAATAACCCTGCATTATAGTATGCTTTAATGATATTTTAAAGTCATTTAAAACTTTTTAGAAACTTAAGAATGAACATCAGTATATCTAATTTAACTTGCGTAATAAATACATATTTTTAAATTCATTATAACTCCTACTTCAGTCTCCTTCAGTGTCCTTTGTCTATTCATTCTCATTGAATTTTCATCTAAGGTAGTTATTGGGTAGATTCTACTCTATTTCTGTTCTTTAAAAAATTTAATTATTCACGATAGCATTTGCCATTTTCTTTGTATTGCTTATACCTGTCAGTTTTAATTTCATTCTAATAATGGACTACATGGCCTTTCCAGTCATGGTCCACTGTTCTCCTATTGTTGATTATTCAATTTTTTTTAGTTAAAAATATTGTTTCAAAACTACTTGAATAAATAGCTCTTTTTGGGGGGCGGTGTTTGAGGACAGTTTGTTTATATTCCAGACAATGGATTTCAGGGTTAAAAAGTGTGACTTTTGGACTTTTCTGCTTCTGGATTATTCTCCAAAAAACTTTGTTTTGAATTATTGTTGTCAATTGGCTAAAATGAAGTGGTATCTCAAAATTACTTAAATTTTATTTCTAATTTTAGTTAAAATTGAACATTTTTTCAATTTTATGGATCCTTTTGGAGCATTTTATGAATCCTTTTCTGGAAATATTCTGTTCATATTCTTATACTTTTTAATTATTGTGGATTTCAAGTTAGCCTTTGTGAATTTTCAGTAGTTTTATATTTTAAATGTCGTTATTTGTCATATTCATAATTTTTAAAATTTTAATTTGTTAGTTTTGTCTTTTAATTTTGTACATATTGTAATATAGAATTTTATTTTGATAGATTCATACACATCTATATTGTCCAAATAATTCATTCTAATGATTGAGTGGGAGGAAAAAGCTTTCCCTCCACAACTGGCAGAAATATGTTATTCCATTTTGCTTTCTCTTTACATAATTTAAAAAAAGTGTTTATCATCCACTTGGAACTCACTGAAGGGTATATATGTAGGTGTATGGCAATAAATTTGTTGTCATACGTACGTTTAATAAATAATGTTCCTTAGTTTTTCTTTATTGAAAAAAATATTATTTTGGGGGGGGGCAATTTAGACTGTGTATTGATGAAGCCATACTTTTTATGTTTATGTAACACATCATGGTTGAAATTTTATTAAATGTAGCTCTTTCTTTTTTTCTCACTCTATCTCTCTTGTTTGTCCCAAAGATCTGAGGATACTTTGTGTTGTTTAAAGTCTAGGAGTACAGGATCTCCTTCACACTATTTTTGCCAGTATGAACTTTGATTTTTTTTTTTGAGACAAATACTTTACTTTAAAAAAGTTTTTGATGATATCTTTTATTTTTACATTTCCAGACCTACTGTGTACCCCTGCTTTCTAGTGGAATCTCCCTTGTAACAGAAAAGCAGTTAGCAAAACCAGATGAGTGACTGTTTCTGACACTGTATGCAACACTCCTATGATATTTTTTCCAGTAACTTTTCCGTACAAGTTTCATAGAGTCCTGTAAAGAAACCCTTTGATTTTTGATCAAGATTGCATTAAATATGCATTAATTTGAGAGTATTGTCATTTTTATTATAATTTCTCCATAACTATTGAATATCTCTTATTATTTAGGTCTTTTTATATTTGTCATCATAATTTTTTGGTTGTCCTTAAATATAGCTTCTCTGTATTTTTAGGTAGATTAATTTTGTAAATTTGTTATTTTTTTTGTAAATGGAGTTTCTCTTATGATTTATTGATTTATTGATTGATAGTAAATAGGTTCATAGATTTTTTTTTGGTTAATCTTGTATTCCAGGAGATTGAGCTCATTTGTCTCTTAAATTTTTTTGTTGAGACATTTTGTATTTTTTAGAAGAACTTGTGTCATTTGAAATTAATTTTTCTCTGAGCTTTTCATTTCCAATGCTGAGCCCTTTAATACATTTTTATTGTCGTAACAATTTTGGAATTTACAGTACTAAGTCAAGTAAGAGAAGTATAAGTGGATATCATTGTTTTGTACCTGCTCTTAGTTTAGTGAGAATGCTTTTAATATTACTCCATTGCATAATGTTTTTGCTTTTTATTCTTTCTTAAAAATCATCGGTGAAAGTGGGATTTTATCAAATGTTCCCTTCCCCCCATCTGTTGGAATATGTGTTGTTTTCTTGTTTGCTGCTTATTTTATTATGTTAATAGCTTTTTAAATTGAAAAATTTAACCAGTCTTTTATGCCAAGTATAAATCCTACTTTATCATGAAGAATATTAAAAAAAATATTCTAAATATTTTAGCATTTTTCGCCATTCATTAGGGAAGTTGTTCTCTAATTTTCACTTTTAATGTAATCTTTACCAAGTATAAAGGTCAACAATGTATATTTCACTCAAAAAAGACATTGGTTTGTGTTAATAAGTTTTTCACAAGGTAAATTTGTATTTCTTTCTGTAAGTATTTTCAGAATCATGCATTTTCCAGCTTCTACCTTGTCTTGTTTTCATTTAAGATACCATCTTTTTGGAAGGTATTTATTCTAAAGAAATAGAGCTGCAAATAGAATTAGAAGTGAAATATTGTATTTAATTTCTAACAGGCCTATAGAATGCATTTCAGTTGACTGTTCATGGCTGTATTTTTTTTCAGTGTTCATAGTTTTGAAGCTATGCTTATGCATAAATTCTATATACATATATTCAGTATATGAGTATTGTATGAGGCTTGATTGTTACTGTTACATAGCAAAGTTATTATGGTTCAGTTAAATTCTAAAATTTCTGTTATATAGATTTGAGGCAATAAATATATACAATATAAACAAATATAAAAATAGCTAGTTTCTTTGATGGAATTTGTTAGGTTTAAGGGCTTTAATATTTATACCACTGGGACAAAGTTGAATAACCCTCAGTTCCTTTAAACATATAATTAATTTTTCTTGTTTTTCATTTTTAATTAGAAATAGTTTAGGCTCATAGAAAGTCATAAAAAACTCGACAAAAGATGAATCTGGAAAAAAATAAATGTATAGTAGAATACAAAACCTTCGGATAGATGGACTAAAATATCAGAGGGAACATTTTTGTTCAGATGGTTTTGTTGAGTTCACTAGTGAAATACTTGGCCACGATGGATCTTTTTATTTTTTATTTATTTTGTGTTTTGTGTTTTACAGAGAAATGTGCCTTTGGGATGTAAGTGATGGCAGATGTATTGAGTTTACGAAATTAGCTTGCACACATACTGGCATACAGGTTAGTATTTTAATTCTTTAATTTGTCAGGTTGCAAGCACAGGTGTGCTAAAGTGGTTTTAAGTGCTGTTGCCTCCTTAAAAGGCTTCCCTAAAACTCCCAAACTTAAAAGTCATCTCTGATTCCTCTCTTCCTCAGCTTCCAGGGTACTTTTTACCTCTCTTAAGCTCCTGTGATCTATTTTGCTTTACATAATTTTTGTTCACATCATATCTCCCTATTTTGTAAGCTACTGAGAGGTAGAGATATGTTATTATGACATCTGTCCTTTCTTCATTTATGCAATTCTTTGCCTATGATACATGCTTAATTAGTAGTTGTTTAATGAGTAGATGAATGAATGAAAAAAGTCTGAGTGAGGTTCCTTTTATTATTTCCTGTTCTGGGTCAAATTGTTCATCAGCTTTCTGACTGTGTGTGCTGTACTAATATATAGGGCAATTACAAAGATTATAGAAGGTTAGGATACTGACTAATAAGAGGCATTGAGATGTGGAAAGATGTTATGTTTTAAAAGTAGACACTTTTCAAAGGGCACGTCTTGGAGTCAGAAAGACCCCAGGTTCACATCTTGTCTCTGCAACATACCGGCTGTGTGGTGTTTGGCAAGTTATTTAAATTTCCCACCTGATTTCCTCCCCAAAATACTAAGAAAAGGAAAAATTTGAAGTTCAGGGACCAGAGTTTTGATGTGTAGGAGTTTTGATTGCAGTATAACTCCTTCTGAATGGGCCTCTGTCCTTTAAAAAGTTTTTTTCATCCATGTCCCACCAATATTTGATGGAGGAGTAGATATGCACTTAAGACTATAGGCCATAATTTCCTTTCACTTAGAAAATGAACATTACTATTAATAATCCAAATACTGCCCTCTTTAAATTTTTTTCTAACATTTGAGGGAGATGAACATTTTTACCCAGTTTCAACTTTGTTCAGTGTGTGTGTGTGTGTGTGTGTGTGTGTAAAAGCTTAAGACATTTCTTCATTATTTAGTATAATAGAATCTTAGATTATTACACGTAGCATATATTTGTATGTCTGAGAACATTTGTCTTTGTTGTATTGTATTTTTAATGTCATTTAAATATTCTGATGCTGAACATTGAAGGAAGCATAAAATTTAATAGACACCTTGATTCAACACTGTGGCCTATATTTGTGGGCACAAATTATGAATCTCTAGCACTGAACAATAAGAATTTCTTTTTAGAGAGACATGGCATAGTGGAAAGAGCACTCTGGAGCCAGAGGACCTGAGTTCAAATCCTGCCTCCAACATAACCTTATAATGGTGGGCAAATCACTTAGTCTCCCTAGGCCTCAGTTTCCTCATCTGTTAAATTAAAGGATTGAATTAGCCAGCTTCCAAGCTCCCTTCTAGCATGACTCAATAATAACCCATATTTAAAAACTTTCAGGGACCAGTTGGATTTTTGCTGAGAGATCATATAGCTAAGCATTTGATAAATTTAAACACTAAGTGAAGAGCAAATTTGTCACAGATAATGTTCTTTTAATATAAAATTAGTTCTACCAGTTCTCTGTTGGGAATCAACGTGAAGGGAGACTGCTGTGCCATGGACATTACCCTGAAATTCTGGTTGTGGATGCCACCAGCCTTGAGGTTCTTTACTCCTTGGTGTCAAAGATATCTCCTGACTGGATTAGCTCTATGAGTATTATTCGATCCCACCGAACACAAGGTCAGTGTACTTTAAAAGAATTTTTTTAAAAAAGGAAATTGAAAAAATTACTCATTTCAGCAAATTTCATTGAAGAGAGTGGTACTTTCTTTTACTTTTTTACATTTATAACCATTTCCATAATTTTCTTGTATTTAGAAACTAAATATTACTCCCAATAATCCCTTTCAGTTTGCTAATTAACTCATATATTGAATCATGTCCTATGGAAGATGATTGTTAATTGTCCATGTACTGATTCTTCCTCTTTGGCTTTCCAAGGTGAGGGGAAGAATCCTTCTCCCATTCCCCTTGGAATCTGGGAGGAATGACAGTATTTATCATTGGTCTATTTGTATTTTTTTGTAGTCTGGTTTGGAGGTTTTAAAGTAAGGTAGATTTAGTGTAATGTTGAGTTGTTAGCAACAAAATTATAAGGAAAAGGTGTGCTCTCATTGTTTAAGCTGGTACAACATTCATAGCAAGATTTAACTCTTATTTTCAGAGCAAACTTATTGCTGTTCACAGCCAGGAAAAGAAACAGAAATATCTAGGGGGAACACTCAGTGATTAGATATGCATGGTAACGTGCAGTAATAATCCTTCCTGAGAATCTTCCCCACAAGCTTTTTTCTTATTCTCTCCCTGAGTGCTACATGTCTTGTTTCTTTGTGGCGCCTGTGGCCTCACGAATGGCTATTGACTTTGTAGAGACTCACCACCAAGGCAGCCATAATGTGATGAGCTTCTGTCCGTGGCAGTTCTTGAAGAGCGTGTGTTTGCCTGCCTTATCACTCCAAAGTCCCATTATTATTGTTTTTATTGTTCTCGTCCTCTAGAGAGAGAATCTGTATTAGCCAAGTCAGATCCTGGAGTGCTGAAAACAGCTGCCCTGTAAAGGCCCGGTTCCCATGAGTTGCTTTTGTGTTTTCTGACTTTGGCTCTGGCTCAGCTCATCTGTTTAAAGTGAGCTGCTCATACAGCTCCATCATATAGTTTTGATAATGTATTTTCCTTTTGGCTTAACCATCCACATAGGAGAGAGAGGCAGTCATGGCAGTATATATAGAGAGTTGGTCTCAAAGCCAAGAAGACCAGGGTTCAAATCCCACCTTTGAATCACTTTGCCTCCCAGTGCTCTAAGTAATGCTCCAAAGCTCTTAAGTTGTAGAGAGAGTGACGACCTCCACTGATAAAAGCATTTTGCCTGTCCAGGGGTTCACTGTACCAGGGACGTTACCAGTCCAGGCCCTTTTACACTCACAAGATAATCTCTTTTGCATTGTTATTTATCAAGCTGAGAAGATTTGTAGTTCTTTGGGGTGTTCTGTAGTTTGTACAGTGTCGTGCGTGAATTGAAGCATTTGGAGAACATCATAAACAGGGTCTTTTGTTTGAACTTTGTGTAGAACGTTATTCTTAACACTGACAATGACCTTAGTTAGCATATATCTGTTAGGTTGAGAATATCACTGGAAGAACAGTTCATTTCCCTTGGTTGTATGGAAGCTCAGTGGCCAGTAGACAAAAAGCAGTTCCTTAAACATTATGACTCTATTATGACTAAAAAATGTTGATGTTGGAGAAAATGTGCTATATTTGTACCCTTTTATTTCCTGTTTAGAGGATACTGTTGTAGCAGTTTCAGTAACAGGAATCTTGAAGGTTTGGATTGTTGCATCTGAAGTTAGTGGTGCCCAGGTAAGATTGGTGAGCAATCCCTCCAGTTTTCTCATTATTGCTGCTTCTTACTGCATTCAGTTCTTTGTAGTAATATTTTGGGCCTCTATTTTTAGTGTTTATTATGGTTGGTTGTCTACCTAATTTTCTATAATCTTTTGACTACTTTAAAATGAATGATACCCTAATAATTATATAAGTAAATTTAAAAATTTTTTTAAGAAATGCTCAGCTTTCTTGGAATAAGAGGTAGAGAAGTGCATTGTAAGAGGGAATAGTTGGTTTTTACTTCTGTGTAAACTTCTAAGTTAGTTTCTAAGATGGTTATGTACTTGAGGGAAGAAAAAAACAGAAACTAAACGCTGATATTTCTAGTCATTTGCCTCAGTGTATTTGCATTCTATTAGTGGGCAGTACAAATCTGTGCACTGCCAACACACACTTGTCCTAGCCTTTCTAGTCCAAGAATTTGACTTAATTAAAAAGAAAACAAAGATAACACCAAACTGCATGAGTTATCAGGTGTTTCCGAGGTTTCATAATAGCTTGGGAAGAATTATAATTCACTCGTTTTTTATGTGTCCTTAGTATCTATGATGTCTGTTGCATAGTAGGCGGTTAATAAATTTGATTCTACCTTTCTTCCTCCCTAGTATGACCTTGTTACCTTGTTTCAATTCTCTCACTTGTGAATATCTTTAACATTTGTGACTGTGCTACTTTGGAATGCAGTTTTTGTTCTTTCTTTGCTACTGAGTTGCTGAACATAGCAAATTCCATTTTCACTTCATTTTATTTGGTTGTGTGATTGTTTTCATGGGTAACCAAGTTATTTTTATATCTTTCAGGATACTGAGCCAATATTTGAAGAAGAATCCAAACCAATTTATTGTCAGAATTGCCAAAGCATTTCTTTCTGTGCATTCACCCAAAGGTCACTTTTGGTTGTGTGTTCCAAATATTGGAGGGTAAGGTTACCAGTTAAGTAAAAAAGCTGGTTTTTCCTATTTTATCATGTAGATTTTGTTAGACATTTAGTGCTGAACTTAAGGAATAACTCTGAGAAAGACTATTTTAATCTTTTAGTTCTCATGTCTGAATTTATGTTCCTTGATTTTTGTAGCAAATCTTCCCCTTTGGAGGGAATATTTGGAATGGTACTCTGTGGAGCTCTCTATTCTTTTTAGGGCAAATTCAGCAAAGATTGAATGTGTTTGCTATGCAAGGAGCTCATATCTTAATGAGGAGAGGGAGAATACAAAAAGGTATACAAATAATTGTAATCCTGCTTAGAGTAGAAGTGAATAGGAGATATCAAATAGAGTGACATGAATCATTTGAGGTGGATGAGGGATCGCTTCTGGATATGGGAATACAGAAGGCCTCATTGAGGAACTGACACTTGAACTAGGCCTTGGAGGTAGGGGAGGATTTCCATAGGCAAAAATAAGTACGGTAGTATGGGGTCATTTCCAGGCATGGAGGAAGACATTTATGGAGTTGAAAAATAGCTTTTTGAGACCACAAAAATGAAGGGAAACTGAACTAAGATTGGATGGGAAGCCCAAATATGCTACCTTTTGCCTGAACTAATCTACTATGCTTGATCTCCTGAGGCTAGTACATCAAAGCAGGGAGAATTAGGATTGTTTAGCTGATGCTGTGGGCATGTCTATTTCTTTTGTATAGTAGGAACAGAATGGAGGAGCTGAATATCTTTGGAAGGAAGGAGGCAAATAAAAAGCCAAATGATACTTTATTTGTGGTAGAGATGTATGATGTCCAGGTCTTTTATTTCTTGCTGTCTTTTCCTTTGTATGTCTTATATTTTCCTGAGTTTTATTTGTCCCTGAGGAATTTTGGGTTTGAGGCCACCTTCTGAGCCCTTGTCTATTTTCACGTGTGTTTATTAAAATGTTGTAACCTTTGATAATGTAATTTGGCTGGAAAATAGTGTAAAGGAGAGCTTTATGAAATAAGTTTGGAAAGAAGAGTTGCAGCCACTTTGTAGCTTGAAGCCTTTAATCATTTGTCTTCAGATGAATTCTGGAATTCCAGAATTTGAGAAGGAATGGATCTCAATGGCCATTTTCGGACCTAAAAGAGAATCAGTTCTCCTCCACAATGTGCCCAGGAAGTGGTCATTGAATCTCTGCACAAAGACCTTCAGTAAATGGGGGAACCCACTACTTGCTGAAGCAGCTCATTCTACCTTGGGATAACTCTAAATCTTAAGTGGTTTTTCCCTCTGATATCAAGCCTAAAAATCCTTCTTTGCAGCTTCCATGCCTTATTCCTTATTTTGTCTCTGGACAAATATAATAAGTTCAGTCTCTCTTGAAAACGATAACCTTTCCAGCACTTGCAGACAGTCATCATGTACTTCCTGACTCTTCTCTTCAGGGTAAACATACTTCATTCCTTCATTGATATTCATATGGTATGGACCTGATATCTTTCACCATTAGATATTCTTTAACATATCAGTGTTCTTTCTAAAATGCTTTACCCCAGAACCTAACAAAAAACTCCAGAAGTGGTCTGACTTGGGCGGAATACAGCACCTTTTTATTTGGACACTATACTTAATGCAGTTTGAAATCTTAGTATTTTTTTTTTTTTTGGCTCCCTTATCATACTTTTGACTTGTGTCCAGTGTCCATTAATAGCCTCAGCTTTTTACGAGATAACTTACTGCCTAGCTGTGTTTTGCTTGTACTTATGAAGTTGATTTCTTGAACATAAATCTAAGACTTTACATTTATCCCTATTAAATTTCATTTTATTAGCTTCAACTGTACAATTATATCTAACTGCATATTAACTGCAGTTGTAATATAAACAAATCATTGAGTGATGCAAGCTGGAGGTTTCCAGCCTTTTCAGATTTCATTAAGGAAAATCGTACCTCTGTCCTGGATAGATTCATCTGTTTGTTGATTCAGAGGCCACATACACTTTGGGCAGTACCTCTCATGTTTCCAGATGAACAAACTCTGTATTACTTTAGGAGCTTTAGTTTTCTTCAGCTGAACCCTGATCTTTGTCTGGGATGAGACAAACTTAAAGTCCTGTTAATGAGCCCTCTTGATTCATGTTTCTGCCTCTTCTTATTCAATTATTGTTGCCACTAATTATTGCTGAAGACACCTGAACTTTCTCTCATCTACTTTTGGCTCACTTTGAGGGGCTTTGCTTCTAGAGGATTTAACTGAGATGTCACTGTTTTTACTTAAATTGTAACATGAATTTAGAATTTTGAGTTTGTCTCTGGTTTTACGTAGGTGTTTGATGCTGGAGATTATTCCTTGTTATGTTCTGGCCCCAGTGAAAATGGACAAACATGGACAGGAGGTGACTTCATATCAGCAGATAAAGTTATTATATGGACAGAAAATGGACAAAGTTATATTTACAAACTACCTGCCAGGTACTCAATAAATAATAAGTTACAATATAAGAAAAAGTTTAGGCATTAGAATCGCCATGAATTGTAGATGAAGACTGAATTCTTTGTCTCAAATTTCAAGAAATTTACTGACATGCAATGAAAAATTAAAGCAGTATATGATTAAAATATTGTAAAATATGTGATTAAAATTATGGTATAAGTTTAAAGCATAATTTTGAAGATTAAAATATGAAGTTTCAATTTAACTCACAATTAGAAATATCAAAAGGGACATTAAAATTTTTTTTGTTGAAGTAGGATACATTAAATTACATTTCATATTTTATATTATAATTAAACAGTGTAATACTTTCACATTTACAATGAAGTTATGAACATATGAATTTTAGTAGTGGAAAAAAGCCTTGTAGTATAGAGTTATGTGATAGAAATGTTTTAAAGTATGAATTTTCATTGAAAATAATAATTTCTCTGTTTCTCAGTTGCCTGCCTGCTAGTGATTCATTTCGCAGTGATGTTGGAAAGGCTGTTGAAAATTTAATTCCTCCTGTACAGTATGGTCTCTTGGATAGAGAAGATAAAGAGGTGAGATGCAGTCTGAGCATTGTGGCCATACACAAATTAACTGAAGTAGTTGTAATAAACAGATTGTACGTACATACATATACACACATACACGTACATACTGTGTGTGTGCATGCATGTATGTATAGTTTATATTCCTTATTAGCTTTTTTTGATTGACTAATTGGCCTCTTGCTGTTCTTTGAGCATGGTACTCCAGCTTCTTATTCTGTGCCTTTTCACTGGCTGTCTGTCTTTCATACCTTCTCTCATCACCTTCACTTTCTGGCTTCCTTTAAGACTAGCTCAATTTTCACCTTCTATAGGAAGCCTTCCTGAGTTTGTCTCCACCTCCCCAACCCCCCGTACCTTCCTGCTTAGGTTGCTTTCCATTTGCACAACTTATATCCATCATGTATAATTTTTTACATGTCCTTCTGTTAGAATGTAACTCTTTTGAGAACTGGGACCCTGTATTTGTCTTTTAGTATATCCCCAGCACTTTGCACAATGCCTGGCACATTGTAAATGCTTACTGATTGATGAAACAAACACTCAATATGTTATATATGTTTATCAGTTGTTGGACTCTCTAACGAAAGTATGGGTGCCTTTAAAGCTGTAAAACAGGACTCCACTGGGTCAGCTCTTTGGAGGAACTCCCCTACCCCCTGTGTTCTCTCTGACCTCCATTTTACTTGAAGACAAATCCTTTGTGTCCTTTGCCTTAAATCTTTGGCATTACTCCACGGAAAACTTTCCCTAGTTTGTTACTCTGGCGTTCTTCTGCCAGTTCAGTTATCCTGCCTGATCATGTGACCTGTGACTGCTAAAGTTATGAACAGGTAAAATATACCTTGGACATATAATATGTTGAATGAAACATTGATTCAGGTAGCATTGTGATACTCATGGAAGTAAATATTTTACTGAGTGTTCAGTCATGTGGATAGAGTTTTAAAGTAAAGGAAACAGACTGAGTAAGCAGGTCCAAGAAGCATAGACTTAGACAAAGAGGAGGCAGAATGCCTATGTTTTCATGTTTGGCGCTCCTTTCATCCTTCTGAAAATCACCGTCTTCATCATATCACAGTCTCTGGTAATAATCTTCTCCTGGACGCCCGCCTGGCCACTGTGTGATATCCTTTCTGAAAGTTTGCTCTCATTTCCCGTTCTGGCCAATTTGCTTTGAGAAAGATCCAATTTTTTTCTCATTTATTCAGCTTCTTTCTAACTATGTCTGCTGGGTTTTACACCATTTTAAATATTCCTATTTAGGCTTCTCCATGTCCCATAGGCTCTAAAGTTGCATAGTCTCTTTGAATTCATGGTAATGTGTACAATAGTACACATCATTTTCCAAAGACTTTTAGGGAATTATGGATTTTGCTTATACATTCATACTAATTTTGGATGAAATTAATACTGAAACTAATTTACATTCATTTAGCATGGAATTTTAGAAATAGTAAAAAATTTAGTAGGGTGATCCTATTTAATATAATGGTTTATCATTTAAAAGAATCCTCTCAGCTTTTGATGACTATATCTTAAAAACATGAATAAAAATAATTTTTCATTGAAAACCATTCATTATAATCAAAATTTATCTAATATTAAGTTCTAAGACTGTACTCTTTAAGCTAAATGATACAATTTAAAAAATTGTAAGAATGCTAATTGTCTAATTTTCTACCAATTTTTTTTCTGAAAATTCCATCCTGTATTGTTCATTGTGGTGGTGAGGCAGAAAATATTTGTCATAAGTACTTTGATTAGCTATAAGTAATCAAGATCCTCTGTAATAAATTGGTCTTAATATATTTAGCCAACTTAATTTGCCACCTTTATCTCCAGTTAAATTAGAAGACTATTATCTGTGTGACAGAATGATCGCCCTGGGTATCTTTAAATGGCCAACTGCTTTTCCACAGCCCACCAGGCATGTTAAATTCATTTAGGCCCAATTTTTAAAGCACTTATTGGCATAAAATGAGTTGCTTTTATAATGAAATAAACTATGCTTTTGACTTTGTTGAATGACTTTTTGGTGTAAGAAGTTATGGCTGTCTTAATTACATTTCTGTAAAATGGTGAAGCATTAAGGACTTTTAGATTTCAAGTAACAAAACTCAATTGATTCAGTTTATTTTGCTTGAGATTAGGAAACAATTACTATCAACTTCACTTAATCATGTTTTCATATCAGTTTTAATAACTTTTTGTTGAAACAGTTTTTTTTGGTTGTTGTTTATGATTACTGAATTATAAAGTCCAGGAGGAAAGGGAATTTACTTATTCAGTCTTCATGTTTCCCTCAGTGCTTTTCACAAAAATTTGTTCATAGTATGTGTTTGACAAATACCACATTTAATTAAGAAATGATGTGCTTGACTTCTCAAAGATTTTGTGAACTACTGTCTCATTTTCTAGTAGAAGCCTAGCCTTATTCATTTTTTTCTGATGAGATTAAAAAAAACCATTGTCCATCATAATAGCCAATGAGTTTGTTGTTAATCGTTCATTTTACAAGTGTTAGTCCAAGTTCAGTATTTCATGTGTATTATATGCACATAATAGGTTATATTTAATATGACAAAATTTTTACAATGACATAGAATCTGTGTCTATGAAAATCTAATTGTGACACTATTATTGATATAACTTCATTTGGAGTGTGGAAGTAATGTCTTTTTGAAATTGCTGTTTGAGTTCAAATTGTGTCTAGTCACTAAGCAAGTGAATTAATAAGCCTTCTAGTACACAGTTTTCTTACCTCTATGATTAGGGGGTTGTACCAAATCTCTTGCAAGAGAAAGCATAGTGTAGTGGAGAGAGAGCTGGCCTTGGAAGACCTTGGTTCAAATCCTGCCCCTGATGCATGGTGGCTTTGTGCTTCTGGGCAAGGTATTTAACCCTTCAGTTCTTCAGGTAACCCTTGTAAATTTCAGTTTAAAGTGCTAAGTTGCTTTGATAGAAGGAATTGCTCATCTGGGAATTCTTTACATCAATGAAATCATGGGTCCCATCTTAAAATTTTATGATTACATCACAGTGGTTATTTAAAAATGGAGAATTTTTTTAAATTAATATAATCTTGAGTCAAGAGCCCATTTGAAAAATCAGTATACATGATTTAATTATAGTAAGTAAGTTTCAACTAATAGCTGTCAGGATCATTCTTTAATGAATATTTGCAAAACACTTCACCTCAGAAATTTTTGATTCATGGAAAGTTAATTTCATGCTTAATTTAAATATTCTTACATAATTTTAGATATTATTATGGTAGAGCCATCTTAATAATGCCTTTTTGGTATTTTTCACCACCTTTCTTAAAGGTTTTTTGTGAAGACATTGCTTTTCAAACCTTTAAAATTATATGTAAATGTCATTTAAAAAACTTAGAGCGATATAAATACATATATATAAATGTATAATGTATTTTGTTTTCCTAGCTCAAAAGAAAAATAATTAATATCTGCATCTGAAGCATATGTTGCTGATGTTTGTGTTCTTATTACACATTAAATATAACTGAAAAATCTGAATGGATATGTATTTTTTTTTTCCTCAGTTGTTTATCTGCCCTCCTGTTACTCGATTCTTTTATGGACGTAGGGATTCCTTCCATAAACTACTTATTCAGGGAGACTCTTCAGGAAGATTGTGTATTTGGAATGTACCAGACACACTTGAAACACAGGAAGCTGCAGAAGGTAGTGGCAGTTCAACTAATGAGAAATACAAATAAGTATTTTTTGATGTATTTTTATATGTTCAAATACTATCTTTTTCCTTTTTTATTATTTTTAAACAAAACACTTGTAGGATTGGAAATGACAACTTCAATTTGTTTGCAAGAGGCCTTTGGTAAACTTACTCCTTGTCCTGCTGGAATTATAGATCAACTAAGTGTGGTTCCTAATAGCAGTGAACCTTTGAAAGTTACAGCAAGTGTGTACATTCCATCCCATGGACGACTAGTTTGTGGCCGTGAAGATGGAAGCATAATTATTGTGCCGGCAACACAAACTGCTATAGTCCAGCTACTACAGGGGGAACACATGCTCCGGAGAGGTACTGAAATAAAATTTTACAACCTTATATTTTGAGAAGAATTATTAGAGATACGTCTTTAAAAAACAAGCATATGTTGACATAGTGTAAAGCTTTTTGTCCTGGTGATATTTATAAAATGTTAAATGTCTGACTTGCCTTTGTTGTCTCATGCTTGGAACATTGTAATAGCCTTCTGGTTGGTCTCTCTCATTTTTCTCCCCAGTGCAGTCTAGCTTCCACTCCTCCGTCAAACTGATCTTCTTAAAGCCCAGGTCTGACCATTTGAACTATCGTTTAATAAACTCCAGTAACTCCCTGTTATCTGCAGGATCAAACGTAAAATCCTTAGTTTGGCTTTTAAAACTCTTCATAGCCTGCCCTCCTTCCTGCCTTTCCAGACTTCTTTTATCTTACTCTTCTCCACATTCTCTGTGGGCCAGGAGACAATGACCTCCCTACTATTTCTTGCAGAAAATACTGCATTTTTTGATTCTGCATTTTCACTGGTTGTCCCCCACATCTAGAAGTCTCTTCGTCCTCATCTTTGCCTCTTGATTTCCTTAAGTCTCAGTTAAAATCCTGCCTTCCACAAGGAACATTTTCTAATATGCCTTAATACTAGTGTCTTTACCCTGAGATTATCCTTTACGTTTTCATATATAATTATTTGCCTTTTGTCTCTCCCTTTAGACCGGGAGCTCCTTGAGAGAAGGGGCTATTTTGCCTTTGTGTACCCTGCATCTAGACTAGACTAGACTGGCACTAGGTGCTTAATAAAGCCTTGTTGCCTGCGCTTGACTTGTTGTTTTTGTTTCTGTTAATTTGATCAATGTTTGAATTAATGTAACAAAATAACAATAGAGAAAGAATTTTAACTTAACATATCTTGATTCTACCACTTAAATTCTTGGAATCATCTACATTTAGAAAGTAAGATTTTTGGTATGATAATCCTTTATAAGTTTAAACTAGGATTTTTGTGTGTGTAAATAAATCACTTTGTGTTATCTTTTGTTGAAAAACTTTAAGGCTTGAATTTCTCCCTCATTTTAAAAACAAAATCTCATTTACAGGTTGGCCACCTCATAGAACTCTTCGGGGTCATCGGAACAAAATTACATGTTTACTATATCCTCATCAGGTCTCAGCTCGTTATGACCAAAGATACTTGATCTCTGGAGGAGTGGATTTTTCTGTGATAATCTGGGACATATTTTCTGGAGAAATGAAGCATATCTTCTGTGTGCATGGTGGAGAGATTACTCAACTCCTTGTTCCACCTGAAAACTGTAGTGTAAGTTGATTGTAAGAGATCACAATTAGCATGGCAGACATTTTGAGGTAAAGTGCTGAATCATATTGCCAAAAGCAAGTAAATTAATTTTCATTTGCAAATTAAGGAAAAAGTTCATGAAATAAAAAAGAATCATTTTTAAAGAATGTAAAAGCATTATCTAGTTGTCTTTTTAAAACAAATCAAGCTTTTATTTGCCCTCAAGTCCTAGATAAAATACTACCTTCCATAGAAAGACGTTCTCAATCCCTCTTAAATCTAGTGTCTTCTTTCTGTTGGTTGTTTCCGCATTATTCTGTATGTAGCTTGTTTGTACATTTGTACACAGTTGCTTGCACGTTGTCTTGCCCATTAGATTGTGAGTTTCTTGAGGGTAGAGACTGCCTTTCACCTTTCTCTGTATGCTTGGCACTTAGCACAGTGCTTGGTACATAATAGTGCTTAGTAAATGTTAATTGGCTTATAGTTGTTTAGATGTTGTCTCTCCCATTAGAATATGAGCTCTTTGAGGGCAGGCGCTGTTTTTGTCTTGGTATGCCCAGTGCCTAGCACAGTGCCCGGTACCTAGTAGGCACTTACTAAATGTTTGTTGACTGACTGACAGTGCCTGGTCCATAGTAGGTGCTTGATAAATGTTTGCAGATTGGTTGGTTGATACATATGCTTTTCAGAAAAGATAGTTAAATACTTAAATGGATCCCTGATCTCATCTGTTTTAGAAGTTCCCTCTTTTGATGCAGGTCCCAATTCATCAAAGTTCACACATTCTGCAGGAATCTTGTTCATGAGCCTTCCAAGGAATAAAGCACTGGGTCTAGAGTAAGGAAAATCTAAGTTAAAATGCAGCCTCAGACACTTACTAGCTATGTGACCCTAGGCAAGTCACGTAAGCTACTGTGTGCCTCGATTTCCTCAACAGTTAAAATGGTGCACCTATCTAACAGTGTTGTTGTGAGGATCAGATGAGATGGCCTGGCACAAAGTAAGTGCTGTAGAAATACTTATTTCCTCCCCCTTTACCCTCCATGTCTTCACATAAGTTTGCCAGAAAGGCTCTTTGGAGACTTTCTTTACTTTCACTGCATCATCATCATCATTATCATTACCATCATTCATCATCTCTAGCTTTTTTCTATGGTGCCTTGTTTGCACTTTATGTATGTACATACATATCCTTTCACTAGAATAGCAGAGCAGGACTGGGGTTGTCTGTCTGTCTTCTCTCACCCTCTTCCTGTTGCTAGGCCACCTTTTCCTATAATATATTTCCCTCACACCATCTTTTACATCTGTTCTTTGCAATTTCTTATTGATTGTATGGTGCAGTCTGCTCACACCTGCTACACGTCTCTTTGTGGCATTCTTTGTGACATTAATTTTCACTTCTTTAGAGAAGATTGTATTCTTTGGCTTGCAGCCTGATAACATAATAGACTATTGGTATGAGAAAAAGAGCCTTTGTTTCTGGGAGATGCTTGATGTCTTTGTGTTTGCATGTGTATTTTATCTTACATTCAATAGGAAGCTGTTCAAGTTTTTTTTTACCCCCAGCTAAGGAGTAACCTTGTGCCTTAGATAATTTTAGCAGCTGTATTGAGCCATGGACCCAATTAGAACATGATTACAATTGTCTGGGGTGAGACTGATCAGTGGAACAAGGTCATAGAGATTTGAGAACTTAAGAACAAGGGTTCTACTAAAATGGTTACTTGGTAAAAAAGGAGAATCATCATTCTTTGAGGCTAGAGGTTAGTAGAAGGCTGTGAGTGTTGACATAGATATGAGTTTGAAGCATGGTGGGGGACAATAGATGAGGGAGTTTATTCCAGAAAGTCTTATTCTTAGAAAAATTAATTCATGAGTTTTCTTAGTAAAAACCTTCTGCTAAGAGAGGGGAGTCCTGTGGGGCTTGGATATTTGAGCTTTCATTGGATAGTTTTGAAGAAAGAGTAGAAGGTTTTGAACAGCTAATATGTAGTATAATAGAAACCAAATTGGACATCACTGGAAGGTTTGTTCTGCCTTCATGTTGGACCAGCAGAGATTTAGGAAATGTGAGTTTTTTGTGTGATTTAGTTAGCATAGTTTTACAGTTTTCTTTAGTATTGCTTGGTTGTTCAAGAGTAGGAATGGACAAGGCAGATGAGGGCCTTGGAAAGATGTACAGACCTCCTGCAGCCTCCTTTTCCTGATTGACGCCTGCCACCTAGTTAGTTCATTGCATTGAAGTACCTTTGCCAAGAGGTGACTAAGACAATGTGATACAGTGGAACTTTTTTCGAGGATTTTGAGAAGCTTAGTGGAAAATGTGTTGAAATGTGTTTTTGGAACGATGTATAGATTTAAGTCATTCACTCTATTCTTCTCAGTATTCATTTAGCATGAAAGATTATTGAAGATAATTTTTTTGCTACTATAATAATTTTATTCAATTAAATGTTTAAAAATGTGATAGTTTCAATAAATATTTTATTCCAAGGCTATACTTCCTATTGTCCTTGTTTACACTTCGGTTTTAAAATAGTTTTTCTTTTCATTTATTCTCCCCAGCTTTTTTTGGGAGGTAGGGAGGGTGAGGGGAAAGGGCAAGGGACTTAGTTGTTATGATTACAGCTCACTAACTGTACCTACATATACATCCAGAAGAGGGCTCCATGGGTTTATGAAAACGTTAGTATGACAGGTCACAACTGGACATGTGTGAATATGTGTATCTACCCTCTTTCAAAAGAGAGTAAAGATTGGGTTAGGAGGTTCAAGACATTTGGTTGCTCCAAGAGATAGAAATGTAATAGTAGCAATGAGATGTATGTACCAAAGTGTGTTAACATGATCCACAGGAGGAAAGAACATGAAGCAGATACAGTGGAAAGAGGGCTGCATTTGGAGTCAGGATCTTAGTTCAAATCTTATCCCTGCCACAACTAATTGCCTGTGACCCTGAGTAAGTCTCTTAGGCTCTTTGGGTTACAGTTTTTTCATCTAAAGCGGCTGAGTTATCTGAGTCCAAGGCACTTTCCACTTATAAATATGGGAGCTGTGGTTTTCTTTATTTTTTTAAAGAAGCTTTATTTTACTGTTTAATTAAAGCCTTTTCCGATTTCTCCAGAATTATCATCTTAGAAGGAAATTTCATCCAACTTCAAGCTTGAGCAACTAGGTGGCACAGTGGATAAGAGGCCTAGGCCTGGAATTAGGAAAACAATTCTTTCTTAGTTCAAATCCAGCCTCAAGTTGGACTTGGAGGCAGGAAGACTCATCTCCCTGAGTTCAAATCTGGCCTCAGACGCTGCCTAACTGTGTGACCCTGGGCAAGTCACTTAACCTTTTTCTGCCTCAGTTTCCTGATCTGTAAAATGAACTGGAGAAGGAAATGACAAACCACTCCAGTGTCTTTGCCAAGAAAATACCAAAAGAGATCATGAAGCATCAGACATGACTGAAAAGTGACTAAACAACAACTTCAGTTAAGGGAGATTTATAAAATTTAAATGTCCTTGTGTAATGCAAATAGTATTCATTTATTCTCTGAATTTTTACTAGTTCTCATTGTCTCAAGCCAAATAATCCCTTTAGTAATATAAATATAAGCACAGATTTATTCTTTTTTGTAGATTTTGACTGTGCTCAGCATGTAGCATAATGTTTTCTGTATATGAGGATGAGGCTGAAAAAATCAGTTAAACTAAGACACAAATCATTTTTCCACTGTATGTATAAGAATGTTCTACTCTTTAACTAAAAGGAGTAGCACTGAGATTATCTATTGATATTTTAAAGAAAAAATAATATTCTCACCTTTGGTAAAATTATTCCAGTACTGCTGCTGCAAGCATTTTTTGAACTTGTAGAATTAGTTCCAGAGCCTTGTCATTCTTTTTGGCTATTTGTGATGGTGACAGATCGGCCTTTTGAGGGTTGATTTGATTTTTTGAAATAGTCAAAAGTCATTTGGACTCCAATGTAATGAATAAAATAGATCAAACCGACTATTCCTGGTCTTAATCAGATGAAGTATGGAGACTGAATTTTTTGTCTTATAAATAGCCTTTGAGTAAGTTCCAAAAAGAGAATTGCAAACATTTTTTTAAGCAAGGTTAATATTATTGAAATAAAGTGTAGTTTTATAAGCTGATTATTTTGAAGGGCAACACTTATTTGGGACGTACAGGGAGCTCAGTGGGGTAGAATGCCAGACCTGGAGTCAGGAGGATCTGGGTTCATATGTGGCCTCCAGCATTGGCTAGCAGTGTGATCTTTGATCTTGGGCGAGTGACTTAACCATGTTTACCTTAGTTTCCTCATCTACAAATGAGCTGGAGAAGGAAATATATCCCACTCCAGTTATCTTTGCCAAGAAAACCCCAAATTGGGTCACAAAGAGTTGGACATGAATGAAGCCACTAAAGAAGTCTTGATGTATGGATTAAAGAAAATTAGACTTTCATACTGGTAGACATTTCCTTTTTAATTTTTTTTTGATCATTGAAAAATCTTCCTCAAACCGTGCTCCCCACACCCGACATGCCCTGCAACTTGAGAAAGAAAGAAGACAAACAGAAGGAAACAAAATCACAAACAAAATAACACGAAACAAATTCCTGTCTAGAGCACATTTTTTAAAAAGTTTCATTCTGTACTCAGTTCTTTACCAATCAGGATGTAGAGAGCCTGATTCATCATCATTACTCTGGTGTCAGGATGAGTCATTGTGTTAATCAGAATTCCCAAGTCTTCCAGAGTTGTTTGTATTTATGGTATTGTTATTTATCAGATAAATTGTTCCCTTGGTTTTGCTGCCTTTGCTTTGCCAGTTCATATGTCTTCCTAGGTTTCTCTGAAACCATTCCCTTTATTATTTCTCTAAGCAAAATAGTATTCCATCACTTTCAGCTTGTATGATCATTTCCCAATTGATGGGCACCCCCTCAATTTCTAATTCTTTGCTACCGCAAAAAGAGCCGCTCTAATTATTTTTGTATCTGTTTCAGGCTCGTTTTGTTTGTGACTAATCCCTCTCTTAAACTACCCTTCTTTTTTTCTCCTCCTTCCCTTTACCTGTTATTTTCCTGTTGAGTGAAAGTAATTTCTGTACATATATGTATTTGTATTTTTCTCTTCTTTGAGTAGTTCAGATAAGGGTGAAGCTTAATTGTCACCTGATTTCCCATCTCTTCCTCCTTGTTTGTAGAAACATCTACTTGTGCACCTTAGTTATGTGAAATAATTTTTCTTATCCTTTCTCTTCCTCCCTCTCCATCACCACTGCTTCCTGGGTATTCATCTTTCCCCCTCCTCTCCATTCTTCTTTAAAATCATCAAAGCATAATGGAATCACTCCCACATTCTCTAAGTAGAATCTCTCTAAATACTTGATGATGACAGGGTTTTGAGGAGTCATATCACCTCCTTAAATTAAAATATAAACAGTTTATCCTTGTTTAGTTCCTTATGGTTGTATGCTCATGTTTCCCTTTTTATATTTCTCTTGACATCTGTCTTTGTACCTCAGAATTTCTACGCAGCTTTGGACATTTCATCAGGAATGCTTAGAAGTCCTCTGTTTCGTTAAAGGTTCATTTTTTACCCATGTAGGATTATACTCAATATTATTGGGTAAGTTATTCTTCAGTGTAAGTTTATATCCTTTGACTTCTGGTTATTCAGCCAACTAGCATTTAGTGAGCACCTTCTCTGTGCTGGACACTGTACTAAGCTCTGAGGATACAAAGGGAAAAAAAAAAAACCGAGCCAAATAAAACCAAACCCAAAACAGTCTCTGCTTTCAAGGAGCTCATAAGTATAATGGGGGTAGTTAACATCCAAGCAACTATGTATAAATAAATTGGAGTTAGTTTCAGGAGAATTGTACTAAGATTAAGGAGAGCTATATATCAGCAAGGACTCCAACATACATAGAAGGACCTGCTATACAGGTTCTTAGATCTGCTTTTCTAAAAGGAAAGCAACTTTTTAGGGGTCAACAGTCACTTTAATCAAGCATATATACATACATACATATATATATATACATATATATATATATATATATGTATATAAAATTTACTTAGTTCAGGGGAAAAAAGTCAGCACCCTGAACTTCAGAGAAAATACAGAGAAATAAAGAAAAACAGACAGGGCTTCCAACTGCCTTACCATAAGCAATACATACATCACAGATCAACAGAAAGATCAAACTGTCTGATCATATATAGATAGTTCCCAGAGAGTAAAGCACCAACATCTGAGTTTTCAAAGCAGGGTGGGGGGAAAAGGGGGAAGTTTCCTTAGCAGTTGCCCCGAGTCTTGTCTTTGAAACAAACATTTCCACTGTGTTAACTCCGAAGTAAAAGCTCACTTCAGAGTATTTATATGCTTTTCAGAGCTAGAGAGCATCACATCTCTTGGTGATATGTCTCCTCCAAACACTGTCATCATCAAGTATTGCAGAGAGATTCTACTTACAGAATGTAGGAGTGATTCCATTATTCCTGTTAATAATTAACAAAAGGTGTGAGCCTTCCGAAGTATTTGCTACTACAAAAAGTGCTTCTTGAAATATTTTGCTATGTAATAGACCTTTTTAAAAAATTATTATTATTACTTAAATTATTGATCTCTTTAGGGATATATACCTAGAAGAGATATTTCTGTGTCAAAGACATTTTAATTGTTTTTTTAGCATCATTCCAAACTGCTTTTCAGCATGCTTAGACAAACCCACATAACGGTATATTATCACGCTTAATTTTCTGTAGTTCATCCAACATTGAGTATTTAGTATCTTTTGCTTATTTTCTGTGTTTGATTTTCAACCTTGCAGGACTTTAAGTTTAATTTTATTTTTCAATTAACTATTAACTACCATTTATTTTCTCTTCCTCTTTCCCCAGTTTAAAATTAAAAAAGAAAAACCCTTGTAACAGATGCACAGTCAAGCAAGGTGAATTCTCACCTTGCCCATGTCTAAAAATATATGTCAATCTGTATCTTTAATCCATCATCCCTTTAAGGAGGTGGGTGACATAGATCTTTAATTAGTTATCTGGAATTGTAGTTGGTCATTGTATCAGTTGGTGGTCTTAAGTCTTTCAAATTTGTTTGTCTTTACATTGTTGCTTAATTGTTCTCCTGGTTCTTCTTACTTCATTTTGTGTCTCTTCATATAATTCTTCTCTAACTCCATCACTTTTGTTATGTCTTATCCCACTATAGTATTTCATTACATACATATACTGTTATTTGTTTAGCTATTCCCCAGTTGATCGACACCCCCTTAGCTTCCAGCCTTTCTTACCACAAAAAGAGCTGCTATAAATGTTAAATATTTTTGTACACAAAAGCCTTTTCTTCTTTCTTTAATCTCTTTGGGCCATAGACCTGGTAATGTTACTGTTGTGATAAGAATTTGTCCAGTTTAGTAACTGTTGGGGTATAGTTCCAAATTCCTCTCTGGAATGGTTGTACCAGTTCATAATTCTACCAACCTTAATGTGTCTGTTTGTTTTCCCGCAACCCTTTTTAACATTTATTTTCCTTTTTTGTCAATTTTGTCAATTTGCTGGATATGTAGTTGACTTGAAGTTATTTCTTCATAATGAGTTGTTTTATTTACATAGACTTTAGGGCTTGCAGAGTACTTTCTTTATAAGAACCCTGAGGTGTAGGCTATGCATATCACATCACTGACTCTGAGATTTCATTGACATGGGCAAACTCTGCATCAGTACAGAATGTACAGATTTCATCTTTGTCTTATCACCCTGTTTGATTCTTACTCTTCCATAAAAAATCTAACTTTCATACTAAAAAACTTCCTCTAGACCTTTTTATGTTTTATTGATATCAACGTAGCACATTGACTGTCTACTTGTTATCTCTTTCACTTGGCGTGTGACTCTGATCTTACATTTCTTTGATAATATAGTTTGTGCCATGTCTAGCCCATAGGTTATTTGTATAAGGCAATTTTAATTTGAAAAAATAAAAACCAATGTGCGTGCATTTCTAGCAAATGTTTCTGTATTTCCCAGTGGATAGACAAAATCTGTTAGTACTCAGAGACATAGAGCAAATAAAAGACACAATTAAATTTGCAGAATAAAGTTTGTAATATGTTTTGATGACTTAATAAAGCCTAATATATTCTATTTAAAGAGAGGAGTTGTCTTTTCCTCTGCAATAGTAGTACTCTGTCATGCTCAGATTTATTTTTATTTATGTATTTGTCTGAATTATTTTGCACATTTATTTTATTTAAGCTGTCTTTAAATTTATTTTTATGAATCACTAAAAAAAACTTCCCCCTACTCTTTGGTTCAACATCTTTCTTCCAAATTTGTCAAACCCTTATTTCTTTGGGCCTATGGGCACTACTCAGTTTCTACACTTTTTTTTTCCTAGTGCTTTATTGTATAATGTATAAAAACTTGATTGTTCTTAGGTGGATTATCCAGTTTAAGATCTTTTGTATTCATTCTTTTCCTTTTTTTCCCCCCTGCTCTAGCCCATGTCCATGGCAGTAGTTACAGTAAAGAACCAATTTGGAAATCAACAGAGAAGTGAAATTTCAGATCATTTCTTCATTTGCTATTTGGAAAGATAATAATGAAGTAGCTAAAATATTATTTTTGATTCTCTATATTATCCTCTCCTAACACTGATCATTGAATATTTTGACAGGAGCACGATGCCATGCACATAGGTTATGTTTAATAAAAATGTTTGTCAAATTGAGCTATAAAATAGCTGTTAAAGAACTAGTACATTTTCTTGCTTTTAGGTAAATGGCATAAGGACACATTTCTAGGGCAGTCTTTCCTTTATTTTTTATTATGGTAATAGGGAAGTAAAATTACTATGTAGAGACAGTTGGTTCTCTTAAAGTAGAAAATTTTAAAGTGGTTTTGATTTAATTGGACAGCTATTTTCTGTGGAGGGAGCTCTGGAAAGTACAAGAAAAAGATAAAGAGAATGGTGGGATTGATAAGAGGGAAAGAAAGAAGCTGATTTATTACTTAGCTAATGATGGCTATAGCTGAGGAGAAGGTATGCCTACAATGTTGTTATAGGCAGTATACATGCTGCAGTATTGTTAAGTGTTTATGGGATGCTGAGAAATGGAGAATATAGAGTTATTTCAGATAAGTGAATTGCAGTAAAAGGAAATTAAGAGTAGGAGAATACAGAAAACTTAAAAAGAAGAAAATAAGAAGCTGCCTTATGATAGGAATGAACCTACTCCCAAAGGAGTTAGTTGAGGAAATGGACTGTCTCTAATTTCTATAATTCATGGCAGATATTTTGAAACAGGTTGCATAAGAGGTTTCTGGGAATGATTTACAGTGACATCTTGTAAAATGCAAAGGGTCAGACTGTGTGACCTAGGTGGTATTTTCTGACTCTTTATGATTCTGTGATAGGTTGTAGCATTTGCTGTTTAGCACTAATGTACTTTGAGGATTATTTACTGGCAAATCCAACAAGAAGCTATTTTTAAATTTAGTATTAGAGTCTTTTATGAAGTATAAGTAGTCTAGTTATATGATATTGGGATTGTTATTTTTGTTTCAGTGCCCCTTTTTGGCTCACTTGTTATGTTGGCCAGTAATGGTTTGTCTTACCCCCCAAAAGCATTCTTTCTTATCTTGCTCTTGATCTCAGTAAAAATCACCACTCTCCTTCCAGTCACCCAGAACCACAGCTCCACAACAGTGTTGATGCATATTCATCCCATATGACCACTAAGGTGCCATATCTTTTCAATTATAGTTCTCAAACCTCTTTTTCTTTCCTTTCCTTTTCTTTTTTTTTAAATCAATCCCCTTCTGTCTACTTACATGGCCATCACCCTAGTTCAGTTCTTGTTACAGCTTGCCTGGAGTTCCTAATTGACTTCCTTCTTTCAAATGTTTAACTTGTCCAGTCCATCCTCTACCCCAGAGGTGTCAAATTCCTGGTTTACAAAAACAGATTAGAAGGTAATTGGGAAATGCTTAACAAAATCAATAAAGATACAATGCAACATAGATAATGTTAATTTGTGATTTTTAAAGTCTGTATGTGGCTCATTGGGCTCTATTTCTATTTGAATTTGACCCCACTGGTCTACACAGCCGTCAAGGTCATTCCTAAAGAGCAGATCTGACTTTGTCATGCCCTTACCTGCTACGTTCCTTTCCCATCCTACATACATTAACTCCCCTTGACAACCTTCATTCTAGTCTTCACTGATCCTTTAGCTGTTCTTCTCATACATTTTTCTAACTCCAGTATTTGCTGAGACTGTGCTTCCGTGTCTAGAATGCATTCTTTACTTATCCCTGTCCCTTAGAACCTTTAGCTTAGATGCCCCCTCCTATCAGTTGGTCAACATTTTTTAATGCTTTCTGTATTCCAGGCACTATGTTAAATGCTGGGATTACAAACAAAAACCAAAAACTGCCCCTGCCCTCAAAAGACTTACATTTTAATGGGGGACATAAATACAGTGTAGATGGGGGGTAACCTTGATGAAGATGCACTAGCAGTCAACCAATTGAAAGGTACAGAGAGAGGAAATGGAGTATCTTGTGTAAGGAACCATAAGTTCCTTACATAAGCAGGCTATTATTTTTTTGACACCCTCATCCCCCAGTTGTTAGTGCCTCTTCCTTGAAATCAATTTGTACCTGCGTATACTTAGGTGTGTCTCTTTCCCCAGTAGCGTGTAGGCTTTTCTGAGTGCACAGACTCTCTTTTGTCTTTGTATTCTCAGAATTCAGCACAGTTGCTGCCATGTAGGTGCTTAGTAAATTCCTATCAATGAAATTCCTTAGCTTAGTTTGGAACTGTAGCCTGCTGCTTGTGAGTGTGCTGCATGTTAGCTGCATAGGTCAGCTATAACCAATATTAGGAATGATTTCTGTCCTTAATAGAGAAGGTAAAACTGCTTCATTGCACTGAGCCTCCAAAGTCTACAAAACCTGACTTATTTTTAAAAAAATTTATTTACAGTACTGCTTTTACATAACTACAACAAAAAGCATGGCTTCTGGCATAAATACAATTAGGTTTTTAGGAATGAGAATTAAATCTGATTAGTATTGCTTAGTTGTATTATCTTATAATTATTGCTAAGAACTTTAGAGTACGGTATAGATACTTTGTCGTAACTCGAAGGTCAAGAGTGATTAGGTATATGCACTTTTTACATATTAAAAATGACAAAAAAAGGGAAGTCAAAGTTACTCTATCCATACCAACATAGACAGCTGATCACTGAGTGAAGGTGTGTGATCAGTAATCAACATTTCTTGAATTTTCGTACAACAGATATTTGCTTATTCATCCTAATTTAGGGGAAAATCTGTCGTAATGAAAAAAAATGGAGTTACACAACCTTTTCCAAGAAGTTCAGTTTTATTATTTTCGATTCCATATGTACTGCTGAGAAGAGATTAAGTGTCTTAAGAGATTTTTTAGGGTGAATTTATGTTGAGAGGCATTGTGGTATAATGAAAGAGCACTGGATTGGGAACCAGGACATCCTGGGTTCTAATATTTACTAACTCTGTCATCTTGGGCCACATTTTCCCTTTCTGGGCTTTAGTTTTCTCATCTTTAAAATTAGTGTGGTCAGAGTAAACTGGCTTCTGAGCATCCTTCCAGCTCATATTCTTATGACTGAACTATTAAGAAGAACGTGCATATCTGTTAATACTGGGTTGTGATTTCTTGGGTGTGACGTGTTCTCATAAGGCAAACCTAATGCAGAGCTGCATCTAGTCAGCAACTTAGAACCCTCAAGAAGTGGCCTTAGGAATTGACTGGTTAAGTGACTTGCCTAGAGTCACATAGGCTAAATGTCATAGATGGGACTTAAACCCCAATCATTTTGATTCTCTGGGCACTTCTTTATCCAGTATAGCTTGCTACCTCTTGATATTAAGAATATCACTAGTTATGGTTATTTTTCTGGTATTCATTGTTGGAATACAACAAGCATTGCAACAAATTTTGAATTCAAATCGATGCTTTAATGGTGCTTGAAAACAGTTTATTATACTTTTATGTTTAAGTAGGCTTAAGACTTGCTGTTTATAGTGTTAATTTGTGAAGTGTGTGTAAGAGCAAGCCTCAGGCCAGAATTAATTGCCGTGGAGTCTAAATTTATAAACTTTTACTGTATTGTCATGTTTTCTCTCTTGTTTGCTTTCCCTGTCCCTCAGTGCAGGTGACAGTATAAGTTTCTAGAGAAAAGAAAGATTAAATTTATTTAATCCATATTTGAAACCTGAGAACCAAATATTTTCTACTTCATTAAATACTTCTAACCATCTATGTTTTCTTGGGATTAGTACTATTGATTCTTTATTTTCATTCTTGATTATTTGGTTCTTTCTTGACTGTTACTTCTTATGGTAAAGCTAAAATTACCTCATTGGTTCTTCTTTATTATTTACATTAGTTGTATAAGATTTCTCTTTTTATTTTCTGATGAGCATTATACTTTTGTTTTTTTAAAGAGGGGATAGTTGCATGCTAATTCTCATTAGTTGTTACACAGTCTCAGTGAAGTAGAAAGCTGCCTGAATATCTGTCATGTTAGACCAGTAGCAATGTAGTCTTAATTTTTATGAATCTCTTCTCTACCACCCTCATTACATACTGATTAAAAACTTAGTCTGGCATCCCTCAGAGTATGTTGCCTTGGGTAATGAAGTGGTCATTTTAGCCATTATCCTTAGATAATGATGACCATTAGTAGCATTACTTTCTAATATAAAACAGATATTTAAAAATGCTTATCAGATGTGTTAATATTCTGCAACAAGAAGTTGTGTAATAGAAAACTGATTGTTTTTTGTTTTAAAATATTAATCTACCAATCTTATGATTACTGAAAATTACAATATAGATAAATAAAGCACTTATTAATACCCCCATATTTTTGTTTTCTATTTGCTATGTGTATATGGCAAAAGATATAAAATATTTATATTATGTATTGTGAAATGATTAAAATTGAAGCTCTGAAAGAAAATTGTTCCCAAGTACCTTATTACAGTATTGTTAGGATTTAAATAATTTTTGGTTTGACTTTGCATTGTGATTTATTAATTATGTAGCCATGTTTTTCTTGCTAGCTAAAAACAAGTATAAAAGAGCCATAATCCTTTAGCTCATTGAAGAAAACATTGATTTTATTGATTTTTTTTTTTTACCAAAAGAAACCTGTTTATATTTTGACTAATTGCTTGTTAATGAAAATGAAATCAATAGATGTAATACTCATTTATAGAAATGCTATATGATCTTTTTTTGAAAGGCATCTTTTAATAGAAAAAACATATCAGTTTTCTGAACTTATAGAACTGTTTTTCACTTTCAGAAATTAGTGAACTACCTGTGAGAGAGGCAGTGGGACAGAGTAGGTAGGGACCCAGCTTCAGATTTGGGAAGCCCTAAGTTCCAGTTTAGTCTCTAACATACACTAGCTTTGTGACCCACCACTTCTCAGTGGTGATAGGTAACTTTTTTAAGAATCTAAGTTGTTGAGAAGGTGCTAATAATCTCCATTGGTAGAGGGAATGACTCACTAGGATTTCTTCACATTGCAGTGCCAATGCAGGTGTTTGAAAATAAAATACACAGTTACAGCCATTAATCATCCTAACATTCATTTGCACAATAATCGCCAATTATATTTTCTGTATTGTAGAGTTCATTAACTATTTTTTACATAGTATTGTTAATAAAAGTCTCTTACTTTGGTTTTTTTTTATTATTAATTTATTGGTTTTCATTTTTCTACAATCACTTCCATATGTCTTAGATTTTTTTCCCCCTCGATCCCTGAAACGGCATGCAATCTTATATGGTTTCTATTATTATTAAGCACATTTTCACATTAGTCATTAATTAAAATGAATTAAATTAAAATTCTTTAAATTAAATGAATGAGGGAATTAAAATGAATTAATTAAAATGGAGGAATTAAAATGAATTAGGGAAACCATGAGAAAAAGCAAACCAAAACAAAACATAACACAGGAGAAAACATTCTACTTCATTCTACGTTCCGAATCCATAGTTTTTTCTCTGAATACGGTTGGCATTTTGCCTCAAGAGTGCTTTGGAAATGTTTTAGGTCCTTGTGTTGCTACGAAGGGCTAAGTCTACCAGAAAAATTCCTCGCACACTGTGAGTGTTACTGTGTACAATGTTCTCCTGGTTCTGGTCAAAATCTCTTACTTTGTAAACTGAGAATCTTGTTTACCTCTTTAGAACAGTGCTATTTGAAGTTGTTGCCATATTTGAAGTATATAAATAATGGCAAATATTACCTAGATAGAAGGTCTTCTTCTAGGAATCACAGTTGTTACTACACTAGCCTCCCTTTGACTCAACGTTATTTTCTTTGGTCATGAAAATGTGACCAGAAGATGTTGGCACTTCTGCAGTGCTACTTCACATCGAATTTCATGTGGGATGGGGTTGTTGCGGGGACCATTGACACATCTCCTCATGGTTTTTCTATCTAGAACTATTACCATTCAGAGGCTTCTATAAACCTTGTGATTTTAAAGGTTTTGGGATAATAGCAAGCTGCTTCTCTTCATGAGAAGTCTAGTTTTCCCTGTTCCTCCGTTGCTGCTTCACTCATCTTGGGTAAAGATATTTACCTGTCAGGAAGGCTTCTGTAATTGAATAATAGTCTTTGAAACTGCAGAACTAGAAAGAAGAAATGAGTTTGGGAAGTATCCTAAGCCTGGCATAGTAATGATGGGGTACTTCAATTATATTAATATGCACTGGGGTTTTCTCTGTGCCAAAATCGGAGTGACTATTAATTTCCTAGCTACCATACCAAAGGATTTCATCCTTTAAAAATGAAACATAGATTTAAATGATTTGATATAGTTCTGGGCTTATTCAGAACAGCAGCAACACAAAGAGGAGTGGTAGTCTTTAGAAAAGGTGTTGATAATTCTTTTTAAGCAGGGGATTTGGAGGAAATACACAGATTTAAAAGGTTAAGTTACATGGGCTCTGGAAAAGACCCCCCCCCCCAATCACACATGGTTTTTTCCTCTTCATCTTCATGTACATATGTAGTATAGTAATATTTATTTGGTGAAAGTAGCAATATTAGATGTCCTTTTAATCCTAATATTAAGTAATTTCCTCAGTATCTCACAGTGTTCAATTGCTCTTGTGTAATACATAATCAATAATTTTTCATTGTCATAAATATTATGGCTCAGCAATGGTGACTACGCAGTTAATTCTTCTTTCAAGTAATAAATTATATTCTTCATTATTTTAAAACATAATCAAGATTTATTTTCCTTTTCAGACAAGAGTGCAGCACTGCATCTGTTCTGTAGCCAGTGACCATTCTGTAGGACTTCTGAGTTTGAGAGAGAAAAAATGTATCATGCTGGCATCTCGTCACCTTTTTCCCATCCAAGTAATAAAGTGGAGGCCTTCAGATGATTACCTAGTGGTTGGCTGTTCAGATGGCTCTGTGTATGTCTGGCAAATGGATACTGGTAAGATTAAGTAGAAAAAAAATGGAATAAAAAATTGTTTGTGTATACTTGACAAAAAAAATTAGCTATTGGTACTTGTGAATGTTTTCATCATCAGCATAGAGGAGAGACTGAATAGTAGGTTGGTAAGACCACTTGGCTAAAAGTCCTGGAGCTATGTTTTACTCCTAGCTCTCATGAGCACTGTCTGGGTGACCTTGGATCACTTGTTTCACTTCTTTGGGCCTCAGTTTCCTCATCTCCAAAGAAAGGGGTGTGATGAAAGGACTTGATTGCCCTTCTAGCCTGAAAGATTTAGGATATTATAATACTGATAAGTACTTAAGTATTTATTGTGTACATAAATCTATTTTACTATGCTTTAAAGAATAATATGGATAGTCTTTGCCTTTTAAGGGTTTCCATACTGATGAAAGCATACTGATGAGGATATAGACAATAGACTAGTAGACTTGTAGCTATTTGACAAAGACATATACAAAGTATGTTTAAGATATTATGTGTATCAAGATTAGGGAACTATTGGAGTCTCAGGTCCAGAAGGAAGCAATTTTTTTTATTGTTGTTGAGACCAGTTGAGAAATATTCTGTAGAAGATATAGTTTTCAAGTTACTGAAAGCGTATTTAAAAATAACAAGATATTTAACTTTTAAAGATTCAGTGCCTGGAGTCAAACTTTATGAGTTATGTTATTATGTTATTATGAAAACACTGTGTTTATTTTGAATTAAGCGATATGTGTTCTTAGATTGGTTCAGTGTACAAAATCTTTGAAAGCCCATATGATCCTGTCTCTGAATGTTTGTTTACCTTACTGTTTTCTATACCTACATTCTCATCACTTTCTAGAACTCCCACCCACCCTGTCAATTTCATATTCCATTATATTTCTTTTATGCACATATTAAATTCGAATCTGTTTTTGTCCACATGTTTTATCACCCCTCCTAGACTGTGAACTATCTTCCCTAGTGCTTTTCTACATAATAGGTGCTTAGTAAATTTTTAATAAATTGAGGTTGTTTATGATTTTGTGTATTCATAATTAGAAATGATGTTTTTGGTAAAAACTGCAGAGTTAATTACAGAAGAGTCTTATGTGTGTATTGTTATCAAAGGGCACTGACAACAGTAATGACAGATATAAGAAGCTTTTAGATGGAAAAATGAGCATATTGAATTTACAGCTGATGATGTATTTTATTTTTTAAATATATGGTTTATTAATTTTTTACTTCTTAACATTCACTTCCACAAGAATTTGAATTCAAAATTTTCTCCCCATCTTTCCCCTCCTCCCCCCCAGGACAGCATGCACCCCTTCCTCCAGTTTGTCGTCCCTTGTATTACCCACCCTTCTTCCATCCCCCTTCCCCTCTATTTTTCTGTAGGGCAAAATAAATTTCTATACTCCATTGACTGTATAGCTTAATTTCCAGTTGCATGCTAAAACAATTTTTAACATTCATTTTTAAAGCTTTGAGTTCCGTGTTCTGTCCCTCCCTCCCAACCCACCCTCACTGAGAAAACAAGCAATTCAGTATAGGTCATATATGTGTAACAATGCCAAGCATTTCCATAATATTTATGTTGTAAAAGACTAACCACATTTCCCTCTGTCCTATCCTGCCCTTCATTTATTCCATTCTTTCCATTGACTTGTCCTCCCACAGTAGTGTTTGCTTCTGATTATCCCTTTCCCCAATTTGCTGTCCCTTTTGTTATCTTCCCTCTCTTATCCCCTTCCGCCTTGCCTTCTTGCAGGGTAAAATAGATTTCCATATCCAGTTGAGTGTGTGTTATTCCCTCCTTAAGCCAAATCCCATGAGAGTAAGGCTGTTATTTTCTTTCATTTCCCCCCACTTCCTCTCCATTCTAGAAGCTCTTTGTTCCCCTCTTGTATGTGAGATGATTTGCTACATTCCACCTCTCCCTTTCTCTTACTCCTAGTCCATTCTATTCAACAGTAAATTTTATTTTTTTTAGGTATTATCCCTTCATATTCAGCTCACCCTGTGCCCCCTGTTTATGTGTGTGTATATATACACACACACATACACACATGAACATATACATACATACACATATATAATATACACATACATACATACCCTTACACACCTATATATATATTTCCTCTAATTACTCTAATACTGAAAAAGGTCTCATGAGTTTCACATAACATCTTTCCATGTAGGAATGTAAACAGTTCAACTTTAATGAGTTTCTCAAGGCTTCTCCTTTTCATGTTTCTCTTGACTCTTGTATTTGAAAGTTACGTTTTCTATTCAACTCTGGTCTTTTCAACAAGAGTGCTTGGAAATCCTCTATTTCATTGGAATTCCATTTTTTTCCCCTAAAGTATTATACTCAGTTTTACTAAGTAGGTGATCCTTGGTTTTAATCCTATCTCCATTGACCTCTGGAATATCATATTCTAAGCCCTTCGATCTCTTAGTGTAGAAACTGCTAAATCCTGTGTTATCCTGATTGTATTTCTACAGTACTTGAATTGTTTCTTTCTGGCTGCTTGTAATATTTTCTCCTTGATCTGGGAGCTCTGGAATTTGGCTACAATATTCCTAGGAGTTTTTCTTTTCAGATCTCTTTCAGGAGATGATCGGTGAATTCTTTCCATTTCTATTTTATCCTCTGGTTCTAGAATATCAGGGCACTTTTTCTTGATAATTTCCTGAAAGGTGATGTCTAGGCTCTTTTTTTTGATCATGGTTTTCAGGTAGACCAATAATTTTTAAATTATCTCTCCTGGATCTGTTTTTCAGGTCAGTTGTTTTTCCAATGAGATGTTTCATTGTCTTCTATTTTTTCATTCTTTTGGTTTTGTTTTATAATTTCTTGGTTTCTCATAAAGTCATTAGCTTTCATCTGCTCCATTCCAATTTTTAAAGAACTATTTTCTTCAGTGAAGTTTTGAACCTTCTTTTCCATTTGGCTAATTCTGCTTTTTAAAGGATTCTTCTCCTCACTGGCTTTTTGGCGATCTTTTGCCATTTGGATTAGTCTATTTTTAAAGGTGTTATTTTCTTCAGCATTTTTTTTGGGTCTCCTTCAGCAAGCTGTTGACATTGCTTTTCATGATTTTCTTGAATTTCTTTCATTTCTCTTCCCAGTTTTTCCTACACCTCTCTTATTTGATTGTCAAAATCCTTTTTGAGCTCTTCCATGACGTGAGACCCTTGCATGTTTTTTTTTGAAGGTTTTGGATGTAGAAGCCTTGACTTTTATGTCTTCCTCTGATGATATACTTTGTTCTTCCTAACCTTCTATACTCTTATTTTTTCCCCTTTTTGGGCATTTTCTCAGCCAGTTACTTGACTTTTGAGTCCTGTGTCAAGTGGAGGGTATACTCTAGGGACCTGTACGTTCTCAGTTCCTCCAGTGTGGCACAGTCAAGGGAGAGGAGTTTACTCCTCTCCTGGTCTGTGGTCTGGTCTGTGAGCAACCACAAGCACTCTTTTCTGCCCAGGATCTGTGAGTAGGATTCCCTCTCCAGAGCCTCCACTAGCTCTACCACCAGCTCCACCATACCATGCTCCTCCTTACCCCAGGACGGCCACTCAGGACTGAGACCCAGAGAGTCTGCTGGATTCCCCCAGGGACTTTAGGCTGAGGGCTCCAAAAGTAGCTGCTGCTACCACAGTGCCTGCCAATGCCCTAGGGTGGGGGCTGGGCCAGGGCTGGGCCAGACCACACATCCCCCTTATCCAGGTGAAGTCGTTTTCTCACTAACCTTTGAAGCTGTCTTTGGCAGCTTGTGGGTTTGTGGGTTGAGAAATCTGAGAACAGAAGGTGCTTCCTGTGATTCTGCACCCTGAAGTCCTTTCCTTGCCACGTTGCCCAGGCTGGGCTGCGCTCCACTCCTAGCCCAGTGCAATAGACTTTTTCTGTCAGCCTTCCAGGCTGTCTTGGGCTGGAAATCTGTTTCCCTTTGTCATTTTGTGGCTTCTGCTGCTCTAGAATTTGTTTAGAGTCATTTTAAAAGATATTTTATGGGCTGTGGGAGGAGAGCTAGAGCAGGTCGTCTTTCTACTTCGAGTTATGCCTGTTCATTTGTGTAAATGTGTAAATTTGTTCAGTTTAAGTTAATGAAAAAAATGGAAGAAATACCATTTCCCCACATTTATTATTTTTAACCTATTAAGCTATGTGAAATAGTGTAAATAAGAGCTTAAATTTGAAAATCAGTGAAAGCTGATTTTCTAGCATATTTATAGGTAGAAGAAACAACTAATCCAAAATTTCATGGAGCTTTGATGATGCAACTGTTACAGTCATTATAGAGTGATTATACATTATCTGATGAGGTATAATTTAGGTTATTTGCTACATAGTGTTGTGCTATGTAATATTATGTGCATGTAATATTGTAATCTGCAGCTGTATTTTGACTATCACTGTAGATTCAAATCAGTATTCAAGTATGCCAGGGAATTAAAAAATCAAAGTAAAAATGAAAAAAAATTATGTTTTATGTTTCAGCATTAATAACAGATTCATGTTATCTTTTCCCCCCCCGATATTCAATATTTCCAGATAGAAATATAAGGGTCCCCAGGGAGTAAGTAGGGACTATCTTGAAGGTTGTGACATAATTTACTTATTAAATGTATTTATTTATTAAATAAATAAATAATGAAGCAAGATAAATCAGATGGTTTCAGATGTTGGAAGTCTCCCTAAACTCTGAATAGGTATTGGACCTTTGTTATTGCTTTCGGATAGTTATCCTCAACAGTGAAGTTCTTTCAGCCCCAAACTAGTCCTATTGATTGTTTATTTTTCTATAGTATATACCTAATTGAAATATATTGATATTTTTAGCTTAAGACATTTGAGAAAAAGCACTTTATTTTCTAGTTATATAGAACATTTTACTTCCCCCCCCAGTACTTTAATTTTTATGACAGAAATCAAAGGTTGCTAATATACTGTGCACTTATGGTTGATAGTATAGAAGACAAAACTTTCCCCCCCATTCTCGTGCCATCTTTTGTCCTCCCTTGTGACATTAAAAATAGGATGCAGAGGCATACAGTTACTTCCTCACTTTTTCAAATGCATAAAAATTGTCCCAGTCAACAGATAATGAACTACAGTTAGCCAGATGAGCTTCCTGCCTTCCTGCCCTTAGACTGGGCAGCAGATACCTTATGAATCTTCTTCTAAAGCTGCTGGGGGTCAGCATTGTGATCCTGACTTACACAGAACTAGGGTTAAAGTCTGGATCTCTTGTAATGGAGAACAGTGTTAGCATACATTAGGAAGGCTCTTTAGTTATTTATTCAATCTACCTTTCACTAAACCATTTGTTTCCCTTAATAGATGATGAATTTGAGGATTTTGGGAGCAGTGCTTTTTCTATTCACTCTGAAGATACTTGGTGCTTTGGGAATCTTGATCCTTCCATCTATCCACTTTTCCTTACTAATTACCCATTTCAGTCTTGCATAGTCCCTGTTTTTAGAAGGACACTGAAGCAGTCAAGTCTACCTCAGGGAATTGTAGGTATTCTCTCCTTTTCAGTTTGCTTGCCTCAATTTCATAAATGTTAATAGAATTTTCTTTGAAGTTTAAGTTGTGTAATTTCCTTTTTGTTAAATCCAAATATTTAAAATCAATATTCTGTTGCTCATTAGAATGAAAGCATCATACTATATTGCAGGTGTCTAAGTCTGTCAAGTGATAGACTCGTGATGTTTCAAAAGTCTCAGTGCAGTTTAAGCTTTAATAGCTTTTGCGTGTATGTATTTCCACATGTAGGGGTGTATATACACACACACACATACATATGCATGTATGTACAGATTATATTACACAGAATTATTGTATTTTAACTTGTTAAATACAAGTTAATATTTTAAATCCAAGTCACCTTTCTAGAAAGTCACATGAAAATTATCACTGTTAACTATATTCTCACTGGCTTATTTGTATACCCCTTCCTATATTGTTAATATAATGACTTCTATATACATTTGACCATAACAATATACTTTGTCATACTGCTAATTCAGATTTCCTAGAAAAACTGCTAACAATTGATAGAAAGTGGTGAAAGAGAGCATCTTATTTTAGTCCTACCATTTAGAAAAATGTAGACCTTCCAAAACTGAGTTAGGACATAATGGCATTCATTTTTATTTTAAATCTGAACGACTTCTCTCTGTCAGAAATCTACCCTAACCTTGTGTTTACTTCAAGTTGGGGTTTGTTTAAAATTAAGTGCATTTAAAAAATATAATGGAGGGAAAGTACAAGTGAATGAATGGAGGTGTATATGTTTGAAAATTATTCTCACAGGAAAGATTCAGTAGCTTGAAACATTTGAAGTGAACATAAACCATATGCACCACACTCTAAGGACCAGTTTCATGTATGAATTATATTTATCTAACTTTCCCTTGTATCATTTGATTTTTGCTCTTCCCCTCAAAACTGAAATTACTCATTAGAAACAGGAGGTGGTGCTGCAGCTCAGTTCTTTTATTGTTAATGGAACATTTGAAATACTGAGTTTTTATTATCACATCTTTTATCCTTTTTTCTGATGGTGTTTATTGAGAAAGGGTTTCCCTAATACTGATTTAATCTTGTCACTCTACTGTTTTTACATATTCAAGGCTTCCATATTGCATATGTGCTAAATTCCACTTTCTAATTTAGCCTGTTTCATCCTGAGTTTCTCCATGGTGTATATCTATCTTTCTAGCTGGTCATCATCGTGACGTTGTTTCTAGTTAATTGCTATTAAAAAGTACTATTATGGACATTTTTGTATATAAAGTATCTTTCTGTAGACCTATTTGGATTTGAAGTGTAAGTATGAGTATTAAGTAGTTTTAATGTGCATTTAAAAAACTAGTGACTTGGAGCATTTTTTAACAGTATTATTTATTTATAGTTTGCACTTTTTCTTTGTGATAACTTTTATTTTTGTCCATTTTTGTATTGTGAAATAATTCTTGAGTTCATGTATTGTTTTAATTCTTTTCATACTTTGAATCTTGGACTTTTAATGATTACATTGAATTATCTACATTTTTTTATGGTGATTATCTGAACTGAATTCTTCTCCTTCAACATGTGCAATGAGATTTAAAAAAAAAACAACAAATTGCTGTTTTAAGAAATATCTCGAATATTTATTTTTGATACCTGAAAATATATTTTGAGAATTAAGAATTTATAAAGCTACATTAGCCATTTGAAGCAGGTAGAGATGTTTATTGGATTATTATATGTTTTTAGGGATATACCTGGTTCAGCATCCTGCATCTAAAATCACCTTAGTTTAGATTGTGTGACAGGTGAAATGTAGTGCAGAAAGGAAATCTGCTTGAAAACCAAAAGGTCATTTAAATGTCAGATGTTGTAATGTAACTCTTGTGTGGTTTGTCACTGAATTGTAGATACAATCAATGGTTACTTTATTTAAATTACAAAGATTTTTAAATGAAATCTTGCCTTTTGATTTTTTCCTTTGAAGTTGGAAGAGATTTTTAGATTTGAAAGAGCAATAGTGTTATTATTGTTCCTATATTCTATTTCGCAACTTAATTCTCTCCTTTTGATTAATTTTAGTGGCAATTCGTATCATTCAAAATTTAAGAAAAAGCATTGAACACTAATAACCCTCTCTTCATGTGGTACAAAACACAGAATTATACCTTGCTGTATTTCTTTCTGTTTAGTCTGTATAAAACAAATGCATTCGGGCCTAGGAAAGGGTCTTGAAAGAGTTTTATTACGTTGTTTTGAGGCACTTCTCAGTATGTTCTCGAAAGTGATACAGACTCTCAGTATCTTGGGGTGGGGTGTCTTATTCTACCATTTTTGGAGTCATAGCAAAAAACATAGAACCAATTTCCCATACTTTCTTTACTTACCCGTTCGTTAGTGGCTTCCTGTGCCATGGAACTTGCTTCCAACACTATATTCCTTTGTATTATTCTAGTCAGTTTAAATTACTCTCCTCATGATGTTCCTTTCACTCCATATTATTTCATATTAGACTTGTCCTGTTTCTCAAAATCATTTTCTTTCATTATTTGTTACAGTTCAGTTTTCATATACCATCATTTGTTCAGCTGTCCTTTAAGTGATATTCATCGTGCTCTAGTTCTTGACAGCAACAAGAGGTGAGGCTTTATTTTTTAAAGTGGGTTCTTTCCCCCTGTTGCATCCCCTGCTAATCCTTAAGTCAGATTCATAGCATGGGTTGCACTCATCAAGATAAATAGGTAGATAATGTGGGGAAAGGGATATGAGGAGTCCAATATTGGGACTCTGGACTCTGTTACTCCCTTTTGTCAGAAGGGAGGGGTGGATCATTGGGTTGAGTTGTTTGGTACATTGGCAAAGTTCTGTCATTCTGAAAGACTTTTTTTCTCTTTTGAGACTTGTGCAGCTTTTTTTGTATCTAAGAGTTATACCTTTCCCTGAAGGCATAGATAGATGATCAGTTAGACAAGTGGCCCAAATACTACTAATAAGAGTAAATCCAACCAAGTACTTTTTAAGTGAGAAACATCCTAATTATTTCTCTAGTATTTGAAAGGATGTGTGATTTTAAAGATTTAGATACTCCCACCACCAACACAGACCAGTCTCTCCATGCCTCGCTGTAAGTGATTTCATGAATGATTGTGGCCAAAAAATTCATTATTTGGTGGCCCAGACTCTGATAGGACTTCTCTTAATTTAGTGAGTTTGTTCCTGAGGCTTGTACTTGATTCTTTCCAGTTTGTGTGTGAGCTGCCAGAACTTTTGCCCACATGGGCTTTTTGAATGAGGGATGGCTTTATGCTCTAGGTCATCACTATGGTTAGAAGAGGGACTATTCTACTTAGCTAGTACTTGTGGATAATTGGGCATCAACTATCATTTTACTTTATCTTAATGCTTTATTTTGCCGTGCTAATCCTACCCTCCCTATGTGTTCTTCCATTTGAATGTAAAAGCAGAAACTGTCTTTCTTTCTACTTGTATTTATATTCTGAGAATTTAGTAATCCCTATAGATGAAAATTGCTCAGTTGATAAAGGTGCTCTATTTTTTCCTACCTTTTTCTTTCCTAATTGTTATCCTTGGTATAGTTTTGTCCTTGATTATTTCCTGATCTGCATAATGGAGTCGGACTAAACCATTCCTAAACCATTTGGGCTCTAACATTCTGAGCCTGTGATTGTAAAAAACTGTGATCATAGGTTTTATTGCCTTTGATGTACATCATCGGTCTTTTTTTCTTTCTTTAAACATATTAGGAAGTAAATTGTCAGGATGTCAAGCACAATTTAGTTCATTTTTGTTCCATCTGCATAGGATCTCATATTCTTTTTTCTGTGATACTGTTAAGAAGGTAGCAAGTTGGTGCAGTGCTTGGAGGACTGGGCCTGGAGTCAGGAAAGTCTTGAGTAGACAACTTAGACTGGTTCTACCTGTGTGACCCTAGGCAAATCAGTTAAACTTTTTCAACCTCAATGTTTTTATCTGTAAATGGGGATATTAATAGCACCTATCACACAGGCTTATTTTGAAGATCAGTCTATTGATTGATCAGTATTTATTAAAGTGCCTTCTTTGGGCCAGGCCCTGTTCTAAGGGCTTGGAATAAAAAAAAAAAGAGAGAGAAAAGACAGTCACTGCCCTCAAGGAGCTTATAGTCTAATGAAGGAGAGGACATGCAAACAAATATTAACAGGGCAAGCTATATACAGCATAAATAGGAAATAATTAACCAGGGGACGGCACTGGAATTAAGAGGGGTTTGGAAAGACTTCTTTGTAGAAAGTTGGATTTTAGCTGAGCATTAAAGGAAGCCAGGGTGGTCAGTAGTTGGAGCAGAACAGGAAGAGTGATCCAGGCATGAGGGACAGCCAAACAGAGTGCCCAGCCCTGGGAGAGTGTCTTGTTTGTAGAACAAGACAGGAAGCTGTAGTGCCAGTGCAATAACCATAGTACCTGCCATGGATATGCAGGTGTATTTCCAGGGTAAATTTGCAAAATAGAAATACTTTCCCTCAAAGATGAAACCAAAATTATTGAGATACCAGAAAGCCAGTTCTATCATGGTAGCAAGAAAGTTTGTACACGTTACCAATAGACAGAAGACAACCATCCCCAAGCCTTCTGTGTCAGGCCTCCCCACAAACAAGCTTTCTTAGGCAAAATCACTCCCTCTCACTCAGGTTAGCTGCTCTGCACTGCTCTGCCTCCTCTCTCTCTCTCAACCCCACTTCACTCTTCCTGCTCCACCTGTTCACAAACTTCTCCCACCATGGACTTCCTGTGACTCAAGCTGTGGGCTGGGCCAAAATTCAAAGCAGGTCACATGGACCTATTAAGGGGCAGGGAAGATCTTCAAATTCCCTTAACATTACAGAAGGTAGTAGTGTCATTGGATTAAAAGGTACATATAAGGTATAAGATGTCTTTTTTTTCAAATGTTAAAATGCTATACAGATGCTATTTATGATAATAGTAATAATAAAGATAATAATGCTTTTGCCTAATGCATATTCAGATACTTGATTTATACTTATCATATAATGTTACCACATTTTTTTAAAGTGATAAGAGAATCTACCAAAAACTGGAGATGACTTGTGACTAAGGTAATTGTATTTGAGACAGTTGGAATATTTTTGGTGTGCTAAGATTGACAGTTTTTTTGGTATGAAGATTGGAATCTCTTAATAGTTCAGTCAACAAGTATTTATTGAGAAGCTTTAGTAGTTTGGTAGGTGCTTGAGTTATTAAAAATCTGAAAGGAATAATTACATTAGGAAATAATTTCCCTGAACTTATTAAAGGTTTATTTTGGATTATTAGGTTAGGAATGAATGGTTGACATACATTTCTACATTTCTAGACCAAATGAAACAATACCCTATGATTACTTGAATCAGACCTTTTAACAATGAGAAAAGATAATTTGTTCCTGTGATACTGGCTGTAGTTTAGGAATAGCATTAATGTTGGCCTACTGAGAAATTTTATTCTATCACAAAAGTATACTGGGGAAAATATATCCAGGAATATCACAATTTTAAAATGGAATTCAAGTTGTGATAAGTAGGCTTACTCAGTGAAATTTATCTAGTGTGGTCAGACAATTATTATTCTAAGATTGGCAGTTAACTTCACTATTTTCTGTAAATATTTAGTGACTTGAATTAGAATTATCAAAAGAATAAAAAGTACAATGATAATTTGCCATTGCTTCATCTTAGGATAAAGTATCCATCAAATACTTTATATCAGCTCTTACCAAATAGTCTAATAGCCTCCCATGTAAACACGGGACAATCTGTAGGCAACTAATTCTGGCATTTGAGTATGTGAGTGTGTTTGGTGGATAGGTTTGTGATCATTTGATCCTAAAAAGAAAATATGCGACTGGACTCTGTAGTTCCAAAATATTCATTCATCCAGTATTTATTAACCTTTTACTATGTATGGAGAGTTGTTCAAGGCATGATAGAGAGAAAAAGGAGAGCTTTTTTTTTTTTAAAAAAGCTTTACAGTTTATGTTGTTTTTAAGTATTTTTTTTATAACATTTTATTTACTGTCTTTCATTCAAAAAAAAAAAAGCACCAAAATCTTTGCAACAAATGTACATAGTCCAGGCAGTCAGTAAACATTTAAGTGCATTTGTGTGCTAGGCATTGTGCTAAGTGCTGGGATGCAAAAGCCAGTTCCTGTCCACAAGGAAGTTATAATCTAATGGAGAGATAACAAGCAAACAAATATACACAAAGGACCTATGTAAGGGATACATAGGATGTAATTAACAAAGAGAATTAAGAGGGAGTGGTAAAGGCTCCCTGAAGAAGATGGGATGTTAGTTGGGATTTGAAGGAACCCAAGGAAGTGAGGAGAAGAGAGAGTGTTTCAGGTATGGGGGACAGTGAAAATATCTGAAGATGAGATGGAGTGTCTTATTTGTTGAACATCCAGGAGACCAGTGTCATTGGATTGAAGAGTAGAGGTGAGGAATAAAGGGTAGATAAAGCAAAGTTATAGAGGTTTTTGTACACCAAACAGATGATTTCTGTATTTTACTGTGGAGGCAGTAGGAAGTCACTGGAGTTTATTGAGTGGAAGGACAACATGATAGGACCTGTGCTTTGTGACTATCACTTTAGTGATTGAATGGCAGATGGATTGGAGTGAGGAGAGACTTGAGGCAGGCAGACCCACTGATGGCTGTCATAATAGTCCAGGCATAAGGTGATGCACCAGAGTATTGGCAATGAATGTCATTGGAAAGAAAGGGGTATATTTGAGAGATGTTGCATAAGATGACATTGACAGGCCTTGGCAGCAGCTTGGATATGGGGTGCAGTGGCAAGTAAAATAGGATCTTTTGCTGTTTTTGTTTTAGGATAATCAAGAAGTGTAATGCCTTTATTTGAATGTGACTGAAGAGGATTTTTCCCACCTGTTGTAGGGTCTGGGAAGATTTGTTAAAAGGTCCATTCCTTTTGTTAATCAGGCACTGGTGATAACTTCCCTGAACTAGGTGAATGATACATGTGCTTGATTAAAATGATTATTACCCCTCAAAAGTTGCCTTTCCTTTTATGAATGCAGATCTAAGAATCTGTGGCCCAAGGCCTGCCTGTGTATATTGGGGTGCTTACTGATATAGGGGGCTAAGAAATAGTGAGGGAGTCCAGGATGACTCCTAGGTTGCAAGTCTCTGAGCCTTGGAGGTTGGTGTTACCCTTGACAGTAATAAGAAGGTAGGAGAAAGGGAGGGTTTAGAGAAAAAGAAAATGAGTTCAGTATTAAGTGAAGCCAATTTTCTCATTGGCTATCTCCAAAAAGATACATCTCATTCTGCCTTTTGAGCCTATCTGATGGACTTTATTGCTTCTCTGTTAGAAGGTGAGTAGTTTAGTTTTGAATTATCTTAGGTCCTTTGGAATTATAATTTGTCATTGCATTGATAGGAGTTCTAAAGCCTTTCAAAGTTGTTTTCCTTTATACTGTTCCTGTTAGTATATAAAAAACAGTGCTTAGAGTACTGTGCCTGGCCCATAGTAGGTCCTTAATACATGTTTGTTGACTTGACTCCTGGTGATGTTCATTTCATTCCACATCATTTTACGTAAGACTTGCCATGTTTCTCTGAATAATTTCTTTTCAATATTTGCTACAGTTCAATAACATTTCATTATATTCAGATAGTATAATTAGTTCTTTTATTGATATTCTTGCTCTAGTTCTTTGCAGCAACAAAAGGTGATGCTATATTTTTGTCAATAGGGTTCTTTCCCAGTATTGTATCCCACATTGATCCTTAAGTCAGTTTCATAGCACTCATCAAGATAAATAGGTAGATGATGTGGAGCAAGTGGCATGAGGAGTCTAATATTGGGACTCTGGACTGTTGCTCCCTTTTGTCAGAAGAAATGGTGGATTTGACTTGTTCGGTAAGTTTATTTTCATGGTTCTATTCACTTCGCTTTGCATCAGCATATATATCTTCCCAGTTTTCTTTGAGACTGTCCATTACACCACAATTTTTGGCACAGTAGTATTCCATTACATTCATATGCTCTGACCTGTTCAGTCATTTCCCAGTTAATTGGCACACCCTCACATTCTAGTTCATAGCCATCATGAAAGAGCTGATATAAATATTTTTGTACAGATGAGTCAGTTTCTTGTGTCTTTACTCTCTGGGTTACAAGCCCAAGAACATGCACTTTTATGACTTTTGGGGCATACTTCTAGATTGCTTTCCTAAATGGGTAAACCATTTCATAGTTTTGCCAGTAGTGCTTTAGTGTGCCTGTTTTCTTCAGCCCTTCCCAACATTTGACATTTTTTATTATTTGTCATTTTTGCCAGTTCAATGGAGATGAGATATCTCAGAGATGCTTTAGTTTACTTGTCTCTAGTTATTAGTGGTTTGGAACATTTTTTTATATGACTATTGATAGCTTGTATTTATTTCTTTTAAAAACTGCCTCTTAATATGGTTTGATAATTTGCCTTTTGGAAGAATGACTCTTATTCTTATAAAGTTGAACAATTTCTTATATATCTCAGTAAGGGTTAACTGAGAGACTTACTGTAAAGGTTTATTTTTTTATTTGCCAATTTCCATTCTAATTTTAACTGCATTGATTTTATTCATACAAAACCTTTAAAATTTTATGTCGTTCTTTTTTCTCATTTGTTTGATCATCCTCCCTTATCTACAGTTATAAAACAGATAATTTCTTCCTCCTAATTTGCTTATAATGTCACCTTTTATGTTTTAAGTAATGTGTCATATGTAATTTATCTTGGTATTTGGTTTGAGATGTTGGTTTGCATCTAATTTCTGCCAAACTTCTTTCCACTGCTCTTGGTAGTTTTTCCTTTCTATTTTAACCTAGTAGTGAGCCTTTCTCTTAGTAACTGGGATCTTTGGTTTTATCTAACATTATACTACTGTTTTAAGGGAATTAAAGTTGTATAGGAGCTAGAGCTCTGGAGCTGGAGTCAGGGAGACCTGAGTCCAAATTTTGCCTGAGACGCTTTCTAACTGTGTTACCTAAATAGATCGTTTAACCTTTTTCAGTCTCAGTTTCCTTATCTAAAGTGGGGATAATAATAATATCTACCTCACAAAATTTCTGTGAGGATGAAGTAAGGACCACATACATAAAATACTTTGCAAACCTTACAGTGCTACATAGATGCAAACTATTCTTATTTTTATCATTTTGTATGTAGTGCGTTATGGTTACAAAATATTTTCACATTGTCTCACTTGAAGGCTCTGCAAGCATTATTTGTTCATAAATGAATAAATTGAACCTCAAGGAGGCTGACTAAGATCTCTCACACACAATAGATGGTACAGTTAGTACTCAAACCTAGGTCTTGGTCCAGTGTTCTTTTGTATTGTATTGCCAGTCATCTTGACGTTTGTCTTCCCACCGGACTTTGATGACTTGGAGGAGAGAGTGAGGCTGATGACTTTGCAAAGGTCTCCTTCACTGAAGTCCAGTTCTTGCACCAGTCAAGACCTCACCCCATGATATCATGATCTCTTTGAGAACAAATGATTAATAACAACAACCAGAAAACATGCTTTCATGTTAATAGGCAAGTCATGTTATAGTCCCTTCCACCCTCCCCAGAACCACTCAGTCTTGTTTGAGATGGTCTTGAAAAAATAGATTCTGCCTGTGTACCTGAATAGACCTTGGCCTAAACGGGCCAAGGTCTCCCATTGCATCCTGGGTCACCTCCAGTCATCCTGATGAGTATCAGGCCACTGGATTCAGATAGTTCTGGAGGAGGAGTGAGGCTGGTGACCTGCACAGCCCTCCCTCGCTCAAAACAAAGTCAAGTCCAAGTCATGTCCTCATTTCTCTGATGGCATGGTCTTCTTTGGCAATGGAGGACAAACACAACAATTTGTGAGTAGATGCAACTGCCTGAATGGGGACCCAGCTAGCTGGGTAACTCAACTCTTCCTCTCCTGTCTGTCTCCCCCTCTCCTTCCTTCTCCTCTCCAGAGGAAGATAAATTTGGATGGTCAGAAGATGCCCAGTTGACTTGGGTTTTACTGGCTGTATCCTTTCCCTCCCCTCCTCTCCCTTCTCTTCCCCTCCCCTCCCTTCCCTTTCCTAAAATCTTAAACCTACTGCAACTCATACATTGGACAGCGCTAGGCCTCTGCCTAAGGGCTCCCTTCTGGACCCTCCTGGCTTAAGAGTTATTATCAATAGTATCTGTTACTGTTTCCCTCCCAGCCTGATGTTTCTTTGCCTCATTAAAGGGGCCATCCCCTGACTACTTAAATAGGCCTATTCACTGAATGAGCGTTACCTTACCCTGAGTACCTGAAGAGACCTTGGCCTAAAGGGGCCAAGGTCTCCCAGTGCATCCTAGGTCATCTCCAGTCATCCTGATGAATATCTGGTCACTGGATTCAGATGGCTTTGGAGGAGAAGTGAGGCTAGTGACCTGCACAGCCCTCCCTCACTCAGAACAAAGTCAAGTGCAAGTCATGTCATCATTTTTCTGATGGCATGGTCTTCTTTGGCATCGAAGGTCGAACACAACAACAGCATTGTCATCATTTAAAGTGACACCTGAAGATCTCCCTGTGGGTAGCATTTGGATAAATGCTCCTCTGCCTGCTGGGAGAGTATTCTTTGGTAGCCTGTTTGAGACATGTCTGCAAACCTTCCTTAATCTCTCCTAGCTAGAAATGTTTTTTCTTTCCTCAAATTTTTCTGAAGCCATTTGTCTGCATTTCTCATTCGTGTCTGTCACACTCCACCTTCCATGAGTACATTTTACATCTTTCCCAATAGAACATAAGCTCTTTTTGGGAAAGGACTGTCACTTTTTGGTATTCAGATTCCTATTTTCTGAACACAATGCTTTGAATGTACTTAGTGAATGTTTATTGAATTACATTGAATGGGCAGCTGAAAACAGGGCATATACATGAAAGAAAGAGTAAGTATGTATTTTGAAATATTCCTTTTTTTTTTATAAGGACTTTAAGAAATAGACTGAATTTAGGCAGAATCTTGGGAATGGTGAAGTTTAGCTATGGAAATGGCTCCAGAGAGACATTTATCCACCCATCTTATAGTTCAAGATAATTTTATTCTGAAAATGAGACTGTGAGTTGTGTAAATGGAAGGGAGATAGTTTGTGGGGGGAAGATTTTCCAATAATACATGTCAACTTGGATGAAAGCTTAAAGATTGGGAATAGAGTAATTGGTTTAAGAGAACATCAAGCAACTATATTGTGACGTATATTGTGGCCAAGGACTGTTTTTTGTTTGTTGGGAGGGAAGGGGAAGGCCCTTCAACACCAAATACCATCCTTTCTGCATAAGATTATTGTAGTAAATTTCCTTGGTAATTGTGGAGGAAATGTGGTGGTAGCCTGCTAAAGATTTTTTTCTTGTCCATAGCTGAAGTGGAATGGAAAGCCACACAGGGACTTTACAGGGAGGTACTTTAGTGAAAGTGCCTAAGGAGAATGATGCCATTGTTTTGAACATTGGAGTAGAAGTTGATGGAGGTGGGAAGTTCAGAGTAATATTTGAGATAATCATCGATGGACTATATAGCATATATATCATTTAAAATAAATTAATCAAGGTTTTGATGCATTATACTTAAAATGTTCCTTCTTTTAAGGTGCACTGGATCGTTGTGTGATGGGCATTACAGCAGTCGAGATTTTGAATGCTTGTGATGAAGCAGTTCCTGCTGCAGTCGATTCTCTTAGTCATCCAGCTATTAATTTAAAACAGGCTATGACAAGACGTAGTCTTGCTGCTCTAAAAAATATGGCCCAACACAAGCTACAAACCCTTGCCACTAACCTCTTGGCTTCTGAAGCATCCGACAAAGTAAGTTTTGTCTATGAGTACATGAAATACTTGGTTCTTAAATTAGTAATATCTTTATAGTATATTTTATTTTTAGCATTTGTCTTAGACTTCTTTATGAAAACTGTCGTGAAGGTAACTCATTTTCCATGTTTTCCACATATCCTACTTTCTTTTAGGAGTATTTCAAACACTTGTCAAACTTACTTAAGAAGTAGGTTCTAAATATTCTAATGCATATGGCTTTTTAATATCAATAGTAACATTTTAGAATAGGTGACATTTCTCATTTTAACATATTTTGGCTAATGAGGATAATTTATCCTCAGGAGATAATATCATTTAGCAAATTTCTTAAATTACTAAGCATTTGTCTTAACTCTGACATTTTGCTTTCATTAAGAGCATTAATCTTAAGAATATAACAGAATCCTTGAATTTCCCCACGTATGTTTGAATTTTACTTGTTACATTCAATTACAAGGAACCTAGCTCACTATTTTCTTTACGTAATGCCTATAATCAAAATAAAAACTATAAATCATATTGTCTTTCATCAATTTTATAATTATTCTTTTGACCTATAGCTTTTAGTCTGTATTCACTTTGTAAGATAAGCTCTGTGGCACTTTTCATGTTTTCTATCAAGAGTTGCTATGCAGCTGTCTCTCTGGGAATGAAGGACAGGGATAGCATGGATAATTGAAATCTAGAGATAATCCCCAGACCTTATTTGAGTCAATAGTTAAAATCTCCACTTCTCTTAACCTTTTACCAGTGCTGTTAGTAAGTAGCTAAGATGACTGATTTGAATTTATAACTTTTTCTCCCATGTGCTACTTATCCTCTGGAGCTAGAAATGTGAACAGTGAAATGAGTAAAAGGCTTATAATTTACAAATGGAAAATTTAGCCTAGGAATGATTGAGTTGACTACATATGAGACATAGATAATTTTGGATTTCCAGTAATGGTAATAATTGGTAATGTCTTGTTACCAGTTCTGTTTTCCTGAAGTATAACACTCAACAATTATATTTGGCCATGACTTTTGGATATTAGAAGTCTAAACTATTTCTGCATCATTTTTCTGTCCTTTAGGGATTATGGAAAAAGCCATAACTTAAAGTTGTCTGTCATGACCACATTTTCTTTGAAAGAGCCACATAGATGCCTATTGGAACCTTGATTTTTATGTTACATGTTTTGTAAACCATTAACCTTAAGTAACAGATTTGGACATATGACATTGTTTAAGGTTTTCTTTTATATTTAACTTGGAGTTATTTTGTTGAAAGACAGGCAAATAATGTATATTTTCAAATATAAATAACTTTCTTCAGTTTATCCTTGAAACAAAAATATAGAAAAATCATTGTACAACTAGAAACTTAAAAAATAAATTGTATAGTAACATTTACAAAAGTCTTTTATAAGCGGTCATGGTCCATTATGTGTTTTTTACAGTCTTGTTTGTCCCAGTTTTAATAGCACACTTTATAGTGCAATTAGTGATAAAAGCACCAGATATCAGAGACACTACACTTATGTATTGTAAAATATATTGCTTGTGAACATACTCAGTCCTGTGTAACAGTGGTAATTGTTGCCTGGCCTACCAGGAAAACAATTATAGGAGGGGAAAAAGGCTTAAGAAGCTGAGGCTGCAAAGGGATAATCACTTTATGAAAAATGTATGCTGACAGGACCATTAGGGATTTTGTTTACTGTTTGCTCCTCTTCAGATTATGAGTCTTTCTGAGAGAAATTGCAGAAATGAGCCATCCTTTGGATGACGTTAGTTTTCTGTTCCTCAGGAAAAAATTTACAAAAAATAAGAATAGAATTCTTAATCTGAAAAATATGACCAAAAGTCTACTCGGATGATAGGCTTCTTTTCAGAATGCAATGTTTTCTAATATAAAATTATGGGTATCATTGGAGATCTATATCCATTTTGTATAGCATAAATAACCTGATTTTTTACTTATTGAAATAGAATTTTCAACTGTTAGTCACGAATATTTTATATAAGTAATGTTGTTAATCTCTTTGGCTATAAATAGTTACTTTATACACAAAAAAAGAAATGAATAATCTACTGGCCATTTTTTTTACCCTGAAGATAATAGATTAAAAAAAAATGGAATTACTATTGTTTATTGCAAATTTAGGCAGCATGTAGGATAGAGTGCTGCGCATCATCTTTGTGAGTGCAAATCCAGCCTCAGACACTTCCTAGCTGTGTGACCCTGGGCAAGTCACTTAACTGTTTGCCTCAGTTTCCTCATCCATAAAATGAGCTGGAGAAGGAAATGACAAACCACTCTGGTGGCTTTGCTAAGACAACCCAAACGGGGTCAGGAAGAGTTGAACATGACTGAAATGACCGAACTACAATAGCACTATAAATTTACATTTTTCTTGTTTGATGAGACTTTCTAATGATAAGGCAAGAAAATGTTTTTGTTAAATGCTTCTTGTGTGCAAGTCACTGTGGTGAACAGTAGGGATACAAAAATACAAGCAAAAAGAGAGAGACTCTCTGTCCTCAAGGGGCCCACATTTTAAATGAGAGTAAGTGACAGAACCAGAAAGGATATGTACATGTGAGGGGTCAAGGTGGTCAGTCAAGTCCTTGTGTCAAAAACAGAACCAGGAGGGGAATGAAGGATAGATGACCTGGTCCCTCCCCAAATGGAAGAACTTGGAGAAATTCCCCAGAGGGTAAAGGGGGCTGGAGAGGTGGAGGTAGGTTCCAGGGTGAGAAGGCCCTGTCCTGGGGAAAGTTAGGGTAAGAGGACAGCTGTGGCATTTGGTGTCAAAGTCCTGAGAGCTAGAAACAGAGCTAGGAGGTCATTCTATAACCTCTAGCATACAAAAGAAGTGTATCCTCCAAAGTTCATTTTTAGACTGTTTTGATACCTAGAATTAATTTTCCTATAGAAATACATTGTGGTATGAATCCTAGGCAAGCTCAAAAAAACTTCACTTCATTCATAAATGTCTAAAATATTTCATTGAAGTCCTGCTTCATTGACTTTCTGTGGCATGAAAGTGACTCTGACTTTGTGAGGGCTCTTCCCTATCAAATAAAAGAAATGCTTTAAGTACAGGTCTGACGAAAGGCCATGTATTTGCTGTCTGATTACCACTAGGTAAAAGTCTGAGATTATATCCTCGTAGGGCTTGGCACATAGGAGATAAAATGTTTTATCTAAGGTAAAACATGAAAATGATCTCTTAAGGGAAACAATGGTTACTGTCTTCTCTCCTGGAGAAAATATTTCCACTGATTAAAGTCTTTGAGGAATTTGATAAAACATTTTGGAGTATGACCTCATGACCAGTTTGCCAGAGATGTTCTCTGAGGAAAGCTTTTCATGTGAAGGATAGTGAACAAAGATCTCACTTCAAGAAAGTGTGGAGAGCAAGAAAATGTTTACAGTGATTTTTAAGAGTGTACAGTATCACTATTTCTAGTAGAAGATCTACAGCAAACTGCCCTTAGTCTATTAATGGGAGGATATATTCAAAAGTCACCCAGTGTGAGCTAGCATGGAGGGTCTTAAGTTACATTATTGGAGTTAGAGTCAACATTTTTTTTTATTATTATTATTTGAGTATGTTGTTGGATATGTAATATGTTCTAGGATGTAGGAATACAAAGAAAATTGAAAAATTCCATTTTCAAGAAGCTTGTGTTCTGTTGGAGTGATCATTGACGCATTAGACTATTTAGATGAATGTCGAGCTAGGAAAATGATTCTCCCATTGTTCTCTTCTCTAGTCAAACTGCAGCTCTGTTATTGTGTTCAATTTGGGATAGAAAATTTTAGGAAAGACATTTAAAAGCAAGACATTGTCCAAAGCACAGCAAATTGGATTGGCTAAGACCTAAAGATAATATAATGTGAAGATTGCTTGAAGGAAATGAGGATGTTTAGAGATTTATGGGGTACATTATAAGTATTTTCAAGTATTTGGTGAATCATTACATGAAAGTGGAATTAGACTTTTTCCTTCATGGCTCCTAATGCAGAACTGGGAGCAACTAGGTTGGAGTTACATAAAGGCAGATTTTTACTTTGGATAAAGAAAAACTTCCAGACATTTAGAGCTATCTCATTCAGAGATGATGGATAACCTTGGGAGGCACTGGATTCGCTGCCACTGGATGTCTTCAAGCAAAAGTTGGACAACCACTTGATGATAGATGTGTTGTAGAGGGGATTCAGACTTATTAGGCTTGTAGGTCTCTTGGTTTAGCTCTCAGTTTACATAAGCTCTTGTCTATTTACAGTGAAGAACATGGTAGTATAAAATTACATAGTATAAAATAATACTGTTGTACATGTTTAAATCCTTCATCAGTATTGTGGGTTAAGCAAACTTTTTACACGGGCCTGGGAAACCATCCATTTAAAATGTTTGTTTGTAGGAGAAAATATCTTTCAAGTTCCAGTCTGTGATGTGTGGAAAAATTTGACCCTCGCAATGTAGTTGTTAATTGTCTCTAAGGGAAGGAGAATCACACCAGTGGAGCCTTGAAGTCAGGAAAATCCCTTATTCTCACTCTCTACACCTAAACAGGGATATGGAATGGAATAGGATACAGTGCGATCATTAGCGATGGGAGAGGGAGTAGGAGAGGGAAAAGAAGTGAAATAAGCAGGACTAGAACAATTTCCATGATGACAACACTAATGGAAAGAAAAACAGTATTTAAAGACTTCAGAACTCTTATGAATGCTGTGTGAAATCATGATTTCAGAAGACTTTTGGTGAACCATGCCTCTTGCCTCTCAGCAGAGAGATGATGCCCCAGAGATGTGGAATAAAGCAAACATTTGCAGACATGGCCAGTGTATTTATTTTTTTTGCTTGAATGTAGTTAATTGTTGTGAAGAGGGATTCAAATAGAAATATAGGTCATTAGAAAGTTACAATGGTGCAAGAAAAGAGCATCAGTGAAAAAAAATCTTGGTGGTATATAGAAGGAGAAAAGCTGGTTTGGAAAGCATAGTTGGGTTGAGGGAGTTTTTTCTTTTCTTTTTTTGAGGGGCAGATTTGAATTTTTTTTTGTTGGTGGAGGAGAAAGAATCAGAGCTGAGTAAATAGGTTCAAAGATTAAGGAAAAAAACACCTAATTGTTGTAATTTGGTCCTGCAGGTGCTAGGAGAGAATGAAATTAAGGGTACAAGTGAATATAGGAATTAATGACAACAGGCATTTTGGGAGCTATGGCAATTTGATACTGTTGATCTTTTCAGTGAAGTAGGGAGGTATCTGAAGGTTACCTTTTTTTGGTAAAATAAGAATCTTTGTACCTGCAGAGAAGAGGGAGGCAAGTTATGATTAAGAATTTGAGAGTTTAAAAGATTTGGAAGAGATGTTTTGGAGAATACAGTAGGGAGTCAGCTTAGATGGATAAAGAATCGTTGAGTAGTGTTTTGGTTCCATTTTAGTTTAAAGATTCTAAATTTGTAGGGAGTCAGTTGGTTCAGTTTCAAGACTACAGCTATGCTTATCTGCCCAGAAAAAGTAATTGAGAAAGCTAGCTAGCAGTGGGGTTAATCTTGGGTGTCAATGTGCAAGGCAAGTTACATCAGGAAAAAAAGGAAGGGCAGTGTTCCAGAGTCTTGGAGCACATTGAATTGAGTCTACTGATGTTGGTTTTACTTCCTGGATAAAGAGGGGAAAATCTGAGAATGATGAATGCTGATGAATTGTGGAATGAGAGAGGTAGAAGAATGGGAGAGAGGAAAGGCAATGTTAAGGATCTTAGATTTGAGAAGTTTCTTGTGATGATCCCAGAGTATTATCACAAACTGTATGTCTACCCTATTGCCTAGTACAGAATTCTGTATACTGTTAAATGCATGAATGAAAGATGTGGTCCCTCCAGTGCATGGCTGTGTTTTTAAGTGAGATGAAATAGAAATGAACTCTAGTCCTACTTTGCTAATTGCCTGCTTAACATACCTACCTGAATATACTGTTGGCATCTCAAATTCAACATATCCAAATTGGAACTCATCTTTTCCCCTTAAATCCCATCCCTTTTCTAAGCTCTCCTGTTTCTGTTGGCATTATCATCTTTGCATTCAACCTTAGTCATGTTTGACTCATTCTTTTCTCTCACTACACATATCTAATCAGTTGACAAGTTTTATAGACATTTCTTGAACAACATCTTGGATTCATGCCTTTCTGTCCTCTCTCAAGCCCGCTATACTACTTTAAGTCCTTACCAGTGTTGCCTGGACTATTGCAATGAGTCTCATTGCTTTCAGGTTCTCCTTTTCCATTCATCACACAGGTGCTAAATTTTCCTTCTTAAAGCACAAACCTGAGCATGTCATTACCCTGCTCAGAAATCCTTAGCTCCCTATTGACTCTTAGGAAAAAAAATACAAATTAAAGCATTTGAAATTTAAAACTCTTTACAGCCTGTCTCCAGCCTATTTTTCCAGACTTAGTTCTCATTACTTCTTTTCACACTTTCTAAGTTGTAATCAAGCTAACCTTGCTGCTTTACAGATTTGTCATCCTAAATACTCTTTCTCTCTGTCTTTGCCTAAGGCTGTACATCTTTGCCTCTAATTATCATTAACATCCTTCATGTATCTGTTCAGGTACCATTGTACCACCTCTGAAGAGAGAAGCTTTTCCTGATCTCAATTTTTAGTGCTCTTGTCCCTCTAAAATTATTTTTATTCATGCATTTGTATATGTTTTGTAACATCCCTTAGAATGTGAGTTCTGTAGGGATAGGATCTGCTTTTAATTTTTGTATCACTAGCGTAGCACAATGTTTGATAGTACTAGTATATTAGAAAGTTAAATAATTAGGATTTTGAAGAGGGTCTAGGATAGATAGAAGAATTTTAAGTCAAATGTTGAAGTCATATGAGGAAGGTCGCACAGTGTCTGGAATTGGGTAAGCATGGGGATGATGAGGTAGGGAGCATTGTTATGATATGAGAATCCTTTCTTGTTACTCAGATAAAAAAAGAAAAAGCAATGACAAAATTGGAAAATCATCAGGATGTCTTATCATTGCCTTATATATCTCACTTTATTGCCTCATTAGGAAAGAGACTGGGAAAATGAAGGGACTGTATTCTAAAAGGTCAGTAGGTTTGCTCTGTATGATTAGTGTGGAAAAAGCAATTTAGGAGTCAAGTCCTACCTATTAAGAACATTCTGTCTGCCTTCTCTTTGCAAAATTAAATCAGCACAAGCACTTCAAATTATTTTAATTGAGAAGTCTAATTTCCCAGAGAAAGGGGAATGTTTTTTTTGTTGGGGGGGGCAATTAAAAAAAGACTTTGTGGATAGCAAATTGGACTTTTTCAGGTGGACTGACTTCTTACGGCTTTTGGTGAGAATAGTTGTTTGTACTATACTCCATAATTATGCTAAGTATATGTGAAGATCATATGCACACAATAGGTTGTTCATTATATTATTAATCTGTTTAAATGCAGATTGAAGTTTTGTAGAACCAATTCCCAAGTCATTCAGTCCAATATCACAAACATTAATAAAACCGATACTTTGTGAAATTCATTGGGGCTACTTTGTGCCCTTGGATAGTTTGCAGTCTATTAATTCAGGCCCTTATTGTCTCTTACCTAGACTATTGTTGCCTTCTAACTGGTCTTCCTACCTCAAGCCTTTTCGCGCTTCAATCTGTGATCTACTCATCTGCAAAAAAGTTGATTTTTCTAAAGTGTGGTTGTGACTATGTCATTTTCCTTCTCAGGGAGCTCCAATAGCTTCCTCTTATCTTTAGGATCAAATATAAACACTTTGGTTTGGCTTTTAGATCTCTTCACAGTGTGGCCTCTTCTGCCTTTGCAGTCTTCTCATACTTTACTCTGTGCTATGTACTCTAAATCCAGCAGTTTCTCAAACATGGCAGTCTCTTCTCCATATCAACACCTTTGTATGTCTGTCCCCCTCCCCTGGATTACCCTACCCCCTCACCTCTGTCTCTTAGTTTCTCTGACTTCCTTCAAGACCCAGGTCAAATTCTACCTTCTGTAGAAAGTCTTTCCCAGTCCTTTTCACGCCCTCTCCCTGCCAAGTTCCTAATAACATCCCTTCTCAGATTACCTTCTGTTTCCCTGGTATATGTGTTGTATGTGTATAGTTGTTTACATGTTGTCTTCACCCATTAGAATATGAACTCCTTGAGGAGTTCATATTGAGCTGTGAATTTTGTTTGGTTTTGGTTTTTTGCCTTTCTTTGTGTCCTAGTACTTAACTCAGTGCTTGCATCGTGGTAAACTCTTAAATTCTTCCCTTGGGAGAAAATTACATATATTTGAGTGTAATGGGGTAAAATAATGATCCAGATAATGTCCTCTAGATAAATCTGAGGAGAAACAAAGAACCCTTTTATCTGGGTCAAAGGAGATCCTGGAAGGCTTAACAGCTGAGAGCAAATGAACAGGTAGCTTGTAGGCTACCATTGTCTTGACTTACGAAACTTCTTAGTGGTTCACTAAATTGCTCGTAGCTTCAACATCCATTTTTCAGATAGCATAGGAAGAAGTCTGAAATTGGAAAAGAAGTCTTGTGGTGCCTGAGTCATGTGAAGATAGTATTTGTTGACTTTACTACCAGAAAGTAGAAGAGCCTTGAAAGATCTTAAAACTCTACTGTCACATAATTGTTGATCACACTTTTCTTATTCCCCAAATAACAGTAGTGGCTATGAGAACTAGCAATTCTATCAAATTAATTTAGTTCCTTTTATATTGGGATGAATTACAGGAGGAGAAATTTGGGCAAAGTTGTGTGATTCCATCCTAAATGTTGACATTTGTCAGGAAATTGAGACCAATTTTATATCTATATCTCTCAGATTTGGAGCTCAGATCCCTTGAGGTTATGCATGCCACTTTCTTTAGTTCTCACAAAATATGGCATATGACTTATGATGTCTCACACATATATGTACTTTTGTTTTTCTAATGCACTTTTGCTCTAAGAAGCCAATAGCCAATGAATATAAAAACTTTAGAGAAACATGAGAAGATTGATATGAAGTAATGTAACATGAAATAAATTGAACCAGGAAAACAGTATACACAAAGACTGTAGCAATGTGAATGAGAGGCAAGAATAAAATTGTAAACTGAATGCTGTGTAATTATGTTGACCATGTTTGGTCCCAGAGATGGAATGAGAAAATGCACCTTCACTCTCCCTTCTTTATAGAGGTGGGTGACTATGGTTGTGAAGCCATGCATATAGTACTCAGACATGATGTGTTGATTAGTTTTTTGTTTTGTTTTTTTTGCTCAGCTGCTTGTCCCCCCTTCCCCCTCGCTTTGTAATTTGCTCCAAGTGCTGGCTCACTGGATAGGGGGGTACTTTTGTTTTTTGAATGTATGAAAGCATTACTTTGATTAATAAAATAGAACTTTATTTAAAAACATTACTTAATTTATGAGTTTTTTACCATCATCTATTTTTAAAATAAATTCTTATACTATAACTACTGTCTCGTAGATATCCATGAAATTTTTGATTTATGTGTAAGGATTCCTAGCTTGAGAAAAAGGTTGGGGACCACTTACCTTTCTAGATATCTCCTCAGTTCCATGGCTTTACTTCTGCTTCTGTTAGATAGCAAAGCTCTGACTATTTGTAACCTTGAAGGATTGACTTTTCTGAAATGGATTGTATACTTATCTGAATTGTTGGTTCTATGGAATATTAATTGAACATTTTTCTTTACAATTTGGTCATTGTTATCAACGTCAATCGTGATGTTTTAGGCGTAGCAGAGTTGAAGATGGCAGTATTTTTGTCTTTCTTATCTTTTACTTCTCTACTAAGTTTTTCCTTCTCTTTTTTTTGGCTTTCATTGTGCCATAATCTTCAGGTTTTCATTCTGCGTCTTTGACTGTTCCTTCACTGTCCTGACTTTTTTTCCTCCTGCCCACTAAATGGTAGGTTTTCTGTTTTTTGTCTTCTCTTTAAACCTTCTTACTTTGGTTTCAGCAGTTTCTCCTTTGGATGATCTCAAATCTTCATCTCTCCCCTGACTTCTTTTTAGAGGACCCTTTGTTGGATATTTACATGTTGATCATTCATTATCATTTCAAAATCAAGATGCCCCAAGCAGAAGTTATTTTCTTCTTGAAATATATTCCTTTTTCTTAATTTCGTTTCCTTTTTTGATACCATCATCCTCTAAGGTTTGAAACCTTGTGTAATCTTTGACTTGTTCCACGCCCTTCCTACATGTCATTTCTACCACTATAATATTATTTATATTCACATAACAGTCCCCTTTTGGACTGGTTTTCATCTGTAAAGTAAGAAAGACTATGTGATTCTTTGATCCCTCCAGCTCTGAGTTCTATGTTATGCTCTATTTTCTATCTGTATCCTTTGTTTCCTCTTCTTGGAATGTTCTTCCTCATTATCTATGTGTATCAGATTTTTACCCATCCTTCAAAGCTCATTTCAAATTTTAATTCCTCCATGATAACTAACCTCATTCTTCTGTTTAGAAGTAATTCCTGCATTCTGCTGTGAAGTGTACTTCTTTGTATGCATTTGTATCTGTTATCAAGTTATTTAACTTTAAGGATTGATATTAGCCAGACAGAATTCCTTGAGTCAGAGTGGAGCTGTGTACCTTAAAGGAGATAATTACTATTGCATTGAATTTATTAGAGAAATTTTATTTTCTTTTGAAGTTTTTGACACATTTTTCTCTCATTCTCTATTATGTAGTTACCTTGACTGTCAAGTTTATGATCCCAAACCATGCTATAAGTGGGTAGTATATAACTGATTTTAAAAAATTACTTAGGGCCTTTAAACTTCAGATACATCATAATTCCTTTTCTGTCTCACGTAAACCAACTGGTTCTTTTCTGAGAGAAATGAAGTTCTAGCTGGATTTTAGGCTTTAACCTTTTCAGGCACCACATTTCACCAGACTTTTTGTATAATATTTCACATTCTTATGTGGAAATTTAAAATTATTTCTCAACAGTTTGGTTGAGATGTAGAGGTAGTGATGATTCTGATAAAATATGTGACCAGGCATTGAGTTTTTGTCTTTCTTTTTTAAAGAACAGTTTATCTCTTCTGGTTCACTAAAAAATTAAAGCATTATTATATATGTGGAGGGGACATCTTTTTTCTTCTAAACTGTTGTCCAAACTCAAAAGTTAAAAAGAATTAGATAATTATTTTTAGCATATTCATTTTAAGTTACGAAACATTAATTAAAAAATAGCCTAATTCCTTGTTTAAAGCTTTACCAAAGCTTAGTACCTGATTTAGTGCTGTTTGGATTTAGTGCTGAGTTAGGTGGGACTTGAGGTCTTTATGATTTGACATCTTTTAAACTTAAAAAATTCCACTATGCTTATGAAAGACACTCTCTTTCCCCCCAGCCTCAATCAGAGAAGTTTTTAAAGCAGTATCTAAGAGCAAGACTTTTATATTCATGTGTTTCCTGGTTTTTTCTTTATTCTTTTCTTTTCATTCCCTTTTCCTATGAACATCTTTGCTGTCCTAAAAATTAGTTTTCTTTTGACATTGCTGTCTTTTGGAAGTATCATCTTATTTTCTTCTTCCTTACTGAACTTCTAGAAAGTGCCATCTTCTGTTCCACTATTAACTTAACAATGGCCTCCAATGAGAATTCCATCCTCTCTCTTCTCCTCACATTGTTCTCTCTTAAGTCTAGAAGAACCTCCTTATTGCCAAATTCAATGGCTTTGTTTTTCTGTACTTATTCCTCTTGCCCTTTTGGTAGCCGTAGAAATTGTTGGCAACTATTTCCTTCTTGACGTTCCCTCTTCCTTTGAAGGCTGTTGAACTCTCTTGTGATTCTCTTACTTCTTTAATCACTTGTTTTATTCTGTTTCTTTCATCATTTCCACTTCTTCCACCTCACTTCTAAAGACAGATGTCCCCAAGGCTTTGTACTTTGCCCTCTTCTTTTTTCTTTTGCAAGTGACTTTATTTACTCCCATAATTTCAGTGATCACATCTGCGTAGATGATCTCCAGACTTTATAATAACCCTGTCTCTTTCCTCAGCTTCCATCTTAAAATTTCACCTATCTTCCCAGCTCTAAAACAGTTACTTCTGTCAACTTCCCTACTTCTTTTGTTAATATATAGTTCTCCCAGTCTTTGATGTTGAAGGTTTTCAATTTTCTTTTACTTTTTTTGTATCATTAGCCCTTCTACGTTTAATCATTTGCTAAGTCTTAATGGTTTTGTCATTACAGTGTTTTGTACATTTGTCTTTTGCTTTTTTTTTCCCACCACCAACCTGGTTTGGGCCCTTATTGCCGCTTATCTGGTCTTCCTGACTGTTCTTTTGTGATTTCAAGCCATTCTACACACTGCAGCCAGACTTTTCTATCTAATGAATAGATTTGGTCACGTCTTTTTATTATATGAAAAGAAGTAAACATCTTCAGTGACTTCCTGTTGCTTGCATAATAAACTACAGATTCATTACTTTTGTCATTCATAGTATTCCACATTATTGGTCCATCTTTATTGTTTTGCGCATATTCTCCTTTGTGCTATTATTGCTAACCTAAAGTACTCATCATTCCCGGATTGAGTCCTGACCTTTCCTTTTTCTGTCCCTTTTCTTTGTTTATGCTTGTACTTCAAGAACCAGTTCAAATATCTCCCCCTTTATGAAGGAAGCCTTCCCTGTGCTCTCATTCCCCAAGATGGAAGTTCTCTCTCTCTTCTCAATGTTGAGACCTTCCTTGTACCTTTTGAGGTCAGCATCTGTGTCTTATCTCACCTTTTTGTTCCTGGTCCCTTGGACATATATTTAATGGATGTATGATCTTGAGGCACATGTGTTAGTGTCTTTGAGTCTGTTTTCTCATTTGTAAAATGCAAATAGCAGTTTTCAAACTGCCTTCTATCCAGGATTGTTGAGGTAAATACTTTGTGAATTATAAAATTGCTGTATAAATATGAACTTTCCTGTTTTTGATAATAATCAGTAAAATTGGAATTGAAAAAAAATTACTGATTGGTGACAGTTCATATTCGGTCTTGTGGTTAGTTACTTTGCTTTTTTGGTAATCTGGCAGTAGTTTATAGTTATTGCAGAGATGGAATTGTAGAAGATCATGCAGGACATCTTTTACATTTCCATCTAGCTCTGTCAGTTTTCCCTTTTGCCTATATAACAACTGTGGTAATTGTTGTTAAGTGAGTCTTTTGTGGTTTAAAGAGCCACTTGCAAAGAAAATCAAGAAATGATTTAGACTATATGTTATTCAGTTAGAAAACCATTTATTCAACATCTAGTTTATGGAAGGCACAATTATTCTTAATGCTGGGAATACAAAGACAAAAGAAAAATCCTTGCCTTTATGGACTTTACTTCTCCCTGGGCACATAATATGTACACCAGAAGAACATGCAAAATGACTTCAAAAAGGAAAGAACACTAGCAGCTAGAGAATTTGGAAAGGGCTTTTGGAGCTGGTGGTGCCTGAGCCATGCTTTGGGGAAAGCTAGGATTCCCCTGAGGTGGAGATGAAGATGAAGACATGGGAGTCACCTGAGCAGAGAGGCATGGGAGATAGAATGTCATGCACATCTAGTTCACAAATGAAATAAAGCTGGAAATGTAAACAGTGGCAAGATTGTGTTGTTTGGTTGTTTTTCAGTCATATCCAACTCTATGACCCCATTTGGGGTTTTCTTGGCAAAGTCCCTGGAATAGTTTGCCATGTCCTTCATCAGCTTACTTTATAGATGAGGAACTGAGTGACTTGCCCAGGGTCACACAGCTAATAAATGTCTGAGGCCGGATTTGAACTCAGGAAGATGAGTCTTCAGACCAGGCATTCTATCCGTTGCACCATCTAGCTGCCCCAAGATTGTAAGATTGTAAAGCCAAGATTGGAGAAGACTTTGAATGACAGGCTGTGACATTTGTATTTTATCTCAGAGACAGTAGGAAACCAACAAAGCTTTTTGTGTAAGGGAATAATATAATTACATCAGTGTTTTACCAAAAGGAGAGATTATGGCAGACTTAGCTATGGTACAGACAATGTAATTGAAGAAGTGGGTGAATTCAAGACATCTGGAGAGAGAATAGATGTAAGTGATTAGATATAGAAGATGAAACAGAGGGGAAAAAGCATGGATGTGAACCCTGGTGACTGGGAGAATGGTAATGCTGTCAGTAGAAATGGATAAATTTAGGAAGGATTGGGCACTCCCTGGTGGAAGAGAGGGTTAGATATTCAGGGATGTGGATAAGGAAGAAAAGCGTAAAAATCTGAAATCAGTTAGAAATCTCTGAAGGCTTACTGTTTATAAATACTGTCACCATTCATCAATGGAGATAAGTTCTTAGACATAAACATCCTATGTCAAGGTTGAACTGATCAGTCCTGCATGCGACCTCTACTCATATGAGCATCACTTTCAGTGAGTAGGAGTTTTGACTGGGAGTATAGGGAGGAGGAGTGAAAGAGGAGATGGATATTTGACAGCATAGATTAGACTGCTGCTCTGAAATGATGCATGTGTTGTAAGGCATCCCTTACTTAAATTGGAGAGGGCCTTTAAAACCTGCTAATTGTTCAGTGCCTTTAGTAAAAAATCAGGGAAACAATCTGCACGTGGAAAAGCTAAGAACAATGTTTCTAAAACCTGAGATTGGGATTTGTGGAATAGGGTGGGAAGTCACCATGAAGGGGGCTTAGACTGGTTCTATGGTGAGAAGGGTCTGGTTTCATATCCCATTTTTGATGCTTAATACTCCTGTCACCAGAGGCAATTCATTGTCTCTACTCAGGCCTCAATTTCCTCATCTGTAAAATTAGGGGCTTAAACTAGATAGCCTCTGAGATCACTTTAAGTTCTAGATTTAAAAACCTATGAATTCCTAGACATTTGATTTGCCTTTTTCTATTACATGATCCCCTTATTTGTTTCTAGTTCTGCTACTTTGGATTGATTTCCTACAAATTCTGTCATACCTGAGGTGGGTGTGCCAGTTGTTAGAGTAAAGTATGTGTGTTATCTAGAAATTTCATAATCCGTTTTCCTTTCACAGCATTTTTAGAATATCAATTTGAGGTAGATAGAGGAGCCTAGTGAGTAAGGTATTTATTTGCCTCATGGCACACACAGAAGTTCATTGGAATCTCAGACATCATCATTTGGTAGATGACAAAATTGAGTCTTAGAGAGCTCAAGTATTTTCTTTAAGGGAACTAAGAGCCAGTAAAGGGCAGAGCTTGGATTGGAATCCGAGGTCTCCAACTCCAAATCCAGTGCTCTTTCCATGTGCCAAGTTAGATATATCCTATCCCAATCTATTTATATCCAATCTTAATTTCTGCCTTGAATTCCAGTCCCACCCAATTAATTTGTCCACTTTGTAATAGATAATGACATAAAAGTATTGACATATATAGTTAAGGTAGTAATGGAAAATTGTAGTTTAAATAGAAATTACAAGGAAATGAAATGGATATGATTTTAAAAATATCATTCTCTATCAAGTGTCAGTGTCTACATCAGTAGACCAATTATTAGTAACAATCCAGATTGCTCAGGAGGGGATAGTGAGACTGGTGACCTGCACAGCCCTCCCTTACTCAAAACAAAGTCAAGTACAAGTCATGTCATCATTTCTCTGATGTCATGGTCTTCGAAAATGAAGGATGAACACGGACCTGTGAGTAGACCAAGCTGTCTGAATTGGGGACCCAGATAGCTGGGTAACTCAGCTCATCTGTTCCCTTCTGTTCCCCCCTTCCTTCTCCTCTCCAAAGGAAGGTAAATTTGGATGGCCAGAGGACCCCCAGTTAACTTGGTGTTTATAGGCCAGATTTCTCTCTCTCTCTTTCTCTCCCTGCCTCCCTCCCTCCCTCCCTCCCTCCCTCTTTCTCTCTCTCCCTTCTTCCCTCCCTCCCTCCCTCTTTCCCTCTCTGCCTCCCTCACTCCACTCTAAAATCCATATATTGCACACCAATAGGTCCCTGCGTCCCTGTCCAAACTTCACTTAATGGCTGCTTTCTGGACCCTTCTGGCTTCACAGTCATTATCAATAGTAACTCTTGCGCTTTCCCTCCCAGCTTGATTTACTTATTTTTCTTTTGGTCATTAAAGGAGCCATTCCCTGATTACTTCTTAGACAGGCCTGTTCAATGAATAGCCTTACCCATTGAATGGTCTCCCATTGCATCCTGGGCTTTTCCAGTCATCCTGATGAATATCTGCTTACTGGATCCAGATGGCTCAGGAGGAGAAAGTGAGGCTGGTGACCTTGCACAACCCTCCCTCATTCAAAGCAAACTCAAGTGCAAGTCATGTCATCATTTCTATGATGGCATGGTCTTCAAAAATGAAGGACAGACACAGACACACGGTAACAATCCATTGCAACTAAGAGGACAGCAACAATGTGCTACAGGAGGAAAACATGTTGGTTGGTGAAAAGTGCAGTTGAACTTTGCTAATTTCCCTCGATGTCTCATAATTGTTTCAAATTCAATACGTTCAAACACATCTGATGACGTACCCTACTTCCTCACGCACTTGATCGCTTTTTCTTTATGGAGTACCACCACATCTTTCCATTCACTTAGGTTCACAATCTCAGGATCATTCTGACTCTTCTCTCTGCCTTTCTCTTGTCTCATCAGTTGCCAAGTCTTAGTTGTATGTTTATAGATTTTGACCTCAGTCATCTTCTTTTCACTTAGATGTCCATCACCTTGTTTTAGCCCTCCAGTCTTTCAGTAGTTGGGACTATTTCATGAGCCTCAAAATCAGTCTTTCCCTTCTCTGATTCATTGTCCACACAGTTGCTGAAATAATCTTGCTAAGGCACAGATCTGATCATGCCATTCCTTGCTCAAAAATCTTTTATGGTTTTCCAGTTGCCTTTCAGATACAATTCAAACTCCCCAGCTTGGCATTTATTTGATATTCTCTACAGTCTGGCTTCAGCCTACCTTTTCAGACTTTTTTCACATTACTCTTCTACTCTTCTTGATGGTCACTACATTCCAGTGATGTTTTTCCTGAACTTGGCGTTCATTGTCCTCTTTGCCTCTGTAGAGGCTGTTTCCTTTGCTTGGAACACAGTCCATGCTTATCGGTATATTTTAGAATCTTAGCTTCCTTTAAGACTGAGGTCAATTTTTCTCTTACATAAGGTCATTACATTCTTAATCTTCAATTCCCTTTCCATCTTCCAATGATCTACTATTTATCTGTGAGTACATGTTATAATCCCATTAGTAGAATGTAAGTTTCTTGAGAGCAAGGGCTATTTCCAGCTTAGTACAGTGATTTCTCCTAACTTTACTTATTGAATTAAAATTAGAGTTAAATTAGATCAAATTCAATGCCAGTATTATAGCAAGATCTCAATACATTCTTGTAATAAATTGATGTTTTCAAGGTACTTAGGCACAACTTTAGTAAATTTTTTTTCCCACTGCATATTTGAAATGAATTGAAAGAGATTTCCACATAAGCTGCTAAATATTTAGCTAAGGGGTAGTTTTCTCATATTGTAAGACAAAAAAATTGCACACATAAGGCATTCCTTTTATAGTAATCTTTAATTTATCAACCGATTTAATACTTATGTCTTGTAGGAGAATAGTCTGGATCTATTTGGGGAACTCCTGATATGAAAACTTTTATTGATGAGGTTGACAAACTGTCCCCTCTGAAACTTATCATTTTAGAGTGTTATTTGGGGCCCTGAAGAGCCAAGTGACTTTCTGACGTTCCCAGAGCTAGTGTCATAGATATGACTTGAGTCAGTCTGTCTGTCTGACTCTCAGGGTGGCCCACAAACCTCCATGCCCTGCCATGAAGTGACTTCTTGTGAAAATCACTTCCCTTAATGAAAACCAAAGAGTAAATGAAATGACCACTCCAGTGATTAGATCATACCTACTTGATAGCATTCTGCCTAAATCTTGCCTGTGTTTTGCTTTAATTAAATGATTATATTATAGAAAGGAATTCATTTAAAAATGTATTCTTAGTGACTTTTAATGACAGCAGTAAGACAGCAGAGGGCACCAAATATCCATCTCTATTTTACTGTTGTGCATTTTCTTGATAGTCCTGTTTGTTCGCGACTTAAAGCCATTAATATTGAAATAGAATATTATGGAAATTCCTTAGGATTGTGAGAGAATGTGGACTTCATTTAGGTGTACAGTTACAATTTAATAATATCTTCAAAATAGTTTATGAAGATGCCAACTTATTTTAATGACAATACTTTTCAAATTTAATGTTGCCTATCTGTCAAAAAAAGTAGGATCTTTTTGCCAAGTATTTTCCATATGCTATTAGCTAAAATATTTTTCTCTTTATTTCTCATATTTAAAAAGAAGTATGATAAAATCAACTCTATGTTCTCTACTTAGAAAGTTTAAAAAAATCCTCAGTGTATATTGTTATATTCATCAGTAATTGCTTTACAAAATGAAACTATTTATTAAAATATTTTACTTTACTGTGTATTTTTCCTTATTTCAAATATTAATCATAATATAAATTGATATGGGTATGTAGCTAGATTACGTATTTGTACTTATACTTCTTAGTGTCCTTGTAGTTTCATAGCTGATTCATAAAGCTGTTTTTCTTCTTATTTCTTCTATTGATTCTGTTGGTGCTTCAGCATAGAATTTTTTTTTAAAATCATTTTAAATCTATTTTCATTTCCAAATTCTCTCCTTCTCTCCTTCTTGCACCCATTGAGAACACAAGAAAAACAAAGACCATTCCAAATATGTATAGACATAGCATAGGGATTTGCTGATGTTATAATGCTAATTGGCAGAAGTTCTCATATTATAAGCTAGATCTCTGAACCAATTAATATTTTAGTTGATAGGTTCTCCATTGCTTGAACAACAACATAATACTAGCCATCATTTTGTAATTTTTAAATTCTGGCTATTAAAACTGTGATGCCAAAAACTGAATTGCATCTAAAAGTTTTAAAGTAGCACCATTGAAATAAATAGTAAAAGAGTAAAATTGCTACCATTATCACAGTCTTGTTTGCCAGCCATTTAATAAATTTAAACTACAGTGAAACACCTTTATAATAACATTGGTGTTTGGTGGTGTGGAAGGAATGGGAAATGACAGACTTAATAACTATGTTCTTGGGGAAATGAGTTTTGTTAGCTTTTGTGTGTACGTAATTATCGGTATCTCTAAATTCATGTAGGAATGAACCATTTAAAAAAAGTGGCCTCAACTGTGTTTTTAGCCAAGCAGCTACGTATTGGTTTTTGCCCTTCTGAGACTGTGTGGGTACTGTGCTTTTTGTTGAATTACTCATCATGCAGCTGCTTCTGGGTGCGGATAAAGAGGTTGATACTTGATTAAGGAATAATAATTTTAAGATTTTAGTCCTTTCATATTTTCTTATAACTTTTGATTGAAATATAATTTTCGCATACTCCCTTCAACAAATTTCTTTTGTCTTTTTCTCTTAGAAGAGTGAACAATTTAGTAATTTCATATTTTTTGTTTCACTTGATAGCAGAATGTTTAATTAGCACTCCAAATACTAAAATTTATGCTTTTCCACATAGAAAATATATAGTTATAATATATCTACTTTACATGTTAATGTTACATATTGTTACACCAGTCTCAGAAACCTTTTAGGGTACGTACTCTTTGTGTGTGTGTGTTTGTGTATGTGTTTTTGTGTATATTTGTGTGTCTTTGTTTATAATCAACAGATTTTCTTATTTCCTATTTCTTATCAAAGTCTACATGGTATTTAAAGAGACTTTTGAAATTTTGTCCCTAATCTTTATCACAGCTTGACCTCTTTGTACCACACTCTCTGATCCAAACATATTGCTGTGTCGCATAAACAAAACCTATCTCTGTGCCTTTGCGTTGGCTGACTCTTTGACCTGCAAGGCAGTCTCTCTTCACTGAAACCTCTTGGAATCCTTGGTTTCTTTCAAGAATCAGCTCATGTGTCTCCTTTTAGATGAACCTTTTCCTGAATCCCTTCACCCTCTCCCCCACCCTCAACTGGTAGTGTTTTCCCTACCAGAATTATCTTGTACTCACTTTGTATATATTATTTGTGCTTATATCTATGAATATGTTGTCTTCTAGACCTGTTTCTCTTCATCTTTGTGTATCCCCAGTTTTTATTTCTGACATATAGTAAATACGTAATAAATTGTTGATTAATCAGTTGATTGTTTAGAAACAAGCACAGTAGAAGTACCTTAGTGGTGGGGGCAAAACCAAGCTTCTCATGTCTTTATTAAAATTATGCAGTACCTTTATTGGATAGATAGATCTGGATAGTTTTTGGAGATGCAAAGTGACTTCAGTGAATTCACATGATTCAGAAACATATAGATGTACGTAAGGCTTAGTACAAATGCTTCTTCTGACACATTTTTAACTTCCTTCTTCATTAATTTCTAGCATGAAGACTATCTTTGCCAGTGTGAGACAGTCACAGTGTTGCCATTCAAATATACTGGGAATGTGATCTGGTGACCACTATTTCTCTAAACTGTCACTTTACATAATACATGACTTTTGTGATTTGTAATTTGTGCTTTGGAGTTGTGGAATGATATTTTGACATTTTACATTTTAACATTTATTCATTAATAATTAATAATTCTTTAATTATATAAGTAAAATCCCATTATGTTGAACTCCATGGAAAGTCAAAATTTTGGATTTTCTTTGAAAATCCTTTCATTCCAAAGAAAATACAAATCCTTTCTTTGGTCATAAAGGGACTCTTTAAAAATTTTAGAAATTGCTAGATAACATAAGTCTATTCTGGTTCCATTGGAAAAAAGGTTCTTCTCTTCTCCTAAGACTTCAACAGGAGAGGTTAACCTAGAAAGTATCCCTGTGCCTGTAACAAGGGAAATAAAGTCAGAGGAAGGAACCGGTGATGGGATTAGTGTTCATAGATTTGAAAGGCTTTCATGAGGAAATATACCTTGGCTTTTAGAATTGAAGTGAGCTTAAAAAACTTGTATTCTAACCCTCTAAATTAACAGATTAAAAAAACTGAGGTCTAGAGAGAGAAGTGACTTGTCCAGGGTCATGTGATTTATTATTAGAAAAAGAACAATACCCAGGTTTTTCTGACTCCTAGACTATAGCCTAGGGCTTTTTCTATTATAATATATTATATTTCTTCTTAGAAAGGGCAATACTTTGGCTTCAACCAAACAGAGTGGTGTTAATAATAGCTTCCGTTTAATTTCTGAAGCATTTATTAAGCACCTGCTTATAGGCAAGGCATTATGCTAGGTGTTGGGAATACAGAGATAAAATCCACAATGCTTGTTGTCAAACACCTTATATTTTTGTCAGTATTGGTGGAAGGAGGGAGGCAGATGAGTACGTATAAAGGAGCACACAGATGAGTAAGTATTATGTAGAAAAGTAAGTAAGAAGTAATTTCTGAGTGAATAGTAATAACTCGAATAGAGCTCAGGAAAGAGTTCATGTAGATTTCACCTGAGCCAAAGCTTGAAAGAAGCTAGTGATTCCAATAGGTGAATCATTAAGTGAGATTTGGGGGTGGAAGGAGAGCATGAGAGAGTGAGTAAGTTTACTCCAAGTCTAAGCCTATGCAAAGGCTTGGAGTTGGGAGATGGAATATTGTGTATCAAAAATAACCAGTAGAGAGGTGTGGATAAAATGTAGAGAATATAGAACTTGCATATGTATGTGGCATTTTGTTTGTTACAAAATGCTATCGAAAAACTGTGAGTTGGGTAATAATCATAGCTAATACCTACAGTGCTTTAAGATTTACAAAATATTTTCCACACATTATGACGTTTGAGTCTCAAAACATACTTGAGAAGGATCAAAGGCTGTTTTATACACAGTTTTATAAAAATGGAAACTAAGACTCAGAGAGATTATGAGATTTATCTGTGGACACATATCTAGTTACAGTGAGAGGTAGGATTTGAACCCAGTAATTCCTGGGTACAACTCCAGCAGTCTTATCTACCATATCATGATACCTGAGTAGTTTCAAATCCTTCTCACACAATTACTAGCTGTGTGACCTTGGGCTGGTATTTAACCTCTGCTTCAGTTGCCTCAACTATAAAATCTGGATACTATACTACTTCCCAGAATTATTATGAAGATCAAATAAGATAATATTTCTAAAGTATTTCTAACACCTTGCACATAGTTCATTTTTTCATTGTTCTTTGTCCTCAGAGAGGACCAAAATGAAGCCATGATGTCAGGATCAGTGTACCCCAACTGTGCCTCTGACTATGGCTGATCAAATGATCAGCCTTGGAAGGTTCTACCATGGGGTAGGCACAAATCATCCATATGAACATGTGGAATGGAGATGGCTCTGAATTTGTGCATATCACATTTCTTTGACCTACCGCAGTTCTGCTTTGCTCGTAGAGCACAGTGCTTTCTTTGATGTGAGCATGCCATGCTGGGTGGTCCTGTACCATTGCAGCACCTGGCACATAGTTAAGTGTTGTGTAAATGCTACATCATCATCACTACCATCTCTGGTTTTTTAGTTCTGTGTTTGCTGCTCTTCCCTCTGTAACATGCTACTTTGTTTTAATGAGGATGCTGGATTTTGTCCTGAGCCCTCAGGAATTTAAATAGGAGGAGTCTTGGACAATCAAATGCACGTATGAGGATCTTAATACACCAGACACTCCTTCAGGCATCCTGGCACATGGATGAGTCTGTTGGGACCTATTGAAGAGAGGTTGGTCTCTTAAAAGAATGATTGGCAAATCTGGGACAGCTGAGAGGAGTGAATGGTGGGGAGGAGTTGTGTTGGTGGGGCGAGGCAGCAGCAGTGGGGTAGACTAGAACAAGCAGTTCTGAAGATACCTGCCTATGTTTCCAACTGTTTTGTCCACAAATCTCCACCTTCTGTGTCATTCCTGCTTTGTCAGTAATTTTTAGGGAGAATTGTTTGATTCTTTATTATAAATAAATAGTCTTCAGCAATATAGATACTTCTTATTCTTCTAAAAAGACTTTTGAATTTTGGGGAAAAAATGTACCCATTGCAACTTGCAGATACATTTTTCCTCTTCTCAACTTCATATTGACAATAAATGTTTTAGTCTAATTTCGAGATCATCTTGTTTTATTTATCTTAATTTATTTGCTCATCCATTTGTCTATTCATTTGATCATTTCTGATTGAATGACTGACTGACTGACGATCAACTGACTAACTGAATGAATGAATGAGTTAATAATTCTCCTCATCTTCCTAGGTTGGAGGTATAGATTCCCTTAGGGTCCTGATCCCACTATTGATTGGCACAGACAAAGGACAGGGAAACTGTGGCTTCATGTGACCTTCTAGGTCCTCAAGTGCGACCCTTTGAATCAATTAGTCAAAGGGCCGCACTTGAGGATCTAGAGAGCCACATGTGGCCTTCAGGCCCCAGGTTCCCTGCCCCTTGCACAGACACTTAGACCTGCTCCATTTCTAATCTGGGCTAGTTTGTCTCTTCTTAGGCAGCCTAGGGGCCTCCTAGGCTCCCATATCCCCTAAGGCTCACTACATATTGGTGTCAGCTTTTATATAGATGCCTGATTGGCTTTAGCCTTACTGAAGTTCAGAACTTCTGAGTTCAAGCTGTCCACCTGCCTTAATCTCCCTAGTAACAGGCATTATAAGCATGTGCCACCATGCTTGACCTAAAATCAGCTTGTTAACAAGATGGCACATCTTTAATTGTGACCTATATATGCTGTTGTGTATATGCCTACATTATATGTATATAGTTCAACAATTATTTGAGTGCCTCATGTGTCTTTAATAACTCTGCCAGATGGTGATATATATGCCTGAACAGCTGTATGTGCACACACATATATATGTGTACAATGACTAATTGTAGCCAAAATAATCTTGAGTTTATCTGTTCTTGACTTCTGAAAGTAATTATTAATGAAGAGTGAGTTTGGGTTGTTTCTTGGTAAATTAATTAAGATTCTAGAAATTATTTCTTTTTCAATACTGATTTAGTTTATTAGAAGAATGAAATTCAGAAAATCTTGGTTACTTTCATGACTAATTTGTAGTGTGAACACAGTTATAGTGCACTTTTCCCATTTTCTCTATATGTAGGATACAAATAAGTTATTTCTTGTAGTCATATGAGTACTATGAGAAATTTTGAGGTAACATTTTATGTGTGTGTATTTGTACATATACATATGCACACGTATACATAAGTACATACACACATGTATATTATTTTAGTTTCTTTTTGTTTTCTACTCATTATAAACGACTTTCTGAAGAATTTAATTCTTGGCCACCTTCTTCATAGGAAATGGGAATTTCTTTGTGTTCACCTTATGTTTGAGCATAGCATTTTCTGTATCTCCTAAGGCTGTTGCATTTCAGTAAACAATTATTGGGGAAGTTGATATATATATATATATATATATATATATATATATATTTACAGTTTTCTAAATAAGGTAGTTTAATGCATTTGCAAATTTCTTATTTTTAATATTTGTTTGATTTCATATATTAATGACATGAAAAGATGCCTTAATTATAATTGTCTTTTAAAAATATTTCTTGCAGGGAAATTTACCTAAGTATTCTCATAATTCTCTGATGGTTCAAGCAATAAAGACGAACCTGACAGATCCGGACATACATGTGCTCTTCTTTGACGTGGAAGCTCTGATTATTCAGCTACTGACTGAAGAAGCCTCTAGGCCGAGTACTGCCCTTATTTCCCCAGAGAGTTTGCAGAAAGCATCTGGCAGTGCTGACAAAGGGGGCTCTTTCCTGACTGGCAAAAGAGCAGCCGTACTCTTCCAACAAGTCAAAGAAACAATCAAAGAGAACATAAAGGAACATCTCCTTGATGATGAAGATGAGGATGAGGAGATACTGAAGCAGAAGAGAGAAGAAAGTGATCCAGAGTACCGATCTAGCAAATCTAAGCCATTGACTTTGTTAGAGTATAACCTAACAATGGATACTGCCAAGTTGTTTATGTCTTGTCTTCATGCCTGGGGTCTGAATGAAGTTTTAGATGAAGTTTGTCTTGATCGCCTTGGAATGCTTAAACCCCACTGCACAGTCTCCTTTGGTCTTCTGTCAAGAGGAGGCCACATGTCATTAATGCTTCCTGGTCATAACCAGCCTCTATGTAAGCCATCCTGTGGAAAACCAGAAGGAGAAAGAAAACTCTCAGCCACTGAGGGAGTAGGAAAAGGAACCTATGGAGTATCCCGGGCTGTTACCACTCAGCACCTTCTGTCTATTATATCTTTGGCAAATACTTTAATGAGTATGACCAATGCAACTTTTATTGGTGATCATATGAAGAAGGGCCCTGTCAGGTGTGACAATGATTGATTTATTTAATTTGTTGCAATTTATTTTGTGCTTTTTTTTAAAGGTCCTCTTTGTCTCTGATTAGTTTTTCTTGTTTTCTATGCTATGCAGAGCTTATGCTATGCATGAGGAATTTCTTTTAGTTTGTTCTTGATATAGTATTGTTTTCCTCAATTGTAGGAGCAAATAGAACAGTTGTACCAACTAAAATAGTTATTAGCAATATGTATATGGAAGAGATTGATATGGAAGAGAGTAGATTTTAGCTGTAGATTTTATTTATAATGACATTTCAGGGCCAGCTCTTGATTAAATATTATCCATGGACTTTCTGCCTACTAAATGTTTCCACTAAAATTCAATTCAGGATGCTAAATCTAGTTAGCATGATTGCTCTTATTGTGTATCTACCTATTCAATGATTTGCCTTAGATTTTTGTGTAAAGTGTGGTAATGCTTTAGTGCAATAATTAGGAATTCATTTAGGGAGTAGTAAAAGCTCTTTTGGGGAAAAAAGCTTTTTCTGTGCAGTGGAGCTCTCTTTCAATGCCACCAGAACACCAAGACTAAATTGTAGCTTCATATTTTCATGAACTTATGAAAAAAAACCCCAACTTCTTAAACCCTGGTTTTGTTCCTTTGTCACCTAAATTTTTCATTTTATTAATTTGATGGCTGAAGAATTTCCTGTGATTTCATGAGTATAGGGAATTCTAGGATAAGGAAGCTTTGTACCACTGAAGGCTGGCAGCTTTTAGCCTTGGAGGGTTGCTTCAAGCCTTGAGATGTTGAGTGACTTTTCCAGAGTCACACAACCTTTATGTGTGATAGGTAAGGCTTGAAATCATATCCTTTAGGCTCTAAACCCAACTCTCTGTTTACTATACCACAGTGCCTGTGCCTCTGTCTCTCTTTCTCCCCCTGCTTTCTCTCTCTCTCTCTCTCTCTCTCTCTCTCTCTCTCTCTCTCTCTCTCTCTCTCTCTCTCTTTTTTTACCTGTGATTGTCAGTGTACTATCTTAATAGAGCCATGTTCTTGGATGGTAGGGCTTTAGGAACTTTTTAATGTTTAAGTATTTCCCCCATCTATGCCCTGTGATTGGTATTATATAATCAGTGACAATGTTTTGGGCAGTCTTCACTATGTTTTAGACAAACCAGATATTCTGTGTGTCAAATTTGCATTTTTGTTAGCATTTGGGGTCTGTTTGGGGTGTATATGTGGCTTATTATATTTAAATTTTTATTGCATTAAACTTGAGAACATTTTATATGTTTATTCCTTTAAATGCCATAAATATTTAAAATGTAACTTGTTTACTATCATTAAGTTTAACTATATCGTGTATGTTTTTTTTTGAAGGCCACCTAGGCCAAGCACTCCAGACTTTTCTAAAATGAAGGGTTCCCCTCCAGCTTCCAGTAATGTTGTGCAAGGACAGATTAAACAAGGTAAAGTTGAATTTTATTACGTAATTGATTTGACATTTCAGCTTTAGAAACTGATGAGGTGTAGGTAAAATATATAATGACAAGATTTACTTTGTTTCTGATTGTTAAAAGGAAAGAGAAGTTTTTATATTCTAGATGAAACTTTGGGTAATTCAGATATCAGGTAAAAAGTGTGATTTACATTGTAGTTGACAAGTGGCTAACTCATTCAGACTTTTCATGTTGTGATCTGTAACTTGATACTCATACAACAAAAACACCTTAACTTTGTAATGTCAAGGGCTGAATGAGAAGTATACCTGGAACTTAAAGGTTGTATTTATTTTTTATCAGTATTTTAAAATGTTACCGAAATCCAGAGTTCCATTTTATATAGTAATTTTTTGTCATTATCAAGCAGATTGTTTTGTGAATTAACATTCACCAAGGATTTATTAAGTACTTACTATTTGCCTGTCTTCTGCTAAGCACTGAGGTTACAAAGAGGAAAATAACTGAGCCTTCTATTAAGGAGTTTACATTCTAATAGGGTGTGTTTGTCCTTTGTTGCCAAAGAAGACCATGCCATCAGAGAAATGATGACATGACTTGCACTTGACTTTGTTTTGAGTGAGGGAAGGCTGTGCAGGTCACCAGCTTCATTTCTCCTCCAGAGCCATCTGAGTCCAGTGACCAGATATTCATCAGGATGACTGGAGATGACCCAGGATGAGGCAGTTGGGGTTAAGTGACTTGCCTAAGGTCACACAGCTAGTGAGTGTCAAGTGTCTGAGGTGAGATTTGAACTCAGGTCCTCCTGACTCCTGCACTGGTGCTTTATCCACTGCACCACCTAGCTGCCCCTCTATTAGGGTAGATAACAAATAAGTATACTGGTACATACAAGATACACACAATAGCCAGAGGGTAACCTTAGAGAAGGTGGCAGTAGCAGCTGGGTGAACCAGGAAAAATCCCCAGTAGATGGTGATGAGTGAGCTGATTTTGGAAAGGAAGCCAGAGATCTTGTAGCCCTAGACCCAAGGAGAAAGACAATACCAGGCACATATAGCAGTCAGTGCAAAAGCATGATGATAGAAGATGAAGCGTTGTATTTGTGAAATAGCAAATGGGCCTGTATTGCTGGATTGATCACAAAGGTAGAAAGGGGCTGGATTCTGAAGATGTTTAATTGTCAAACAGAGTAATTTATATATGACCCTGTAAGTGATGGAGAGCTAATGGAATTTATTGTGTATGGGGCATGTGACATGACATGCCTATGCCTTAGTGAAGTTGCTTTGGCAGTTATGTAGAAGATAGTTTGGAGTGGAGAGAGACTTGAATCCAGAGAGCAGTTATTTCAGACTTTGGCTCTAAATGAGAGATTTTTATCTAGATGAGAGATGAGGAAGGACCTGAACTAGGGTGGTGGCTGTGGGAGTAGAATGAAGGAGATGTCTTTGAGAGATGTTGTGGATAAAGAATTGACAAGATTGTGCAATGATTGGACTTTTCACTTTTAATTTATTTTCAAAATTATTATTCCTTTTTATTGAGATCATTGTTGACATGATCATTTCTTTGTTTTCTGCTTTTCACTGTTGTTTAACAGGAACTGGAAGGGAAGAAAACTTGAGTTTCTCCCACCTCACTCAGCCACTAGGAAATGTTTTTTTTTTTCTTGTGAAGTAGTTCTTGATCTCTAGGGCATTACTAAGTCTGAAAAATGAGCTGCTAGGGAGAGAGACAGAGAAGGGGAGGGGCCAGGGAAAAGGAACAGTTTTACTTAGAATTGTTGTTTGTATTGATCTGAGAGATGGTGTTGTCTATTTGCAATTTGGAGTAGGGAGTGGTAAATAGTTGGGCTTTTTATTGCTGAACTCTTTACTGGGTAGAGAGAATTATTACTACCAGTGGTATTTCATAGTCTTTATATTTGAAGTTATATTGTATTTGACATATAGTCTGAAACCTAAAACATCAGCTATATCTCCCAAAACGAAATAGCAGTGGTAGTACAGTGGAAAAAATGCTAAGTTTGAATCAGAAGTTGTGGGTTTATGTACTAAGCTCGATGACCTAGGATAAAGGCATCATCGTTTTGGGCTTCATGTTACTTGTGTAACATGTAAGGTGTAGGGCATAATTGGTTGCTAAGATTTCTTTCAGTTTTAACATTCTACAGTTCTAAATTACTTTTAGTTTATCTGCTGATTTTGATTCTGTAGCCTTATATCTATCAAGATAACTGAGAATTAACTGCATTTGGTGTAGCTTTTATTTATTTTGGTAAATTAAAAGAAACTTTTATGTTTCAAAAAAATTTAAAACTGCTTTAAATTGCTTGGTTTTCTATACTGGGAATGAAACTTGTCATAGATATAAGACTGCAAGCCTCTTGAAAATAGCTGAAGCCCATTTAGAGTAATAATTTGTAGATACATTTCTACCATCTTAGGCATTTGCAGTTTCATATTCATTAATAATAATGATAAGTGACAGCTACAATTTCTATAATGCTGCAAGGATTTCACTGAGCTTTATGTGTATTATATCATTTGATTCTCAACCACCCTGTAAGGCAGGCACTGTTTTTATGGCCATTTTACAGATGGCAGATTTGAGATGAAACGAAGTAAAGTGACTTGTCCAGGGTAACACAGCTAAGAAGGTTCCAAGAAAGGATCAGAACTCAGATCTTCCAAGTCCAGCACTTTGTGCATTTCACCAAAGCTCTTCTTTGACACCTCACCTTGACAAGGAAGTAGACCTTCTTTTTCAAGGCTGTGCGAGCATGACAAGCCCTGGTACCTCCTTTCAAACTGGAAAGGCTTTGCATAAAGGCCTCGTGACACGTCTGCATGTCACTTATCTGAAGAACAGCCTACTTAATAGTTTAGGAGGAGACTTATGAACCAACATTGCCTTAGAGCTCTGCTTTTCAGCCATGAAACTTCAAAGACAATCTTGTATTTTTTAGAAGAGTTGAGATCTGGGGAGGTGAAGGAACTCCCCACACTGATGAAAATAATAGGTTTTTGAAGTACTTGCACCAGATGCTGTTTTTTTCCCTAGAAATATTTCGCTCAGATTTTTTTATCCTGTAATCTGGAGAGAGAAAAACTAAGCAGTGAATTCGCGGGTGGAGCTCTTTTGTTGTAGAGTCCATTAAATTTTTGTTCTTTTCTTGCAAAATATAGTTGGCCATTTGTCTTTATCCTTCAGTTTCTTTTCACTTGTGGAAGAGGGAAGCTATTGAATTAGAAAAAAAATCAAGCCTGAAGTAATCACACATATTTCTTTTCTTTATCTTCTATGAGAAATAATTTTTGCTAGTGGACAAGATTATTCTTTATGTATTGTTTCAGACAGTTTTGTTCAAGCTGTTCAAATAGAAAATTTCAAAAGTAATATTTTCAATTTTACCTCATATTCAGTTTACAGTGGTTCAGTTTATACATGATTGAGTGATTGAGTTTCAAGATTTATTTATTCAGTTTTAAGTAAAAAAGAGGCCCAAATTCCTACAAAATTACTGTTTAAAAAAAAATAAATCCCCAAAACCTGAGTATTTAGTAAGGATATGTTTTTAGTTTTATCTTGAATCACTAATCATTAGGAGGAAGCCCTCATAGAGAGTGACACTTTAAGAGTCAAGCAGTCTTCCCATTTCATTTTAAAATCTTATTAAAATACTTTTAAAGAAATATATACAACAAAAGAATAGTAGAATGTAATGGCTTACTTAATTAGCTTAAAGGCTCATTTCAGACTTACTACTATTAAAGAGTGTAAAAAATAAATTCTTCTAGTAGATGTTTTTTCTTTGATTTGTTTTCCATTCCTGCAACAGTAGCAGATTTTTAGAGGGTGCTTCTGCAGCAGTTTGTGACATGTTCACTTTGTATCAATCATGCCACCAACTTATTGGTGTTGAGTTGGCCGACCTAGTCAAGTCGGTCCACTTTCCGTTGGTGCAAATGGCTCAGTGCTGAGGCATTAATGCAGCTTCTACTTGGCAAAGAATTGAGTGTTGAGAGCACTGAGAACGGCGTTGAGAATTGAGACTCTTTAGAGCACTCATTTTAGGCAATAAGGTCAACAATTTCGATTTGGGTAGCATTGAGCAGTAAAACACCCACTAGCCTCTCAGATCCCTGTCTCTGGCAGTAAAGTCCATAGACATCCACAGTCCCAAGTGACATGGGGTCAGACTATAAGACATTTCTGGATGACATTATGGAATGCAGTGGTCTCTTTCAGATGGAGTTGAGCTTTTGAAATGTCCTTTGATTCTGTGTTAGCAGTTAGACCACTTTAACTTTATCTTTCTGTTCCACCCAGTTCATCTCTCAGTTTTCAGTGTGATTTATGATTTCCTTTTCCTCATGTTCACCTTGGTGCAGTGCACATAAACTCATATAATCTACAGTTATTCTAGTAGTTGTATAGAATCAGTGTTCATTAGGAATTCACATATATTGGTCTAGAGTTAGTTGCAGAAGCTGCCTTAAGGTCCACACAGGAGAAATGTGTGCATTTTCTGAGCTAATAGTCCTTAAATTTAATTTTGAAATGAGAGATAATATAGATAAGTCTTCCCTGCACCATAAACAAATCTGGGAAGCTTTATTGCAAAAGGATGTAAACTACAAGGCTTCTATATTGTAAAGAGTCTTTTTCAAAAACAAAACAGAAGTGGGGGAAGCTGATTTACATTCATGAGAAACAGTGAATTAGATTTTACCAGCTAACTTGGAAGTTTTTTGTTTTCTTTTTAACAAAATATCAGTGAAGGGACAAGGTTATTGAATGTTAAAATATCAGGTAATCAGATTCATTTTGTCATAATAGTGATCCCTTAAAATTTTTAAATGCTTCCCATTTTTTCAGAAATCTTTTCTGTACTTTCACTTATACGACCCCTATAACAACTGAATGAAGTAGATCTTTAATCTTGAGTGAAACTGTCATACAAGAAAACATCTAGGTTTGTGTGATTTTATGTTTATTAATTATTATGCTTCTATAGGCCTAGATCAGCAAAATGTAAAGAAAACTTTTGTTGCTGCTTTACAAAGGAATTTGCCATTTTCCTAAAATCATTCTATCTTATTGAAAATATTTACTAGATTGTATTGAGTAAGAATTGATTATTCAGTACAGCATTACCCCAGAATTTGGGACTAAGCAATATTAATGATGAAGCCTTATGGTTGATACTAAGCTTGGTATTAGGCTGTAAATTAAGATTTAGCATGAATATTGATGCTACTTCTTTAATCACAAGGATATTACCATTGCATAATACAAACCTAAAAGTTTTAATTACAAAGTCTGTACACCATTTTTCAAAATCAGGTTTGACTTCAACTACTTGGATGATAATTTGAGAAGTGTCTTCTTACTTAATATGTAGTATAAAATAACTAGAAACTCAGGCTAAGGCATGTTGAATCCCAGAGCTTCCTATTGCCTCTTTCTATGGGCATGTCAATGTTTAGGAAGGGCCCAACTTAGGCATCATTCAACTTAGTGCTTAGTTCACAACTCTCCTTTTCACTCCAATGAACCTGTTGTCACTAATAGTCCTAGGTCTTAAGGAAACTCATTAATGTCTCTTTTGGATGTACGTAACCAAGATTTTTATGTCCTTCTCACATTTGTCATCTTTAATCTAGTTCTGATGATATCAAGGAATGACTTGATTGGTTTTTAAGCTGTTCTTGAGTTTTTAAAAACGTATTCTCAATCATCAGTTGCCTGTGTTGTGGCACTACCTGAGATGTTTACACATCTCCACATGGACTACATGAAACTCTTTGACTTTATATGAATAATTTCCATTGCAGTATTAGTTTTTATCAACGTTCAAAAATCTGTTCTCTTGCCCAAGATTTGTGGAGCTGTTATAACACTAATCTTTAGTAGTAATTTTCTAGAATGTTCTTAGAATTGTATATGTAATTCTTTGTTTCATTATTTCAGCCTAAATGTAAAGGGTAGCTAATTAATATTAAATCTTAGTTAACCTTACCTACTATGTTGGTATAATCCACATTGCAGGTTTCAGATTTTAGGTTTAGCTTTTTGGTAATTCAGGTATATCATTTTAAACTTGCGTTTTGACCAAATTTTACTTTTTCATTATTTTAAGGATTTTTTTTATGATAATCTCTGGGAAATTACTAAAAGAAGCCCTTTAGTTTCACTGTTGCCTTCATTCACCCTTACACATAATTTTGCTTATATGATCTTGGTGTAGATGATGCACATAGATACTGTGATACTGTGAATTTCGATTTTCTGTTGATTGATTTGTTTTCTGCTTTTTGAAAACAATAATGCAAAGCTGGTCTTTGTTTCAAGTTGATAAGTTTATGTAGGCTACAGTTAGATTGTTCTAAAATCTTTCATAATATGTAAACAAAGTAATATACTTAATAATAAAAGTAATATTTTTAAACAAGTATCAAGCCATTTATTTTCTTCTAGAAGTACTATTCAGATCATATAAGAATTTATTCAATAACTAAAAATATAATGAATATTGCTATAATACTCTATATTCTATAGAGGAGGATGCATTTTTTTTTTTTTTACCTTATCCAAGGAACTTAGTTTTTGAAGTCCAAAAGAGGACTTCATTGAAGGTCATTTGGAAGACCTCCAAGACATTGCAACATGAGATTTCACAGATATCTATCGTGATTCTTTTATATACACATAGAATTCAATGAATTCAAAAGCAATAAATTTTTATTAAGTGATTAATTATTATGTTGTGCCATGTTTGGGGGGAAATAGAAAAATGAGGTAAGATATGGCTTCTGCCCCAACAGAATTTATAATAAAGCAGGGATAGTAGTTACATAGGTAACTGTAACATGATAAGGGCGTTATTGAAAGATGCAAAAAATGTCTCGTGAGGTTGGGGTTGAGATGGGTGAAGGTTGATAACCAAATTTAGGGAGTCCAGATATGGGCAAGCTTCTTGAGATGATATTTGATTTGGATTTTGGCAATTCAGTATGTGAAGTGGTTGGGAAAGGGAAGGCTAATCAATCAGCAAACAGTTATCAAGTACATGCTGTGTGTTAGGTACCTATGCTAGGCTTTAGGAATATAAATACAAGAAATGAAACAGTCCTTACTTGCAAACAGCTCACATTCTAACAAGGACCTATATAGGCCGAGAATAAATGCAGAGCATATAAAAACAAGATATTTTAAGAAGGAAGATATTAGCAGTTAAGGAAACTGGGAAAGGCTTCAGATGGTGCATGAGCTTCCTGTTGAAGGGAGAAAAAGGATCTCAGACAGAGATAAAAAGAGGGTGCATCTCAGACTTGGACGTCCAGGGCAAAGGCAAGGAGACAAGAGATGAAACATCGTGTGTGTGTGTGTGTGTGTGTGTGTGTGTGTGTGTGTGTGTGTGTGTGTGTGAGAGAGAGAGAGAGAGAGAGAGAGAGAGAGAGAGAGAGAGAGAGAGAGAGAGACAGGGAGAGAGTGGACACTCCCATTTGTCTGGAACACAGAGTGTGGGAAAGGGAGCGGGAGGCTGGAAATGTAGGTTGGGACAAAGTTGAGACAAAAACACAGTATTTCTCCTTAAAGGAGCTTCTGTAGTAATGGGAGAGAAAGGACGTGTAAATAAATAGGTACATGCAACATAGGTAAAGTGTCAAAGGAAGATGACCTTAGAAGAAATAGTTCACCTGATCAGAACTGGGAAAAGGCCTTCCGCTGAAGGTGGCATTTGATCTGAGACTTGGAAAAAAGGTAGGGATGTCAAGATGCAGAGAAGCACTGAACATTCTAAGAGTAGGTGAAGTGAGATAGCACAGCATGTGTTCTGAGGAACTATAGTCAAATTTGGTTGGGGAATAGACTGTCTGGAGGATAATAGTATGAGATAAGGTTAGAAAGATGAGGTATTGAGAAGACCTTTTCATTTCAAAGTAATTTGAACTTTACTTATTAGACATGAGGATTTCTGAAAGAGGAGTGTCATGACCTGATCTATGCAGGAAGTAAGACTAGCTCTGACATTGGTGTGAAGAATAAATGGAAAAAGAAAGACACTGTCCTGGGAAAGTACTTGTTGAGCATTACTGTGTTATAAATTTAAATCTAGAAGAGACCTTAGGGATTATCTAATACAGTCTCCTTATTTTTCAGATGAGAAAAATGACTCTGTAGAGTGACTTGCCCCAAGTCACATGGGTAATAAGCAAAGATTTTGAATCCAGATTCTCTGACAGCTTCTCTGAAGTAATATTGCAGCCAAGTAACAAGGGCCAGTTCTAGAGTGGGAGTAGTGGGAGCAGAAAGGAGGGGGAGGTTGAGGGAGACATAGAAAAAATTTCAACAGCACTTGTTAACTGGTTGGACATGAAAGGGAGAAGGTCAGTTCAAATATACAAAACCAATATTTTGAATATGGGAGACTGGATAAAACAAATGACAGAAATTATGAAATCAGGAGGAGGAGCAGGATAAAATGAGAAGATAAGTTTGATTTTAGGGATGTTGAGTTAGGTTCCAGTGTGATATCCATGCATATGTTTCCCACATGAATTTGAAGATATGAATAGGAAGTTTTAGAAGAGTTAACGAGGCTAGAGATACAGATCTGGGAATCTTAGGCTTAGTTAAAGCCTTGAAAGTAAATGAAATTCCCAAGGAAGGTAGTGTAGAGCAGTTACTTAACAACTTGGGGTCATTGAACTTATTTATTTACTCATTTTTCAAATTTATTCATTTGCTTTCAATTTTCAACAGTCACTTCCATAAGTTTTAAATTTTCTGCCCCTCCCTTCTCACTTCCTTCCCCAAACAGCATGCAATCCTATATGGATTCTACACATACATTCTTATTAAACACGTTTTCACATTAAAGAATGAAAATGAATGGGAGAAACCTTGAGTAAATCTAAACAAAACCAAACATAACAAGAGAAAATAGTCTGCTTCATTCTGCCTTCTGACTCCATAGTTCTTTTTCTGGATGTGGATGGCGTTTTGCATCGTGAGTTCTTTGAAAATGTTTTAGGTCCTTGCATTGCTGTGAAGGGCTAAGTATATCAAAAGCAGTCCTCACACACTGTGGCTGTTACTGGGTACAATGTTCCCCTGGTTCTTCTCACTTCACTCAGCATCAGTTCATGTAAGTCTGTCCAGGTATTTTTGAAGTTCACCTGTTTGTTATTTCTTATAGCACAATAGGCATTGAATTTCTTTTAAAAAAATATTTTGATAACAATTTCAATGTAATTTGTTTCCTTTGTAATCCTTTATTTTCTTGTATACATTTTAAGTCATTGTTCTGGATAAGAATCCCATGGGCTTCACCAGACTGCTGAAGGAGTCCATGTCACAAAAAAGATAAAGAACCCTTAGTGTAAAGAGAGAAGCTAGCCAATAATAGAACACCCACCTTAAGGGACTGGGAGAGGATTAGTACTTTAGAGAAGGAAGAGAACCAGGAGACAGTGGTGCCTCTCCTGTCTGAAGCCAGGAATGGAGAAAGTATCTAGTAAAAGGAGTTGATCAACAATATCATATGCTGCAGGGAGGTCAAGCAATATATGGACTGAGAATATATTAGAGGTCATTTTTGATCTCTTATGGGAGTCAAGTTCAGAATGCATGAGGGTGAGGACAGAGTAGGTGGAGGCATTGACTGTAGACAACTTTCCCTAGAACTTTGAGAGAGTAAAAAAGAGATTTAATGGTATCAGCATGGGGTAGAAGTAAGGGAAGGCTTTCTTGTTGTTACATTTGGGGAAAATTGAGTGTGTTTATACATCAGAAGAAATCAGTGGAGAGGGAAAAATTCAAGATTGATGAGAAGAGATAATTGTTGGAGTAAGATCCTGGAGGAAGCGAGAATGTGGGATGGGATCAGCCTTAACTCCAGAGTAGGTTATTCTCTCTGATTAGGGGAGAAAAGAGTAGATAAGAAATTTTGAGCTATAGAAAAGGGGATAGAAGAGAACTTTCATCTGTTGGCCTTAATATCTTTATTGAAGTAAGAAGTTAAGTCATTTACTGTTTATGAGATTGGGGGGAGAACTACTTAAGTCTTGGGGGCTTGAGCAGAATAGGTTTGGAATAGGCACTATGAAATAAGATAAGGATTTATTAAGAGTAGAATATAGAAAGATTATCAGATAGTAATGAGTGACCTACTGGAGTTACATACTATAAATTTATTATGGGCAACATCACTTTCCATTCTTGACTTTCTCCAGCTGTGGTCAGACCCAGGAATGGGGAAATCAGATTCCAAGGGTTACCCAGGTATGAGGATGAGCAGCGGAAGGAAGGAGGAAGGAAGGATTCTACCATGCCTAGTGAATCATTAAAGTTGTGGCTCATGAGGTCAAAACTGGGGACAGAGGCAAATGAAGCCCTTAAATGTTAGAGAAATTGTGTGTTTTTAAGTGTTGGACATCAGAGTGAAGGGAGGAACAAACTTAGTATGGTACTGTGGGAAAGGTGAAAAGTCTTTTGAAAGGTAATCCTTTTAGGTCATCTATACTTTTGTGGTAAACAATACTGTTTTTTTTCCCTGAAATTAGTGAAACCTTTGGGAATATACTTATTTCTTAGGATTTAGAAGTGTCTTTTTAATAAGAAGTTTATGAAGAAGTTTTTGAGTTCTGTGTTTTTGCTATTTAACTCTTTAAAGAAGGCTTGCTTTGGTTGATTTTTGTAACAGCAAGTACCAAGAACCAGAAAATTAAATTTTTCCCACATTTAAGTTACCACTATGTGCAAAATACGTAGAAACTCTTGATTGTTTAAATGAAATGCTGCAGTCTAGAGGCCGTTTATCCAAATCATTACTTCAGAAAGATAGGCGTTAGGAAAAAAAATAACTGGAAGTAGAATTGATAGTCTAAAGGTCAGTGCAAAGTTCATCTACCAAATCTGGTGGCATTCCATGCTAAAATGAAATGTATAAATAGTTAAACATTGCCTTCATATTATCGTTGCTAATGACATGTTCATTGCAGAAAATTGAAAATGATATATAAGTAGGGTGGAAATTATTCTTACAGAATCCCGTAGCTTCTGTTTAGCTTTCTTCCTCCTCCCCCTCTCCATAATTTCCAAGTAACAAGATGGTTACCATGTTCAGATTTTGTTTAAATTATTCATCATTATTATAAATTTTTGAAATGCCAAGCTGGGAAGAATCACTTAAATTTTTTTTTTTTATTTTCTGATTACTTCCTCCCTGTCAATTCAGTTTTTTTTTCTATTCTGGAAATGGACCAGTACATTTTTTTTCTTCGTTAATAGTGCTTCTTGGCTTCTCTGATGCAATTTGCATTTGTCATTTCTTTTTTGGCATTCATTTTATTTTGCTTACATTATGGATGTCACTGGTCATAGATTATTAGGGTGATGTGTTTCAACCAATATGCAGAGTACCTTCTTGCTGAGAAGTATGCTTTAAAAAATATTATTTAGGTCATACTTATTTGCAATACAATTCCAGTATTAAAAAATGGAGTTTATAATAAATCCCAACCTCCCCAACCCAAAAAGACTGAAATGAATCTGTTTGAAAAGAAAGAAATCATAGATATTGAAACATTTTGTATAGTAAATTACAGGTGATGCACATAAATATTTCCATCTAGCATGGACTTGAGATTTTTCATGTAAAAGTAAAATTTGAAAAAGGCAAGAATTTTTTTTTTTTTAAAGGAGTACTAATTGGATTCTATTTCCCATCTTTTCTGTGGATTTGTTGTATGTCCTTGGGTGAGTCATATAACTTCTCTGGGCCTTGGTTTTCTCATCTGTGCAATGACTATACAAAATGATTTTTGGTCCCTTTTAACTGTAATATTCTGGAAACTAGTTAACAGTGGAATTTAAAGGACAATTCTGACAAAATGCAGGTAATCAAACTTTTGTACCCTCAGCTAGAACAAAGGTATAAAACAGCCTTTGCTTCTTCTCAAGATTATTTTACTTAAATATGTTTTCTTTTATTTTTCTAACCCTTTTCAGGAAGTGACATCTCTGATAGGGTGTTCTTTCAGTTATAGGAAAACAAAATCTTTAATTACTTGTGTAGTATGAATTAGAAGTCCTAGGTTTAAGTCCCATCTTTGTTATTTAACTGGATATATGACCTTGGTTAGTCAGCCTAAAGATTTTTTAAGGTCATGTAGAACTTTCTTATCTTGAAACAGCATACTTCATGCCAGTGCATGTTTAAATTGGTTTCTTTGTTTTAATAGTATTTTTTCTTGATTTTTAATGGTCGGAAAAATTTATCAAAAAGGCTTAAGCAGTTAGTTCTGTGAAATATATCAGATAAATATGGATTTTGTAGAATGTCCTGTGAACTTTTCTTTTGTAACGACAGATAAATAATAATGCCCTTTACCCTTTTAAGATATATTTATTCTGCAATTAAATTTGACTTGAGTATGACCTAAGTTCCCTTTTAAGGAACATAGAATGCCTAATAGAAAAGAAGTGTCTCAATATAAGTATTCTGTTTTACATAGTTGCTAGTGTTGGTTTTAATTAATCTGTCATAGAACAACCCCCAAACTCCTGTTTACTTACATAGCTACCCCCTTCCTCTCCTATTCCTCTTTGTGAATTAGGAGCATAGGGTAAAAGAATTAGTATTATTTAGCTTCTAAAGGGAGTAATTTTCGTTTTGCTTAGTGAAATAATGGAATGTCCCAAGTGCTTGTGAACCAACAAGAGTAGCATCAGGGTAGGGGCCCCTTGCCTGGCTCCCTTCTGCAGCAGTGGCAGGAGAGGAAGGAGAGCTGAGGCATGGAAGCTAAGGCCCCTGCCAGGGCTTCTGTTATGCACAGGAAAGTGCATCTTTGAGATGCTCGTTGTAACTGGATTTAAGCTACGTCATGATGTTTGGAGGAAAGAGTCCTAAGAACAAACATGTTCTTTAGAATAAATATGAGACTTTGGAAGATGAGTTAGATTTTATCAGTTATATGATTAAAGGCAGCCCGTGCTTTTCTGTAGGAGGTATAAAACCACTTTAAATTCCACAAGTCAAAGGAAAAGTTTTTTCCCCTTATGTTTGGTAGAGTTTCTTTTAAATTTCACTTATGTAAGATGAACCTTAGGTTTTCTCAGATAGGTTTAATTTTCTCGTATTGGACAGACCTTTTCTGGTTAGGCTGTATCCCTTACACGTGTGTGCCGAGTTGACATTATGATGCATCCATGTGGAAATTATGACAAAGTAGTTTTCATGCAGATGTCCCATGGTGACAAAAAGCAGTTCACTGCATGCAAAGCAAATATACCAGTCAGAAGACAATGCATAACCTGGTCGGGAGCTTGAACCTATTGCTGCAGTTCAACGACAGAATAAAGGAAGGGGATTCATTTGAAGATGCTTGTGCATGACATATGGTAATTTCTCCAAAGGAAGGAAGTGTCAAATGGTGACCTCTAAATCTAAACATTGACCCCTGTCATAGAATGGATGTGCCATAAGGTCCTTTTCCCTTTTCATATGATAATTTTAGTCAAGGCTTGTTAGTGGTAAAATAAAATGGGTTATTTGTTTTGTGCTGTGATTTGCATTAAGAATTATACAGTTCCCAATAGTTAGTTTCTAAAGCTTTGGGTTGTGTCATATTAACTTTTTAAAAAAGAAAATATAATTAAGACAGTGCTATGTAGATATTTTCTTAGTATAACTATACTTCATCTTAGTTTAACTGAACTTCATATTTGCAAATTGGTATATATTTGTTGTAGTTAATAGCTTTTAGATATTAAAAGATAATTTGAACTCTTAAGAAATAAGCTGTTACAAAAACATATTAGCTACACCAAATGACTCAATCCTGTTCCTCTCTAGCTTAATTCAAACATTTGAGTAATAAGAATATTTTAGAATAAGGTGAAATTTTCATTTCATTTTTTACCATAATATCATTTTTTGGTATTTGAAAACTTTATTTCCTTGATTAAGGTTAGAGGTGCTTAGAATGGTAGTGTTTTTGACTATGTATATTGTTAAATATTAAAACTTAGTTTTGGAGTTTGACCTTTAAAATATTTTGTGATTTCTGTTTGGTGAAAATATTACTTTTCCCTAATTCTTCTTGGCCTTACATTTCTGATTAAAAAAATCATTTTTCAGTTCTACATTCACCATGGTTTTCAGCTATTTAATTTTTTTTCATTCTTTACTAATACTTGGCTACTTTTTTCAGAAACAGCTGTGCCTCAATTTCTCTACTCTTTATTTCTTCTATTTCCTCTGCAAGCTGCTGCACCTGTCGTTTCTGCTCGGTCTGACACTGATCACTCTGGCTCTGACCCTGCTCCTACTCCTGCTTTACATGCCTGTTTCTTAGTAAATGAAGGTATTTTCTCTTAAGTTTCTAACAACTTATCCTATTCTTTCAACTTATGCTTTATCTTAGTATGACATGGTTCTTTTGTCTAATTTACACATTCATCTTCTTTATTTCTGGGATCCCCACATTCCTTTTCTTGTGACATTGTTTGCTAATATGTATTAATAGTTGTTGTTGTCATGAATTTAATCTTACTTGAAGACTTACATAACCCAGATTACAATTAAAATTTCTACTGTTGAAGCACAAAGATGATAAATTTGTTTGTGAAACAGTATGAGTTGGTTTTATATTTTCCTTTGCCACATGTTCTTTGGTTTTAGAATTAGTAAATTTGTTTCCTTGTGGTCTCATCACCCCAGCTAAATAGATACTCTGCTTTTGCTGTAGAGCGATATTTCTGATGAGAGATGTATCGGTAGTTTCTTACTTTTGTATTCACTCAACTTCCCCAGATCGCTGGCTGCAATCCCTTACCATTTTGTGCTGATTAGTTGTCACTCATTCCCTTTTATAATTCTCTTTTGGGGCTGATATAATAGCTCATAATTATATCATACTTGAAACTCTTTACAAAGCTCCAAGAGGGCCACTTACGGGTTTTATTATTTTTATGCAGTTTTATCTCAAGTAGGTAGATTAGTTGCAAGAAAAGGACAAAATATTTTTCTCATAACTTGTATGTATGTTAACTACACGATTTCTCCAAGATCCAAGGAGGCATCGTGTGCACCCTTCCACCCTCAGAATCCCACTGAGACTCTGGTTGATCCATTCCTTTGAATTCTAACATGGGCGGGTTTTCGGTATCCTACATGTCATCTGTCACTTTGGACCCTTTAGTAAAAGGTAATGCAATTAGAAACAAAGGAATACTACCAACACTTGAATGGATGGTTCATATGAAAACAAAAGGATGAAGACTTAAGGGTGTGATCTGTTTCTGGTTTAGTACTGCTATCAAAGATGTGGTGATAATGTCTATAAAGAGGAAATGGCAATTAATAAATTAATTGGAGTCTCCATCATAGTTCTGTTTTGAAGGATGAAAAATTTTTCATGTTAAATGGGAAAATTGTGGTCATGTTAAAATAATATATGATCCTCCTCCCGCTAAAAGAAAAAAAATCTGGCCACAGGTTCTTCTGACATTCAAGGATGTTTTTTCTCATTTTTTTTTTTTTTGGCCTGGCTTTATGATTTTCTTGGTGTTGGAAATTTCTGAAGAGATCTGCAACTATACCACCATGTAGAGTCTTAGAGGATGGCCCAGGGTGCTGAGTATTTAATTGATTTGCCCACAGTCACTTAGACAGGAGGTGCCAGAGGTAGGGTTAGAACCCAGATCTCTCTGACTTAAAGGCCTGCTTTCTATCAGCTATGCTAACATATCTCTCATTTGTTTGTATCTACCTGAAAAAAGTAACTTGTCAGATACTTCAGCGGAAGGGAGAATGTGTCACTAATTAATTTACTTATAATTGTTTCTTCTTTATAAACATGAATCTTGTTCGGGAACATTCCAGATTATGGAAAAATTGTTTATGCTTCAAAAATTGTTTATGCTTCAAAACATCTGTGATTATTTTTAAGGCTTCTTGTAGGAATGTGAAAATTTCCCCTTTAGAGATATTTCAAGATGTTGATTTTAAGTAGTGTTATTATTTTAAATGATAAAACCTGAAACTTTTAAGTTAGTAATGTTTACAATAATAGAATGTATGAATGTAATTGAATAATTTATGCACATATTAGTTATATAAAACATGTTTTAGTAGATCATTATATACATCTTTTCAAATAACAGTGTTCTATTCTGTGAACTAGAATGTTGAAAAATAATAGTTTTCTCCCTCCTCTATTTTGAACTGACTGCAGCTCATAGAATTTTTACTAGGATTTTAAATTTTTCAAATTGTACTTGTTTTTAGGAATGTTTGAGTTGGTTTTCCCTTCCAAAGGTAGTGCTCTGTTTACTCATTTCTAATACGAATACTATTGAAGGCCTGCCAATCTGATAGTGTAAGAAAGAGGACTGTCAGGCACCTTAAATCACAACTCCTGACACAGCAGGAATGAATTACCTTTTGCCATAGATAACAGTCACACAGGTGGCTATATTTAAATTGACACACATCCGTTTTTTGATTGCTACATGCTCTTTGAAATCAGCTTCAAATGTGTATATTTATCAGGGGTTTTAAGCTGTTTTTTCCATGCTTACTTGGTATTTCATTTATATTTTACATTTTGGCGATGACCTACATTACATTTTTGTTTTCATATTCTGTACATTATTTTACATGAGAATTTTATTAAATAGTTATTTTTCTTAGGATTTTATTAGTGTTTACAGGCATTAGAAACAAATGTAATTCTAAAGAATTTTTGAATATTTTGCAAATATTTTATATATTTTTTTGAACAGAATTTCCAGTTTTTTTACAATGTCTCATGTTGGAAAAATATACATATTACAGAACATTTCAGCAAACCTGTATATTTTTTATTTTCTTAAAAATATACCTATTTTAGTCTTTGGTGCTCATAGTGAAAAGATTTTTAATATTTCTTTGATATATTTCAACAGGATGGAGTCAGTTAGCTGCTATGCATTGTGTTATGCTTCCAGACCTATTGGGATTGGATAAATTTAGACCTCCACTTCTAGAAATGCTGGCTCGTAGATGGCAGGATCGATGCCTGGAGGTAATATTAAAGTTATGTAATTAGGAAACATCCCTACCAAAATGGTATTCTGATGCCTGTTCTTGGCATGGGGCCAATCCTGGGATCTTAACGATGGCAGTGAAGTTATAATTTCTTTAAACTGTTCTGTGGTTCTCTAATTACTTTGTGGAAGGATATGGGGAATGGCAACGTATATATATATACATATATATATATATAAACACACATAGATATATCTATATCTATATTTTATTTATACATATATATATGAGATATATGATATAGCAAAAATACTGATGGGGATTGTACTTCAAACCCTGCTTCTGATCTCTGGGCTGTCTTCTAGCTCTTGATCTGTGATTTATAGGTGATAAATTTCATAGATTTCATTGAATTTTTAAGATTCCTTACTGCTAAAAAATGAATTGATCAAATCAAGTTACAGCCCACTAGGAAAAGGTTTGTATTATTTTGTGTTGATGAAATTATGTTATCCGAGATTCTTTGAAAAGGCCCAGCAGTGAGAGGTTAGAAATAGTTTTATAAAAAGCAGGGCATCGTACAGTACAAGGAATACTATAATAGGAGAAAAGAAACCATAATTTGCAGTTTACACTCTGCCACTTCCTAGGAGTGTCTCAGATGTGTTTTAAACGTTTTTCCCTTTTTGCATGATGGTATTAAGTTTTATTGTCAGATTTACAAATATTTGAATTCATTTAAAATTCCATCGAGACAGAACTCTCTTTCAGCCTAACTTTTATTTAGATACTTTTGAATTATATCTTTTCAATTGCAGACAGTAAATTGATTCCTGGAAAAATGGCTTAGTTGCTCCAATATGATTAATGCAGTTATTAAAAAAAAAAAGATAGCAAGAAATAGTTAAATGTGTAGCTTTGCAAAAGAGAATTGATGCTGAAAATTGGAACAAAAATTTGATAGCTTTTTAATGTTTCTTACCATATTCTTAAAACTATTTATGATAGCACAAATAAAAAGAATTTTCCTGTTAAGAACAAAAACAGTTTATATACTCTTTAATTATTATGTATGCTTTTTATTATTAAGACTTGCATTTTCACTAGTTTCTAAATGTCTTAAGGCTCAAAAATTAAAATAATTTTTATGAGTTTTATGAATATCTGAGATTTCCTAGAACTATGAAGACATTTGAAGATGCAAAATAAACCTGCATACCTCATCAGCATTTCTACATATTGCCAGTGAAGTCTAGCAGAAAGAGATTGAAAGAGAAATTCCATTTAAAATAACTGCTGAAAATACAAAATATTTGAGTGTCTACCTGCCAAGACAAACTCAGGAATTACATGCACAATTACAAAACAGTCTTCACATAGAAAAAAAGAAAAGTCTAGACAATTTGAGGAATATTGATTGCTTATGGGTAGACCAACCCAAGATAATAAAAATGGCAATTTTAACTAAATTAATTTACTTACTCAGTGCCATACCAGTCAAACTACCAAAAGACTTTGGACAAGGAAGAGTTTATGACCAAACATGAGGTAAGAGTATCATAGGAAGTAAAATGAATGATTTTGATTACATTAAGTTAAAGTTTTTTGCAAAAATAAAAATAGTGCATCCAAGATTAGAAGAAAAGCAGAAAACTTGGAAAAAGTTTTTTTGTAGCAACTTATTTTGACAAGTCCTCATTTCTCAGATTCACAGAGATCTGAGTCAGATTTATAAAAATATAAGTCATTCCTCAGTTGGTAAAATGATCAAAGAATATGAACAAGCAGTTTTCAAAGGAAGCAATCAAAACTGTCTGTAGTACTATGAAAAAAATGCCCTAAATCACCTTTGATTAGAGAAATGCAAATTAAAACAATTCTGAGGTACCATCTCACACTTGATTAGCTAACATGACAGAAAAGGAGAATGGTAAATATTGGAGAGGATATAGAAAAATTGGGACAGTAATACTATTGTTGTTGGTGGAGTTGTGAACTGATCCAACTATTCTGGAGAACAATTTGGAACTGTGCACAAAGAGCTATAAGGCTGTATACCTTTGAACCCAGCAATACCACTGATAGGTCTGTATCTCAGAGAAAAAAACAAGAAAAGGACCTATATGTATAAAAATATTTATAACAGCTCTTTTTGTGGGGGCAAAGAATTGGAAATTGTAGGGATGCCTATCAACTGAGGCATGGCTGAACATGTGTATATGATGGCAATGGAATATTATTGTTCTATAAAAATGATGAGCAGAAGGGTTTCAGAAAAACTTGGAAAGACTTTTATGAACTGATGCAAAATGAAGTGAGCAGAATCGGGAGAACATTATGCGGAGTAATAGCAATATTATATAGTGACAACTGTGAATGGCTTATCTATTGTGATTATTACAATGATCTTGTTGTGTTCATTCTTTGTTGCTGAAGAAGACCATGATATCAGAGAAAAGATGACATGACTTGCACTTGACTTTGTTTAGACTGAGGGAGGGCCGTGCACATCACCAGCCTCACTTCTCCTCCAGAGCCATCTGGATCCAGTGACCAGATAGTCATCAGGATGATTGGATGATCAAAGACAATCCCAAAGGACCCATGATGACAAATCATATCAACCTCCAGAGAGAACTGATGAACTCTAAATGCAGATTTAAGCATAATTTCACTTTCTTTATATTTCTTCTTTTTTTTAAACAACATGGCTAATATGAAAGTATCTTTTGCATTTTTTCACATGTATAATTGATATCACATTTCTTACCCTCTCAGTGGGTGAGGGAAGGGATGGAGAGAGGGAGAGAATTTGGAACTCAAAATTTTAAAAAAATGCTAAAAGTTAATAAATAATGTATTCAAAAAAGAGAAATATGAAGACATGTGCTTTAAACCTATTGGAGAGTTATAGTTTAAATTTTTAGCCTGTTAATTTGATAAAGTATGCTGTCAGTTGTTAATTTGTCATTTAAATATTGTTTTCTATGAAATCTTTAGTAAAAAGTCTGGTTATTTATCAGTGTTATATATATTGTACCTTAAGGGCGGGGACTGTCTTTTGTCGCTTTTTGTCTCCAAAGCTTAGCAAAGTGCCTGGCATTAAGTAGGTGCTTAATATTTATTTATTATTATTGATTATTCCATGTGGTGTTTTTTTCTTTGTGTCAGTAATTTGACCTACTACATTTTTAAATTTGCCTTGATACTATAAAATGTTTTTGTGCAACGATAAGCTTAATAAAATATAGTTTGACTTCTCCTGTTTCCCTAATATCCATAAGTAAACATGCTTATGTTTCCTGATTTTCTGCTTGCATTTGAATTTAGGTAAGAGAAGCAGCTCAGGCTTTACTGTTGGCTGAATTACGAAGGATTGAACAAGGAGGTCGAAAAGAAACAATTGATGCTTGGGCTCCTTATTTACCTCAGTATATGGACAGTGTTATATCACGTAAGTTTTTCTCTTTTTTTTAACCTCTAAATTTTCAGTTGATTAAAAATTACAAGTTTATAATAAGCAGAGAAATATCAAAAGCCCCAAATGGGCCTTTCACTGCCAATGTCCCTGCAAGCCAGGTAGACTCTTCCTTCACGAGGAAGCTCAGCCATTTTTTGTTGTTTGACTTTGCCTTTAAAAGTATTTACTGATGCATGTTTATGAGAGAGATTGGGGAACCATCACTACTCTAGAAAAATGAGAATTTCTAAACCAATAGAGGATGATTAAATAAATGAGATTTCAATACTAGTTGAATTAATTTGTTTGTCTTAAGATTATTGCAAACTTTTTTTTCATAGAGTACTGAGAAGGTATTTTGTTTATTTGTGGCAAGACAAGGTTTTTGTGAGTAAATATTGTTTCATTCTTAGTACCTTAGTCCAAGGGCCTAGGACAGTGGCACGTGGTAGTTTAATAAATATTTCTTAATTTTTCAAAATTTAAATACCTTGTTTAAATATATGGAGGTTCTCATATTTTAATATGAGAGATCTTGACATGTTAAAGGAAGATTAGGACTACAAAATCAAGACAAGGTAACTCAAACTATAAGAAAGGAGAGGTAAAGTAATGAGTAGTTACCATGGGGAAGACTTTTTAAGCTATATGTTCAAGAAGGTGATGGGATTAAATTATTTGAGATAAAGTGGAGTTTTCCTAGAAAATGATTTTGAAGGTGGCTATAGGATGCTGAATCTGTATTTGAAAGAGACTTTAGAGGATGGCAGGTTATCAAATTTGAGGAATAGAGTAGAGGAGAGTTATGGGAGATAAGAGTGCAAGGGTAGGGTAGCCCCATATTTCGGAAGACTTTGAATACTAAATAAAATTGCTTGTCTTATTTGGTAAGCTTTAGGGAGTCATCAGAAGGTCTTAATAGAGGAGTAATATAAGGTTAATTTCAAGTGTGGTATGAAGAATGGATTAAGGGAAGATGGACTGGGTTCCAGAATACCTCCTAGGAATCTATTGGAGTAGTAATTTCCTAAGCCCTTGCAATATGGCTGCTTATCCATCACTGAAGTGAAATTGCTCTCTCCAAGGTTACTAATGTTTTCTTCATTCTTAGCAGTGCAGTAACTAAGCAACCACAATTTCAGTCAGACACTTAACAAATAGTTTTTGAGTTAGATTGGTGCAAAGAGGTTTGGTGGTAGCATGAATAGAAAAGATAGTGATAGGTTTAAGAGATAATTCAGCAATGCGGAAAAATAGAAAAGAGTGCAGTTTTTGGGAGTCACAGGACCCGAGTTTCAATCTTGGATTTGCAACTTATTATATAAGTAACCTGGGGCTAGTGGTTTAACATCTAAGGGCCTCTATTTCCTTATCTCTAAAATGAGATGTAGGAACAGTTGAGGTCTGGGTTCCTTGTAGACCTTATGAGATTTGAATTATTTGAAAGTGGACTTGTGAGAACTTGGCAGTTGATTGTATGTAGAAGATGAGGGAGAGGGTAAAATTATTGATGACTTGAACATACTGTGGCAAGGTGTATAATGGTTCCATTGTAGGAAATGGAGTCTTAGAAGGCGGTGCTCTGAATGTGCCTTGCACGTGCAATGGAAGGGAAGAGAATAGATCTAGTTTGTTTTTTTTTATTGTAGAGAGAATAGTGGTAAAGTTGACGATACATTAGTGAGTGGCACTACTGTACCATTAACAGGCCAAGATTTTTTGAACTGTCTTACTTTAGTTTATAAACTCCCATGAATTTGTCTACTCCAGAGTGGAGAACGTAGGGTCAGGCAATAACAAAATCTATTATTTAATAAAGGATTAAAAGACAGATTTGCTTAAAATGGTTGTTTTGGGGTTAAGTGATCCATTTTAACTATCACACCAAATTCTAAAAGATACTATATGTCATTCTTCAGTATTAGAATCATAGAATTTTAGAACTAGAAAGAACCTTAGGCATTACTTATTCAACCTATTTATTATATAGATGAAGGAACTAAAGTGGTTAAGCTACTTGCCCAGGGTCATAAACCCTGACTTTAACTTTACTGGTTCCTTGAAAGGAAACATTCCTGGAACATGACCTAAGACTCAACCATGTCACTCTCCTGCTCAAAGTCCTTTAGGGCCCTATTGCTTATAATAAAATGTGCCCTCATAATAGTGGCATCTCACTTCTTTTATCTTTCCAATCTTGTTTCATACTAGATCCCCTTATAAACTTGATGTTTGAGTGGCTTTGAATTGCTAATTTCCTCATGATCTTGTCTAGTATTTCCCTAACTTTTTGTAGTCACATAGATTATGAATTGCAACTCTGGAATTCATTAGGTGTGAGACCATTTGGAAACTATTTTATTCCCTGAATTTCAGTTTCCTTTTCTGTAAAATAGAATAATTGTTTCACGTGGAGTTATGTTGGGAAAAGCATTTTGTAAGGCTGAAAGCCCTGTACACTTGTGAGTTGTTGCTAGAATATATTCCTTCATCATCTCTGTATGTTGAAATCTTGTTTTTTCTTCAAGTTTTATCCAAGTTGTTGACTTCTCCATGAGTCCTTCCTTTATCCTTACTTTGTACCTATCTTTTGCCTCCATATTGTATATATCACTCATATCTGTGTACGTGAAATGCCATCCCTGTTAGGATTGTTAAGCTCCTTGAGAGCAGGAACTGTGCTCCTCTTTGTTTTGTTACAGTGTCCAACACAGTATCTTACATATAATAGATGCTTAATAGATACTTTTGAATTGAATAGAATCACAACTAGATTTTGGAATTCTGTAACTAAGTGACAGTTTTCTCTTTTTCCTGGCAATACCCAGGCCAATACCTCAGGAGTGATAAGTGTGAACTCTGAAGATGATACTAGGGATGAAAGGAAAATAGAGTGCTTCCATACTCCTTTAAAAATAATTTGTGGCCAAATATAGATCTCTGGCTATCTCTTCTTATTTCGTCTACTAAATGAGGAGAGTTAGGGTCATCTCTGTCTTGTGTTTCGTCAAATCCTTATAGGTTTTATAATTTTTATTATAGCAATCTTCAACAAAGAAAAAAACTTACAAAATATGGAATAGAATTTTATGTAAAATCTCTTTCTTATAACAGCATAGTCCCAAATAAATCACAGAAAACAAATAGTACATTGGTTCTGTGTCTCTTTCTAAGGGTTTCTTTGGTGTTTTTTTGTTTTGTTTTTACATGGCTGTAATTCCATATGTAGCTCTGGTTCTATGTCTCACACTTACCTTCACTTTATGTAAGTCTTTCCATATTTCCTTGTAATCATAGTTTTTGCTTTTTATTCTACCTATGGCCTCAGGTGTTGGTAGCCCAAAATTTTGGCAATAAGCAATAGGAACAAGATATCCTAATGAAAGGAGGCAAATTTGACTTTATACGTGTCAGTAAAAAGAAATCTATAAGGTAGGATGAGATTTGTGACTTGACTGTAGCTCTTGATGACCCATACATTATTCAAAGGAAATCAAGATAGATAACATGAACATGAAAGTGCAATGTGGTAAGATGGCATACTCTTGTGGAAAGCCAGGCACAAAATCAGAGAACTGTAATAGAGAATATTAGGGTGAATATCACTGAGTGGAGAAATAGTAGTTTCTGTTATCAGAGTCTGTGTATTTCAGTTATTCACACATCTGCCGGAGCTGTCTTTCTGCCAAAAGCAGAGCTGCTAATGACTTTTGGCTTGACTTAGTGATATTTATATCCTTTGAAAGGAGCAAGAACCAACATGGGGAAATTATCTACTGGATCTGATTCTCCCAAAGAAGGCAAGAGAATACTGGTAGCTATGGTGGAATTGATATTACCTTTGGTGGTAATATGGCATGGTATGGTTGTTGTCTTTCGTCTTCGAAGAGGACCAAAATGACATCACCATTGTAAAGTGAAATTTTACTGTGTCCAAATGTGCAGACCAATACGAACTTGGAATGCTCTGCCACAGGGTGGGCACAGATAGTCCGTGTGAATATTTGGGGTGAACATCCCAAATTTGCGCATCCTGCATTTACTTTGTGCTGTCTCAATTCTGCTTTGCCCAAAGAGCACAGCACCTTTTCTTATGTGGGCACACCATGCTGAGTGGTCCTGTGCCAGTATCTATCATGTTGCACAGTCAAATCCAAAGACCTTGAGAGTGTCCTTGTATTGTTTCTTCTGGCCACCATGTGATCACCTGCCCCCATGCAAGTTCTCCATAAAATAGTCTTGGTGGAAATAACCACTCACTCCTACAGCTTGTGATAGAATGGCAAGGAAGCGAATGATAGGCATTCCAGATTTTGTGAAAGCAGTTTGCAAAGGATTCAAAAGAAGGATAGATGTGATCCCATAGACTAAAATGTTACAGGGGGATGTTAGCCCAGGAGGGATGAAAATAATCTCAAGAATTAAATTTTGAAGACATAAAAGGAAATAATTACAAAGAGGAGAAAAAATGGACATCTGAATAGCGTGTTAGAGGTAGACTTAAAATTTTTAAAAGATAAATGTTGAATGAAAGCAAGTAATGAGTGTGGCAGGAGACTGTAAAAGTTCTAAAGTTTAAATTAGCTGAGGTCAAGGGAAGCTAAGGACAGCAAAAAGGTATGTTTAATAAAAAGTACATTGGGAGAATTGGAGACAGGATTGCTACTTGGGATAAATAGGATGAGGGTAACTGACAACATACAAAAGACTGAGCTGTTCAGTACATTTGTTTTACCATACCATGCCATATTACCACCAAAGGTAATATCAATTCCACCATAGCTACCAGTATTCTCTTGCCTTCTTTGGGAGAATCAGATCCAGTAGATAATTTCCCCATGTTGGTTCTTGCTCCTTTCAAAGGAGAATGATCTTTGCATTTGAAATGACAGCACAAAAATGACTAGCAGGGAGATATACCTGAGATAAATGAGCAAGATAGTAAGAAAGAACCTACCTGCTCTTTATGAATTCAAGGCAAAGATGTACTACATCTTGAAGTACTAAAAGAACTGGTAAGTGTAGTTGACCTGGATAAGGCAACTTGAATTTTAAAAAAAATTGTAAATTGATTGCTGATCAACTGTAAGTGATAATCAAAAGATTATAGAGAATGGGAGGTTCCACAGGACTGGGAAGGGGCATATGTACTGATTTACAAAAAAAGGGGAAGAGAACAGAATCTTCAGATTATAGGCCAGTGAGCTTCAATTCTATGTGCAACTAGGTGATTAAACAGCCATGTAACTTGAGGCAGATCTCTTAACCTCTGTCTCAGTTTCCTCAGATATAAAATGGGGATAATAATAACAATGTCTGCTTCACAAAATGTGAGAATTAAGTGAGGTAACATATAAAGATCTTTGTGAATTAAAGGGAAAACTAAACTAGAAAGGGAAGCAGTGATTATCAAGATCCAGTAATGGTTTCATCAAAAGAGGTCATTGAATACTTATTCACTTTTTAAAATAGAGTTATTAAGCTAGCAGGTAAGGAAAAAATATAGTTTGACTGGCTTTGTAGCAAAGTATTTGATGATGATCTCATACTTGTGAAAAAGATAGAAAGATATAGACTACATGTTAATATAATTAGATGGATTTACATTTGGTTAAATGGCTAGACTCAAAAAGTAGACATAATTAATTGTTCACTATTAACTTGGCAAGTTTCCAGTGGAGAGTCTCAAGGATCTGTGCTTTTAAACCTTTTTTTCCAGTGACTTGAATAAAGGTTTATATAGCTTGCTCATCAGATTTGTTGATAACACAAAACTGGAAGAGATAACTAATATAGTGACTGACAGGACCCAGAAAGTTCTCAACAGGCTAGAACATTAGGCTTGATCTAAGAAGATGAATTTTAATATGGAAAAATGTAAAGTTTTATGCTTGGTTAAAAAAAAATACCAACCCAACTTCCACAAGTATAGGATGAGATAGGCGATTTGGGCAGTTCGTATGAAAGAGAACTCAGGTTCTCAGTGAGGAATAATCAAATGTTAGCTTGCAGTGTGATATGGAAGCCTAGGAGAGAATCCAGTCTAGCTTCCTGTGAAAACAATCCTTGTGAACATGAATGAGGAGACAATAGTGTTTTTCTGTTCTGTTAGACCGCTTGTGGAATTTTGTTTCATTCTTGGTGTTACAGTTTAAGACAGACATGGATAAGCTGGAGAGTGTCTAGAGGAGAACAGCCAGGATGGTGAAGGTCCATGAGCTAATGCTAGATGAGAATGATGGAAAGAATTGGGGATGTTTGGACAGGAGAGAGAGGACTCTTGGAGGGGGACACTTGGTCTTAAATACAGGGTGTCTTAAAAGCCTTAGTGAAATTTTAAGCTTTGTTAGTATAGGTGAGCAACCCTAGTGGAGACAGAGCCATTCAGCTGCGTTGCAGGTCCTGCAGCCCTCCAGCTAGCATGGCTATTGAAGTCCAAGAAAAGGAAGTTCTTGACACCAAAAGGTTCAACATCAGAAACAGATACAGTTTGTAGTCATTGAAATGAGGCTAGAGATGATGAATTTTCATCTGCTTGGCTGCTGCTTTCAAAAGACCACTGGGCCTTTCCATCAAACTTGCCACAGAAATTTCCAGCTGATGTTGTCTCCCTGTATTAGAATGCGAGTTCTAATGAGAATGAGAGTAGACACAGTAAACACAATTCTTTTTCATTCATTCTTATCTTATGGTAGCTTTAGTAAAGTATTTAGTAAAGCTATTCATATCAGTTATAATCATATGATATAGGCCACTTAATATGTACTGATTGTTTTAGGAATCATGTTTTTCTTTTTTTTAGCATGGTTGCCAAAGTTGCCTTTAAAAGATCAATAGAACTGTTTTTTATCTTATGAATTATTGTACTGTCACTAAAGTAGTTATATTAGTTACCTCTGTGTGTGTGTGTGTGTGTGTGTGTGTGTGTGTGCATGTGTTTACTACTGAGATGAATACTTACTGGTTTCACAAAGATTTTGAATATAGTATGCTGGAAGACTATTTAATGCTATATGACCTTTTTTTAGAACATAATTTTGAGTATTGCAAATATTTGTTACATTTTCCAGATTAGAACTTTTCAGAAAGCCTCTTAAGAAATGAAGTTAGTCATTTTTCAGTTCATACGCTGCTGTTTCCTTTGCCCTTCATTCTGTGTGGGAACTACAGTAAGATAAATAGTATGATTCACTCTCATGTTCCTTTCTTCAATCACATTTAGAGACTTAAGAGTGTAGGAGGCCACAACCATAATTATTTCTGATATTTTGTATTTTGCTTGCTCATAGTGGGTAATCTTTTCGTTTGCTTCTAAATATATGTGAGGCATTTTTATTATATAAATCAAGATTTCTTTTAATAAGCATTCATTTGTGATTTTTTTTTTTTTTTGCTGCAATGAGCAATGCAGTCCTAACACTGTTTTACTTTATCTAGGATATTTATGAAAGGAATATATAGCCTAATGTTTAATACATATTGATATCAGAAAGCATAGCCTTTTGTTGTTGCTGTCTACCTTTTAAACTTTCTTTATGTTAAGGTTACTAGGGTCAGGGGGGCATCCAGGTGGTGCAGTGGATAGAGTACCAGTGCAGGAGTCAGGAGGACCTGAGTTCAAATCTCACCTCAGACACTTGACACTCACTAGCTGTGTGACCTTGGGCAAGTCACTGTACCCCAATTGCCTCATCCTGGGTCATCTCCAGTCATCCTGATGAATATCTGATCACTGGATTCAGATGGCTGTGGAGGAGAAGTGAGGTTGTTGACCTGCACAGCTCTCCCTCACTCAAAACAAAGTCAAGTGCAAGCCATGTCATTATTTCTCTGATGGCATGGTCTTCTTTGGCAATAAAGGACGAACACACACTAGGGTCAGGATTATTTTTTTCTTTCTCTCTTCCTTGGATACAGAACAGGATTTCTTTGTTCAATGAAAACCAATCTAATAAATGTTCAGGATTGAATTTCAGTAAGCCACACTGTATTACCTATTTGTTTAACTTGAAATTGAAGTGATTTTTTTTTTTTTTTTTATAATTCTTAGGTAATGGTCATTCTGAGTACTAATATAGATACACAGAAATAAAGATAGAATACATTTACATACATACATGCTATAGATGATAAGAATTGACAATGGAAGAACATTTTAGTGGGTAAAAATAATTTGAACCTCAGAACATTTGTTGGACGGTAGATATTTGCAAGGATATTTGCAGAGAAAAGAACTACTAACAGGTATTTAGCTTTGTCTTCTCCAAAGCCCAGGGTTGCAGCAAATTCTTTTCTTTTGTCTGTTTTCAAGAAGAATAAAATTTGGTTATGCAGTGTCTGTTCAGTCCACTATGTGCAAGTTACTTTGATGTCATCCAGGGATGCAAAGCTGTGGAACAAGTTTAGTTTGGTGTGAGTGGCATGGCAAGATGTGTAATAATTATTTATTTTCATGGCAGAATGTGATTGACTGGAAAGGAGAGGCATTATGGTATGTTGAAAGGCACTGACTTTGGATCCTGCCTTTTGGAAATATTATTTCACTTATCCTCCATACTGATTTTCCCTTAAACATTGTAATCACCCAGTTCCTCAACTTACTCATCTCCTGTGACCTTCATCCCACCTCAACTACATACAAAAATGGTCATACCATTGATTTTGCCATCACCGATAAACGTTCTATGGGCATCATCTCTCAACCATCACTTTGTTGTCAACGACTGTTCAAATTCATGTGGATTTTTTCTAGGAGAAACTTTTGATTCTATTGTTTAAGAATTCCAAAATCCTCTTATCCAACTGCAATCTATTGGATTTTTACCTCTTCCTCTTTCGCCTCCCTCCCTCCCTTACACAATCCTACTTTTCGTTTGTTCTATGACCTCCAAACCCTCGATTCTTTAATTCTCTCCCATGCAATCTCCCCTGCACTAGTCCTTCAGTCTTCTTTTCCCCATCTTGATCCCTTAGTGAACTAATTCAACTTTGCACTATCCTCCTCTCTTAAATCCCTAGCCTCCTTATCAGGTCACTAATTATGCCCAGTTAAGCTTCAGTTGAGATCCCTCAGCTTTGGATCACTTCCATCATTTGCTACCTTTACTTATACACATGTGTTGCTGAGCAAAAATGGAGAAAATTACATAACCACATTGACTAGATCTACTACAAATTTATGTTGATACAACCTCAACTTATTGCTGCTGGCAAATTCTACTCTACCCTCCTTATCAACTCATTATCCTGCTCTCCAAAACTTTTCATTTCTCCTCAAACCTTCCATGACTCCTGCTGCCCTCACTCTCTGATTTGAAAACCTTGCTTCATATTTTAAGGAAAGAAATTGAGGTCATTGCTGTATTCTCTTTCTTCTCCCCTCTTTGTAATCGCCTTTCATTCAGATACCTTCTGTCAATATCTGTTCCTTTCCCCTTGTCCCATGTGATCAAGTGAACTTACTCTTTACCAAGGCTAACTCCTCTGCTTTAAAAAATTTCATACATATACATATATATGTACATATATTTCTCAAATTACACGTTAAAACAATTTTTTAACATTTGGGTTTTTTTTAAGTTTTGAGTTCCAAATTCTGTCTTCCCTCCTATCTCTTCCCTCTTCTTGAGGCACTAAGCAGTCACATAGAGTTTATATATGTGCAGTCAGGTAAAATATTTCCCTATTAGTCATTTTGTACAAGAAGACTCAAATAAAAGAAAAGAATGAAAGGAAGAAAGTGAAAAATAGCATGCTTCAGTCTCTATTCAAACAATATCAGTTCTTTCTCTGGAGGTGGATAGTATGCTTCATCATTAGTCCTTTAGAATTATTGTATTACTGAGAAAAGCTAAGTTATTCACAGCTCATCATACAGTATTGCTGTTACTGTGTACAGTGTTCTCCTGGTTCTGCTCACTTCATTTTGTATCAGTTCATGTAAGTCTTTCCAGGTTTTTCTGAAATCATCCTGTTTGTCATTTGTCATAGCACAATACCATTCCATCACAGTCACATATACCACAGCTTGTTCAGCCGTTCCCCAGTTGATTGGCATCCCTTTGATTTGCAATCCTTAGCCACCACAAAAAGAGTTGCTAAAGATATTTTTTGTACAAATAGATCCTTCCTACCACTCTCCCCCTTTGATATCTTAGTAGTCATATTTCTGGGTCAAAGGGTATGCAGTTTTGTAAACCTCTGTGTATAGTTCCAAATTGCTCTTCAGAATGGTTGGATCCATTCACAATTCCATTAACAGTGTATTACTGTCCCAGTTTTCCCACATACCCCCTAACGTTCATTATTTTCTATTTTTATCTTATTAGCCAATCTGATAGTTGTGAGGTGGTACCTCATAGTTGTTTTGATTTGCATTTCTCTAATCAATAATGATTTAGATAAATTTTTCATATGACTATAGATAGTTTTGATTCCTTTCTGTGAACACTGCCTGTTCATATCCTTTGACCATTTATCAATTGGGGAATGACTTGTATTTTAAAAATTTTTACTCAGTTCTTTATATATTTGAGAAATGAGGCCTTTATCAGAGATACTGGTTACAAAATTTCTCCCTTCCCCCATTTCTACTTTCCTTTTAATTTTGATTGCATTCTCTTCTTCTTTTTCAAGCAATCCCATTTCACCCCATCTCCTCCCAACAAATTGTCCCCACTCTTTCACTTATTTTAAATCTACACCTCTTTACAGACTTATTCCCATACTGCCTATAAACATGCCTATGTCTTCCCCAACCTGAAAAATATCCTCACTTGATTCTTTCCAGATCTGCTAACTGTCATTCTCTATTTTTTCTGCCTTTGTATCTAAACTCTTCAAAGAGATCATCCACAATAGGTGCCTCCACTTTCTCTGCTTTCACTCTTTTCTTAACCCCTTACAATCCATCTTCCAATCCTTTCATTTCACTGAAATTGATCTCTCTTTTTTTTTAAAATTATTTTTTAGTGTTTAACAATCACTGCCATACAATTGAGATTTTATCCCCCCCACACCTACCCCTACTACCCCCCTCCCTCCCCACGACTGCATACAGTTCTGTATAGGTTCTACATATACTTTCCTATTGAGTACATTTTCACTATAGTCATGTTATGTAGTCGGACTAAAATAAATGGAAGAAATCATATAACAAATCAAAACATGATACACAAAAACATACACATACACAAACATGATCTGCTACATTCTGCGAATGACTTCCATATTTGTTTCTCTGAGTGTGGAAGGCATTTTGCCTTAGAGAACCACCATTGGGATTTTCTTATTTTTTTTTTAAGAAGTTCTTGCATTATTACAAAATTCCAAGTCTACCAGAAAAAACTCTCGCACACTGTAGTTGTTGCTGTGCATAAAGTTCTCCTGGTTCTGCTCCTTTCACTCAGCATCAGGTCATATAAGTCCTTCCAGGCCTCTCTGAAGTCTTCTTGTTCATCATTTCTTATGGCACAATAGTACTCCATTACATTCATATACCATAATTTATTCAGCCATTCCCCAATTGATGGGCATCCCCTTGACTTCCAGTTTTTGGCAACTACAAAGATTGCTGCTATAAATATTTTTGTACATGTGGGACCCTTTCCCATTTTTATGATCTCTTGGGGATACAGTCCTAGTAGCGATATTGCTGGGTCAAAGGGTATGCACATTTTTGTAGCCCTTTGGGCATAGTTCCAAATTGCTCTCCAGAATGGTTGGATGCGCTCGCAGCTCCACCAACAATGAATTAGTGTTCCAACTCTCCCACATCCTCTCCAGCATTTATCATTTTCTTGTTCTGTCATGTTTGCCAATCTTATAGGTGTGATGTGGTACCTCAGAGTTGAGAAACTGATCTCTTTAAAGTTACTAGTTGCCAGATTTAATGACCTTTCCTTAATCCTCATTCTCCTTGACCTCCCTGCAGCCTTTGACACTGCTGACCTCTTTTTTCTTCCTTGATATTCTCTTCTCTCTAGGTTTTTGGGACACTGCTCTCTCCTGGTTCTTATCCTGCCTCTCTGACCACTCTCCCTGTCTCCTCTCCTGGATCCTCCTCCAGATCACACTCTCTAACCATAGGTGTCCCTCATGGTTCTGTCCTGGTCCTTTTCTTATTTTCCCTCTCTACTACTTCATTTGGTCATCTAATTGGTACCTATGAATTTAGTTACTTTTACTGATGATTCTCAGATTTACCTATCTGAGCTGCAATTCTGCTGATCTCCCATCTCCAACTGGTTTTCGTACATCTCAGACTGGATGGATGTCCAGTAGACACCTTAAACTCCAGTTGTCCCAAATGGAGCTCATTTTCTTTCCCTGAGTCCTCCTACCCTCCTAGCTTCCCTAGTATTGTCTATCTTCCTAGTACCTCTTGCAATCGCAGTCTTCCTGGACTGTTCATTATCTCCCTCCCCTCCTCCACCACAAATCTCATCTTTTCCCAGGACCTGTCAATTTCACGTTTGTAACATCTCTTCTGTAGACCACCTTCTCTAACACTGGCTCCAATCTTGAATAGGCTGTCATCATCTCATGCCTGGATTATTGCAATAACCTGCTAGTGATTCCTAACTACAAGTTAATTACTCTGTCCTTTACCTCATGCTGCTTTATTATAAAGTGTATAAAGAAGTAATATTATACGTTAGAGCTGGAAGTATAGGTTGGAAGGCCCTGAATGCCAGGATCAGGAGTTTATGTTGCGATCTTCAATAATGGGGCAACATTGACATTTTTTTTGAGTAAGAGAGTAATATAGATAGTAGAAATGTTAAATAAATAAAATAGTACATTAAAATCACTTGTCCAGCTCTTGGATGCATTGCTTGAGAAGGGGGGTAGATTGATAACGGTCAGTTATACTGCTTTAGAAACTATTGTAATAGCCTGGGTAAGCAGAAATGAAGACCTCAATATGAATTAGTAATATAAATTCATTTTACAGATGAGGAACTTGTGGTCTTAAACATTCTTAATGTCCATTGTTTATAGTTATTCTATTTCTTCCCTAGTTATCAAATTTAATTTTTGTCTGATTATAATATGATTTCCTTTATCCTTCTTTCTTGTAGTCCACAATTTGTTGCTTCTGATTTAATATACACAGTGAAACCAGATAGCCAAACTTCTTAGAATTGTGTGAGTCACAAGGTTCTACATGAGGGCCTTGGGGCTCTCCAGTCAGTAAAGTTCGTGAGCTTTAGTGCATGGGCTTTGTAACATCTCTTTTGGAATCAGGGAGGCCATTTAAGTTTACTTCTTGTTTATTGCTTAAGTAGGCGATGTATTTATGTAGTTCTCTAATATTGGTTACTCTGAATTTTTTTTTTTAATTTTGTGAAGGAAGAAATGTATCGTTAATGGAGGTATTAGCAAATTTAAAAAAACTTTTTTTAATTAATTTAATTCTGACAGCACATTTACAACTCATCGAAACATAAATGTTAGATAATTTTTCCTAGATAGTTTAGAAATTTCAAAATAGTCTTTCAAAACAATTTTTCAGTGATTTTTGCAGTATGATTAACAAGGAAAAGTAGTAGTTTAAGACTGGGGTAATGAACAAGAACAGCTTCGTGTACTGAGACGTCTTGTTTTTTGTCTAAGAGTGTGGTGGTGAAATACTAGTGATTCATTGGAATAAAAGAGATTTGCTTTTTTCTTTACTCCCAGAGACAGAGCTATTGAACTTAATTTTAAGTAATCCAGACTGGTCATGTATTTTATACTTTTAAGCTCTTCTATTGGTTTGGGTTTGGCACCTTCCTTAATGGAGTAACAGTGGGACTTGTATCACTCACAACTATCTAATAAAATCCTTTTGTTCCATGTAGTATGAATTTGAGGAGGTCTTCTTCCAACATCCTTTCAGGTTTCTCCATTTGTTGCAAATTTCTCATAACCTGGGTTATTAGAATATTTCAGTGATAAAATCACTTTTAGAACATTAATGGAGTACTTAGTAAATTATACTTCATCATGATGTGTTAGGTGGGCCTTACTGCACCGCATGCGATGCTGTACATAGGAAGTTAGTCCTTCCTTCCTCAACTTGATGCTATAAGTCTCTGCTGTGTGACCACTGTCTTGTACGGAAGTTGATGTAGCAAGTCTGATCACCAGTTATACAAATAAGGAAGCACACATTGTTTTTCTTCATTGTGTTGTGATTTCTAGAAATGGAAAAAAGGAAAGGATTTTGCTGTTAGTCTCTAGGAGAGTTGTGAACATTTCAGGGACTTCAGGACTAAAAAATCTTTGATTTTGGCACCTCTCCTGTCTCTCCATATGGGGAATATGGGAGGTCTTCTTGTTCTTTGGAATACCCCTGTAGTTACAAAGCTTCTATATCGTTTCTTTTTTCCCGACTGCTCTCTCCTACCCCCTTCCTCCCAGAAGAGAATTGTTCAATCTTTTGGAGCCACAGCAAGTATTTCCTTAGCTTTCAGCACTACTTCTGCCCTCTTGCCTCTTTCCTAGATGGCATAATCAATTTTCCTTGTGGTTAGTTTTCCCTGGCTTTTCTTCATGTATGATTCAGTTTTCATTATCTTTCTTTTATTTAAGAAGTTGAAATATATAAACCCTATGAAGCATATTTTATAAAGATAAAGCTCATTCAGCCTATGAGTCCTTCTTTATACAGCTCTAAAAATGGGGTTCACAATGGAACTGTCTGATATACCTTTAACTGTAGGTCGTCTAGTGGCCCTTGCTATAGTAAATGACCTAATATTAGTTGCTATGAAGAGTACGATATTGATTTGTGCCATTAGTCTCTTGCTGATTTGCTGAAGAACAGATTTTTATAATGCTAATGGAAATAAAGTGCTTTACAAAACATTGCACATGAATACTTGCAGTAGAACAAGTGTCTACTAAGCTTTTAAAAATATATTTGCTTTGTTGTAATACAGATACTGATAATTTGTCAGAGTCCTGTTTTCTCTCTCTTTGTGTGTTTTTTCCATGGCATAATGTGGGACTGATAACCTTTTGACATTTTAACTATAATTAGTGAATATTTACAAAACCAATTTTGATTGAAATATGAGTTCATACATTATGTTATCATGTTACTAATTTTATTCTCATTTTGTTCATGATTAATATGTGGGTTTATATTCTTTTAATACCTTAGCACAAAGCCCTGTCATAGAAATCTTTTGACTAGTTTCTTTTTACTTTGGCAGGAAAGCACTTAGAAATGTCATTTTAAAAATCATATAAACTGTTTACTAAAATTAATGTTTCAGTGCCTTGTTTGGATATTTTGTTCCAGTATCTGCTGGTTGTCAGATAAATATGTCAAATTACACTCTAAACACAAGCTAGCCGTAAGCCTAATCTTATTTACTTTTTTTTGAGTCAAAATATTGCTGCTTTTAATTTAAATTTTTTTCTGTAGTAATTGTTATCATTGCTATTTGTTGAATTGGCTACTCCTGTTAAAACCAAGTTGAATTTTGATGTAAATCTATTGTGTATTTTAATATTTGTATGATTTTCCTAGTGCGATTTTCAAATTCATTGAAATATTTTATAGCTTAAATGTACAAATATGAAGAATATTTTATTAAAATTGTTAAATTTTATTGGTTTTAACCATGTAGTTTGACCTCAGACAAATTGAGATTGATTTACTTTCCTTAGGCCTGTTAAATGCCAATCCATTATCTATAATAGTACTAGGTATTTTTCGGTGATTTCGATTATATGCAGTCTGCATTTGTTCTAAAACTTCCCTGTCTCCATAAAAGATTTTCTTTGGATGTCTCGGACGTGAAATTTGCAATTTTAAGCTTGTATGTTACTTGTGGATTAAAAACATTGTACCTGTAGTTTATATCAGTGCTACAATTATGGTTATGTTTGTATTTCTCTTTGTAAGTTCTTTAAATAACAGAACAAGGTAGAATGTTTATAGGCTAGAAAACACAACTTTTGCAGAAGGCAAGGAAGTTTCTATTCTTAAGTTGAATAGTTTGTATTAATTTACTTCCTGTTTTTAAGGGATCTTAACCCTGTGTATTATGTAGAGAGCTGACTATACCTTAATGTTTCTACACATTTATACAAGTGAGGCAAACTTGCTTTTCTTTCTGGGGTTTGGGGAGTTATTCAGGGAGGACTAAGACCTGATGTGAGGTCTTGCTGAGCCTTTCGGTGTCCAGCTTCACCCAACTCTGTCTTGTGGCTCCAAGAAGTTGTAGTATGCACAGTGGTCACACCGCAGTAAAGCCATCTCCACAGACGGACTAAACCAGATTGGGGGTAATTGATGGACCTCAAACCCATGAGGTGAGTTATGGGAATAGTCACCCTGGTGGAATTGTCAGATGAGAACAGTTTGTTTCAATGGCCACAAAGGCAGCTGAAGCAGGTGCTATGGAGAGCGTAGAGCTTGGTCAGACGTTGAGTTCACCAGGGTCATTTTTCCTGGGCCATTGCCAGTAGTTTTGATTTTTTCTTACTGCTAGATTTCAGTGACTATAATTTTGTGTAACTCTGCCTCACTTAAATCCAATTTATGCACGATTCAAGACATCACCCTGTGATGTCATTACTTCTCTTTGAAAATGAAGAGCAAGCAACAGCTTTCTGCTAAGGCATTAGTGACAGGTCTTACTTAGGTGGTCCTAGAACAGAGGGGTAGAGTGATGGAATTATAACTGAAGACAAACTATAGCCAGGGACAGAAAAATGAAATGAACTGATTGCAGAATTTTGTGGTGTTTGTCCTCTTTATCAAAAAAGTCTTAGTGAAGAATATATATTCAACATAGGTCTAAAATGAGCATTTAGTCTTGAAGTGACTTATTTTTCTTGAAGGGCTATTGAATGTGATGCTGCAGTGATGACAAGTTTTCCAAAATAAAGATAGATGGTTTGAGTGTTGCTAGCTGCCTTTCCAATTCCACTTCATGGATGCGTGCTTGGAGGCCTTGCACCTTGCTTATTGCCCAGGAGAGGGAAGAATGGAGCTACCCTGCTGACTGTGACTCTGCAGAAATCTCTTTGTACTTCCTCTGTCCTTCCTACGCTCCTAGCCGAAGAACTTCCTTGGAAAAGAAGGGGTACTCTGCTGTTTGGTATGAAAAGATTATTGAGTATGAAAGGATTACTGTAGTGAATGATATAAATGTAATCTGCATTTTTTCATAAGTTTTACTGCCTTCAAATGTGCTAAAATCAAATAATATAAATAACTTTTACAATAAATTTTTAAAAGAAGTTGCTAAATATTTCAGAAAAATACAAATCATGTATTCATGTAATATGATTTGCACTATGTTTTGACATGCTATATAATTTCACACCCCCTCCTCCTCTTCCCTTTTCATCTCTCTGTACGTTTATTATTTACTGTCAACGTCCATAACACTGTAGTGTGTGAGATTATATTGAAAAACAAGTAGAATTCATCCATCAGGAATTTATAGCTCAAATATATAAGGAGCACCTTATAGATAGGTTAGTTTTCTTCACCATGAGACTGCCTTTGGCTGAAACATTGTAAAATGTGTTTTCAGAACTAGGCATACCTCTTTCTTTTAAACATCTTGCCGTAACCGCCATAAGTAAGTAAGGAATAAGACATAAAATGTAAATGTGCATGGTACATTGATTAGAGGCCACAAGGAGTTTCATTCAAGAGTAGTATTACAAAATCTTAGAGTTGGGAGGTTCCTTAGATGCTGTCTGTTAAAACCCTTACCTGAACCAGTAATCATTTAATCTTTGCTTGAAAACTTCCAGTGTATCTCCCCTTCCCAGCTCAGCTTGCTTTTGGATAGCCCTGGTTGTTAAGATTTTCTTTATATCAGTCACAAATTTGCTTCCCTCTAACTTTCACTTATTGCCCTTAGCTAAGCTGTGCTTTACATCCAAGTGGACAAATCTAATCTTTTTTGTCCCCATGTGATATCTCTTCTAGTGTTTGAAAATGGTTATCATGTTCCTCTTAAAATTCCCTCCTCCAAGGTAAATATTCTCATTTCTTTCAACCAATCTTAATGTGATATGAGCTCCCCAGCTGTTTCTACACCATGCTTTCTGTTCTTGGGCCCTTCTCATCTTGCTTTCCTTTCTGCCAGAACCTGGGCCTCTTTTATGGTGAGCCTTTGCAATATCTCATCAGGGCAAGGCCTCAAAACCATTTAATGTCCATTTCTTTACCACCGCTTCTCTCCTTTCCAGCAGTCTCTTTATATGTTGTTTTACCACATTTAAATCCCTTGAGGTTAGGGACTGTTTCGCTTCTTGTATTTATATCTCTATGGCTTAGCATAGTGCCTGCCTGGCATGTAATATACTTAATAAATATTTACTAACAGCACTTAATTATTATTATTTTATTATCACCATTAATCATCATAAGTAATTGTTATATAATATACAGTTAACTATCATTAATAATTAAGTTGGGTATCAATAATTAATGATAATACTTAATAATATTTAATTAATGCTCTATCCTTTCTTCTGTGATCCTTGTGGCCCTTCTCTAGATCTTTTCTGGTTTGTCAGTACCAATGTGAAATCCAGAATTGAACACAGTATACAAGATGTGGTCTTATTGGAGTATGGCAGAATTGGCACTTCCATGGTCTTAGACAGCATGCCTCTTGTGTTGTGGATGAAGCATGCTGTCTTTTTTTCCTCCCCTGCCATGTTGCCCTTTTGACTCATAAAGAGCTTGTAATTTTTTAAAATGCCCAGATCTTTTTAATGTGACCTACTCTCTAGGTAGGGCCAGCTGGGTCTCATGGTGGTTAGAGTACCAGGTGTGGAGTCAGGAAGTCTCATCTTCATGAGTTCAGATCTGGCTTTTGAGACACTTACTTTGTGACCATAGGCAAGTCACTTAACCCGGTTCGCCTCATCTGTAAAATGAGCTGAAGAAGGAAATGGCAAATTACTCTAATATCCTTGCCAAGAAAACCCCAAATGAAGAGTTAGGCATTACTGAAAAGACTGAACACCAACAGCACTCTCTTGCTATGCCTGCTCCATTTTGTGAATTAGAAGTTGATATCTTTATTTCAACTTTAAGACTCTTACTAGATTTATCTCAACATGTTGAGAGACTTGGATCCTGACTCTTTCATCTCTCTTTTAATATATTCCATTCACTTCTCTAAATACCTTACCTTTGATAAACATTTCAGCTGCCTTTATACAAGTCATTGAAAAAAATGTTAAAATAGCTCAAGAACAGATATTGATTCTGAGCCACCTCACTAGTGCTAGTGGCCTTACAGCTTTGTGTCTGGCCATTCAACCAGTTGCAGATCCTCCTAAGTATATTATTATCTAGCCCACAGTCTTTCATCTTTTTCATAAGAATAGCATGAAAATATCAAGAGATATTTTCTCAAATACTTTGCTGAAATTTTGGTTAAGTTTTTCTCTATCATCCTGGTTTTTTTTTTCCAATCTACCAGAAACCCTGTAAAAGCAAAACCAAAAAAAAGGAAATGGAGTTATTCTTGGATGGCCTACTGTTTATTAAAGCATGTTGATTAAGTGATCACTACTTCCATTTTCTTAAAGCTCACTAACTATAACTTTAAGAACTTTGCTAAGAATTGAAGTCCCAGTCTTGGGCCTGTGTTTTATGGCTTTTACATTATTCCTTTTTTCTTAGAAAAGAGGGCATTTGTCCTCCAATTCAGTAGCATCTATTCCTAGCATTGTCTTTCAAAAATCACCGACAGTGTCTCAATAATGAGATCCACCAATTCTTCTTTGCACTCTAGGATGTAGTTTGTCTATACCTGGTGAACTGTTCATAAACCTAGGTATTTTCTTTGTTATTTTTAGATCAGTCCGTTTTTTGTTGTTGAGTTGTTTTCAGTCATGTCTGACTCACTGTGACCTCATTTAGGTTTTCTTGGCAAAGATACTGGAGTAATTTTTCATTTATCATTTTCGTTTTCTTCTCTAGCTCATTTTACAGATGAGGAAACTAAGGCAAACAAGGTTAAGTGACTTGTCCAAGGTCACACACAGAGGTTGTGTATTGAGGTCTTCCTGATTCTAGGCCCAACATTCTTATCCACTGTGCCACCTAACTGCACTTAATCAGTCCATTAACAAGGGTTAATACAGGTGAAGCTTCAAGCACTGTACTGAGGACTGGGGCTGCAGAAACAAAAGATAGAATCAGACTCATATCTGAGAGGAAGCTGGTAGGGTTCCTTGCTATTAGTGTCTGCAAAAGTGTGAAGTATTTGGGTCAAGAATTACAGGTCTTCTTTAGCTTTCGTACTTTCTAGTTTTTTACAAAAAGCTAGTTTCCTGACAGAGCTGTTCTGTTTCATTATTGTGTGCATTACTGTTTAAGATGTTTTGAAGTTACAAACCTAATTATCTTAAAGACTTCAGGGATGAGGGGAATAAAATGAAATTAATTTAAAATAAGTATGCCTTAGATTTTTCTCTTTTTGGTAAAAGGGGTGAAGTCAAAAGGGTATTATAAAATCAAATAGATTGCTTTATTATTTGGCATGTTTGTAAGAATAAATACTGCTGTGTCAAGTCATCAAGTGTTTATTAAGGCCATACTATGTCATGATTTTGAGCTGTCATAAAACTTAAAAAGCAGTAAATTTATACAATGTTTGTACTTGTTATTTTTTCCTAAGTCACTCCATGTGTTTACTTAGTAGAAAAATCATTGAGACTTGTCTGAAGCTCTAGGGGAGTTAAATGACTGCCATATTACCCCCCAGTTTTTAAGTGTCAGAGGCAGCATTTGAATTCAGGTCTTCGTGTCATAAGTCCAATGCTCCATGCATTATTCCACACAGTTTCTCACATCTTTTGTGAGAAAAATTATTACCTACCGATAATAATTGAGACAGATTGCTGCTACAACTACCTTTTATGTTTTGTTTTTTTTTTCTGGTTGGAGATAGGAAGCATTGCAAGTTTATATTTGTTTTTCTTATGATGAATGTAACTTGCCTGATTATATATAGATTTCTGTTATATTACTTGTCTTGATCATTCTACATTTCCTTTATAACTTTGTTTATAAATTAATTCTTTAAAAGCTCTGCTATTGGCAGTGATCGGCGTTCCCTAAGTTAATTCTGCTCTCCACTCCCCTTTAACACATTGGTTAGATATGAATAGTCTTTGAAATGAATTGTGAGATTTAATCAGTGTAATGTAGTGGAATAACAACATGCTTCTATGAATGCATTACTCCCATTACAGTATATGAAAGTGAATTTCTTCTGCAGTTTAATGGCAGTTAGTCATTTTTTCTAGGTGAAAGTGAATGTATTTTTTATATCCACCTCCTTGTTTTGATCAGAAATCTTTATTATTTAAGTATTCATTTAGTGTCTTAAAACATGAATGTTAGTTTGTATTTTAAGGATGTAATTGGAATCTAATTATATTGATTCTTTCATTACAAAAAAAAAAGGTTGCATAAGTAACATGAATGCTGTGTATATAATGCCATACCCTTGATCTCCCCCTTCCCCATGATGTGAGAACTCATAAATTAATAATAAATTTACTAAGCATTAAAAATTCACTTTAATCTTGAATAATACTGAACTAAACAAATAATTTTATGCCAACTGATTTATCTAGATATGTAAACAAAATATATGGAAAGTACATATAAGTAATTTATAATTCAGATTTAAGGGTCAGAATGGGGAATTCTAACAGCTGGAGACATCAAGAAACAGCCTAGTATAGAAGGTAGCATTTGAGCTGAGCATTGCGTGGGGGTACAGTGGTGGAAGATGGAATGTTGTCTATGGGGAACAGTCTGTAAACCCACCTGGCTGAAAGTCAGAACTTGTAGTGGATGAGTTGGGGAAGGGAAATTAATCTGAAATAATTCTGGAAAGACAGGGTCATGTCAGATTGCAAAGAACTGTAAATGACAGATAAAAGGAGGCTCTTTTTTTTTCTTACAATATTAGGAAATCTGTGAAGCTTTTTGAACAGAATATTGATGTATTCAAAGCTGTGTTTTAGAAATATTAATTTGGTGTCAGGGGCTGGAGGAGGAAAATTGAAGAATGGAGAAAATGAAAGCAGGGAAACCAATTAGGAGACTGTTATAGTAGTCAGGGTAGAAGTAATGAGGGCCTGAACTGGAGTCATGGCCAAGTGAATGGGGAGAAGGGGAACAATTGGAGAAATTTTGTGTGAATAGATGGGACAGGGTTTGACAAGTGATTGTATCTGAAAGGTGAGAGAGTGACGAACTGAGCTTGGGAACCTGGGTGATTGGAAGGATAGTGTTAACAGAAGTAGAGAAATTAGGAAGTAGGGGAGGGAGATAAGAGTGTAGAAGGAAAGATAAAAACATTTTTGATTATGTTGAATTTGATAAGTTTATGGGACATCAGTGCGAAGAAGTCCAATAGCAGTTGGTAATGTGAATCAGAGAGAGAGAAAGAGAGATTTTTGTTGAATCTATCTACTAAGTGTCTAGTGTGGATATGAATTCAAGTCAGTAAATGTTTGTTAGAGTCAGTCAGTAAACATTTATTAAGTACTGTGCCAGGCACTGTGCTAGATTGTAAATCTTAAAAAGAAAAAGAAGAAAGAAAAACATTCCTACCCTCAAGGAACTTACATTTTACTGTGGACACTGCAGTAAACAGATAAGTAAATTTAACATAATGTGAAGAGGGTGAGAAGACTACGGAAGAGGGATCAGGAGAGACTTGCTGAGAGCTGTACCTGAAGTGAATCTTGTCACAAACTAACACCTCCAAGAAGCACATGTGAAGAGGGAAGTGTGCTGAGAAGTGATGGGAAGAGCCCTAGATCTGGGTTTGAATTCTGCTTCTTCACTTCTCTGTAACTCAGTTTTTGCATCTGTAAAATGAAGGATTTGGATTGCATTGATGCCTAAGATCTTGAAGTCTGTGATTCTTTGATCCTTTTCTCTGGGGTGAAACAGGACTGCAGAAATGATCTTTGGGGAAGTATTGAGCTGAAATTAATAGGAGAGTTTTAGCTATTGGTCACAATAAATAACATTTCTTGGAATATTAGTCAGTGTTGGAAATAAAGAAGGGGGGAAACAAACAAATCCAATGGTGTAGAAGCATATATTCAATCTTTTATCTGGATACAGCTTTTCTCCATGGACATGTTTCTTGTTTGGAAGAACCTTATAGGGGCTGAAGAGTCAAGGGGTCCTTTTTTAAACCTACCTGCTGTCTGGAGGGCCTTCTAGAGCATCTGTTTCTTTTTTCATCTTAATCTCAGACCTCAGTCATTGTGGCCTTTCTACTACATTTGACATTGTAGACCACTCTCTTCTTTTGGATATTCTCTCCATGGCTTACAGAATACTGCTACCTCTTGGTTTGTTTTCTATATGTTTGACTACTCCTTTTCAGTATGTATGTATTGTATGAATGAATGAATGAATAAATTCAATGAAAATTTATTTCTTAAGAACTTGCTTTATGCTAAGCTCGGGGGATATAAATACAAAAGCAGATTGTAGCTACTCTCAAGGAACTTAAATTCTAATGGTAGAATCTGCATGTATAGGAGAATGATGACCAAGGAGGCATATTTTTGTTTGGAAAATAGTGAGTGGAGACACAGGAAACAAGGTTGATAAACGTTTTTCAGGAACAATGCCAGAATTGATTTGATTAGGATTCTAGAACTATAAAATGAAAGGGAGAGGGCTTATGGGTATTGCATGGTGGTTAGGGAATGAAGAGAAGCATGGCTTGAATCAGGCTTAGATGAAGTGGGAGACTTAGGCTAACACTGGTTAGGTCAGCTGGGGCACAGGGTTGGAGTTTGAGGCTTGAAACTCCAGCCAGTCAATCAACATTTATTAAGTACCTGCTACGTTCCAGACGTTGTGTTAAACACTAAGAAGTCAAAGGCAAAAAACAATCCCTGCTGGTAAGAAACCTGAAATATAATGGGGGAGACAACATGCTAACAGCCATATATAAACTAGATTCATACAGGACAAATTGTAGATAATCAACAAAAGGAAGACACTAAGATTAAAGGGTAGCAGGAAAGGCTTTTTTTTGTAGAAAGTGGAATCTTAGCTGTGTCTTGAAGGAAACCAGGGAAGACAGAAGATGGAGTTGAGGAAGAGCGTTTCAGGCATTGGAGACAGCCAGTGAAAATATACAGAACAGGGACATAGGGTCTCTAATGGGAGAAATGAGGCCAGTGAGTGCAGAGGTATAAGGTATAAGAATCCTGGAAAAGTAGGAGGGGAACATAGCCAAGGCAAGACTTTGAATGCCAAACAGATTTCATATGTCATCCTGGATGCAGTAAGGAACCACTGGAATTTATGTGTTTGCCCTTATTTCCTTTGCTAGATTGTAACCTCTTGAACGTTATTTCATCTTTGTAGCTCTAATTCCTAGCACACTGCTATTCCTATTATAGGTACTTCATATGTGTTCATTAAATCGTGGGCACTTCCTTCAATATTATACATTATAACCCATCTATGCTTTTCTGTCCCATGACACTCTTTTTTTAAGGTGTGAAATGAGCTTTTATTCATAAGTTGGGTTTCAAGTGAATGTCAGAATTCTGCATGGACACATTTTCTCAGACAGCTAACCTGAGGCATACATGGGAGCTAAACATTTATGAGAGTTCAGAGTAGTAATTACAGATGTTCTTAATGAGTATTTATAAATTTTTTCTTGAATGTGAAGAAAGTTAATAATTGCATAGTATCAGATGCTCTGTTCTGTGATAAATGTTAAGTAAATGCAGAAAGCTTTTATTTACTTGTTCAGAGTTACCAGTACTGTTGATGCAAAATAAAAACCAGCTTAAACAAAAACAAGAACTCAACTCAGTTAACAAATCAAAGAGTGGAATTGAAATCCAGACTTAACGTGTGTGTGTGTATGCGTATACACATATATATGTATATATACAGATATTATATATTGTGTATATACGCACATATATGTAGAGGGAGAGTGAATGAGAGAGTGCACGTGTGCACTAGTTCCTTGGGCTCCACTTCCTCCACTTTCTTACTCTTGCCATTCTGTTTCTTTCCCATCTTTTGCAATGTAGTTTTGTTGGAGGCCATTTTTTTTTATTGCAGACTTGAAGAACTTTTATACCACAAGCCGTAGTGTGGTTTTGGATAGGAGAGTAGGACAGGGTCAAGATAAAAGGTGACTCTGGAGAGCTGTGGAGAGCCCTGAAGCCACTCAGCCTTGGGCTGGGATGGACAGGACTGGGGTTGGGGTCATGCAGCTCTTGTCCGTGTTCTCTTATACATCTGTGATGGGCACACTAGGCAGCCAACATCCTAGTAGCTTTTCCTGTGTTTTCTTAACAACTTCTAGGTGTCAGAGGAGCGTGAATATTGTCTAGTTATGTGAATGACCCTTCTGTTTTTCTGATCGTACATTTTGCTGTTGATTTTCTTTATTTGTCTTCCTGGTTAGTAATCGCTCATTTGTAATGTGTTCTAGCCTGCGTATGCCTAGAATGCACTCTCCGTTTCCTTTGAGGTGATCCTCAACTTTATTTTATCATAGGTTATAATATTCCATGATTCAGAATATATAGCATCAAGTGGAAAAGTGGTGGTATTGACAAGATGGAATTTTGTTTCAGGGAGAAGCTTAATGTCCTTGAAAGAAAGCTGGATTTTCCCATTCTCCTTCTGTTAAATGGAGTTGAAGATAAGTATTTAAAAATAATGCATTAGGGCAAACTTTAAAATATATAATTTCAAGATGTAAGTTGGTGCCTTTACTTTCTCATCATTGGTTTATTTCAACATTAATCTCATACACAGACTTTTATTATAATATTTCCGTACCACTTTGTTTTTCTTACTATGATGTTTATCTATAGGCTTTCCAATTTTTAAGGCTTTTTTTGGGACCAGAATGACCATAGCTTGTGAGCCTCTGCTACTGGTTGCTTCTGTTTCCCTCATTGCCCACTTCCTGACATATTCGCCTTGGATGTCAATTTCCCTAAGGGCTTGATTTCAAAGCCCTTGATTCACCTTTCCCTACTCTGGACATTTCACTGGCTTTGGTCTCTTGCCTCAAGTGACTTCTGGGAGGAAAAACTGGCCTGAGTTAGATACTAGACTCTTTCAAGAATAATGAAGTGCTACATAGGCACTCTGCTGTCCTCTGTTGCATGGTTAGCCCTGCTTTGTCTTGCTTCAGGTCTTCTGGGTTCCAGTGCTGACCTCCACCTTCTGTGGATCTTCAGGTTCTCTTAAGGCAACTCAGGAGAGAGTATTAGAGACCTCTGAGAATATGGTGCCCTGGAATATCCAGGTCTGAGTGTTGCTGTGTACCAGATTAATCATTGGCCCTCCCAGGGGCTTCATATAAAGTCTCTACCTGGGGCTTTCTGTTCTCTTTGGATGTCTTTTGATCCTCTGTTCTTGCCATTTCAAACAGTGAATCTTCTTGTAAGCTACATGTGAGTCTGGCCTGTAATTGGTACTGTTATGTGACCTGGTTTATTTGCCTGCTTTGGTCCTGGCTTTGCTGTCAATCCCTCTTCCTATTGCATGTGGGATTCTGGTTCCTTTCTTTTGTTTAGTACTGGGGTGACAGAGGTGATTTATTATAGTTTCTCATTGGCTATCTTGTCTGGTGGGAATTTCCAGTGTTTTCTGGAATAGATAAGTGGCAACTGAGTGAGCTGCCTCCTGGTGAGGCAACCATCTTGACTACCTTTTTTATTAAACTTTTAAGGGATCTTATGCTATATAAAAACATATCTAGGATCTATGAAATTCTTTGAAGGAAACTTAAGGATTTAGGTGTACAGAAGATGTTAAAATTATTTTCCTTATGGAAGATTAGAACAGTGGAAGTGAAATATTTAAAGGGAACTTTGGATAGTAAATACCACACACACACACACACACACACACACACACACACACGTATCCTCAAATCTCATTTTGAGTTGATTAGACTGAGGTAAGAGTGAATTTCCAAATTGATGTAAATTGCATAGATAATCTCGAACAAAAATTCAGTTTTCCAGATTGTGACATTAAAATATGATGAATAGTAGACTCATGGCTAGGAGCAGAATACGTCTCAGTAGGACTGGGTTTATCTATGGACTTGATGATAATCTGATCAGAAAGGTTTTAAGCTGAAAAACTGAAGGAGAAGATTCAGTTTTAACGATACAGTTATATCATGGAGGATGCTAAATGTGTGTCATAACCATCAGTGGATACCATTGATTTCTTCTAGTGAGGCACCTCTTTTTTCTTTATCCTGTGTGACTCTTGTCCATGTACTTCCATAAATCCTTAGGAGTTAACCCAGTGCACTGGGAACTGCTTCTAGATCTTTTAGTGTCATCTGTACAGAAGGAAGTTGTCTGACTAAGGAGAGGAAAGCTGAGACAGAGAGAGCTGGAGATGTGTTTCCATATAGCCAGCAAAGAAGGCATGGACATTGTTTAAATCTCTCAACGTGACATGGAGCTGTGGCAGAATAGGATAAAAGTAGTGGAGAGGAAGAACTGAGATGGTGAGATAGAGTTCTAGCCTTGAAACCAAGGATTGGGTTCAAGTCCTATCTCTGATACATACTGGCTCTGTTACCTTGGAAAAGTCACTTAAACTCTCTAGCAAGTCATATAACCTCTCTGTATTCTAGACAACTCTCTAAAACTCTGGTTTGGGGAGATAGTGCCTGCCTACATTGTGTAAAGGTTTTCCTAAATCAAGAACTCCCTATGTAAATAAAAAACAAAGATCCATTCACTAACCGTCCCTATTCCCTATTCAAAAACCAAAGATATATGATTGTTGTTGTTGTTGGGTCATTTTTCAGTTGTGTCTGACTCTTCATGACCCCATTTGGAGTTTCTTGGCAGAGATACTGGAGTGGTTTGCCACTTCCTTCTCCAGCTCATTTACAGATGAGAAAACTGAGGCTTACAGGGTAAATGACTTGCCCAAGGTAACACAGCTAGTAAGTGTCTGAAGTGAGATCTGAACTCATGAAGATGAGTCTTCCTAATTCCAGGTCTGGCACTCTATCCACTAGGCCATGTAGCCGTTCTTTTTGTAGAAAAATATAGCAGCAGTTATGCTATTAGGGAAAAAACAAATCATGATGTCAAGAAAGAGAAATAGGGAAACCATATGATGCTGAAAGATACCATAGAAAACAAAACTGTCTACATTAAACTTACATGTACCAAATAGGACAACATCTAAATTCATAATGGAAACTGAATTGAAAATAATTCTGAATTGTAAGAAGACTAGTAACACTGTTGTAATTATAGGAAACTTTAATGTTTTCATTTCAGAGGAAAGATAAACAGAAGGAGAGGAAAATATAGACTTGAATTAAGTTTTTGAAAGGTTAAATCTGAAAGATTTAAGACATCTTCTGAATGGTAATATTAAAGAATATGCTTATCCAGATTTGCACACTCCTCAATATAATATTGTACCTTTACAAAAATAGACTTCATGATAGGACACAGAAAAAAATTTTTAATGTAAAAAAACTCCCACCAATATTAAGTACATCCATTATGCAATAAAAAGATTACCAGAAATATCTCTTCACAGGAAAATTTGCTATTTCATAAACTCCGAGTCGGAAGAAAAACCTCATCAGTAAGGCCATGAGTATTCAGGGCTAGGGACATTTATACCTTTGTCCAGGACATTTACATTTTGTAAAGGAGGCATAGTAGAGAGGAAAATTTCCTTCTCAGGCATGATCAGCCCAAGTGCTATTCTGGTACCCATAAAATGTAAATATATCTAGAGGGAGGCCTCTAACACTTTGAACACATCCTTTTTAGAGGAACTAGGGATTAATATGGACAAGAATCATATAAGATTAGAGAATAAATAGACTATAATCATACAAGTTAGCAGTATGGTGCCATAGAATGAGTCCTAAATTTGGAGTTATAGAACCTGGGTTTAAATTTAGATCTGCTACTTATTACTTGGGTTACCTTGGAGAAGGAACTTTACTTATCCAGGTGGACTTGAAGGAAGCCAGGCAGAGATGACCAGTAAGAGCATTTCAGTCATGGAGAACTGTCACTGAAAATGCCTGGAGGCAGAAGATGGTGTGCTTTGTCTGAGGAACAGCAAAGAGAACAGTGTCATTGAATTGCAAAGCATTTGAGGGGAGTGTAAGATATAAGAAGACTGGAAAGGTGGGGGGCGGGGGCAAGTGATATAGGGCTTTGAATACCAAACAAAGAAATTTATATTTGATCCTGGAGGTAAAAAAGGAGCCACCAGAGTTTAATGAAAAGGGTATGACATGGTCAAACCTGCTTTTTAGGAAAATCTTTGACAGCTGAATAGAGGGTTTCCTGGAGTGGAAAAAGACTTGATTCAGGAAGACCAACTAGCAGGCTATTGCAATAGTATAGCTATGAGGTGATGAAGGCCTGCACCAGAGAGAGGGGGACATATTTGAGAGATTTTATATAATGGCAGAATCTGCAGGATTTAGTAACAAAATGAATATGAGAGATAAGAATGGGGAGTTAAGGATAATACCTAGGTTGAGAACGTGGATAACTAAAGATAATACTACTCTTTACAAAAAGACAAAAGGGGATGAGGAGGAAGGTTTGGGATGGGGATGATGAATTCAGGGAAGAAATATCTCTAAACATTCTCTGTAAGCCAGATTCTCTGTGTATACTTGATATAGCATTGCCACAACTTCTGTCATTTTGCAATGACATCCTTAATACACTTTAATCAATCTCTTATTCTAATGTCATAAAATCTTTTTGTAACTTTGCTTTAAATAAACAAATAAAACTTTGTTTTATTACCTAAGATGCCTATGGGATAGTTGATGATGATCTAAGATACTGCTTGAATCAGACCAGTTTTTGCTACTCTGAGGGTAGATCAGCCTACTGTCCTATTTATAACCTTGATCTTTTGCAACTCACTGCCTCTTGTAATGTTGATTTACCTCAAGTTGTGTTTTTTGCAGAACTGATTACCAATATGTGGCAGAGTATACTGTTAAGGGGGAAATATATATATATATGTATGTATATATATACACATATGTGTATATATATATGTGCATGTGTTTATAACATGTATGCATATACACATACTCATATACACAACTCTACATACCTATAGGTGGAGAGAGAGAGTTTGTGTAATAAATTGAGTAAGTTGAACTGGTGGCTATTGTGAACAATAATAATAAATCACTGTTAAGAAAAGCATTGCACATCAGCAGTGAATGCACTTTGTTTTAAATTTATAGTGAAATGTTTAGTAGAAAATTCAGGTATAGACTTAAGATGAATTAGTTGTGTTGTAAGGAAGGTTTTTTTTTGTTTGTTTCATTCAGTATTCAGAAGTTTTCTGTATTTTTCCAAGTATAAAACTTTTATTTCACGTACACCAAAGATAGTCTTTATACTCTCTTGACAGTATTATCTCTGCCTATGCAACTTCCCAATAATAAAACCCTAAGAAGAATTTTGTATCCCAAGAGGGGTAACTCTTTTTTTTACTGTTATGAGTCATACAAACCTTTGTACTTGTACTTTGGATTTCTATCTCAGTTGGAGGTTATAATTCCAAATTTACACTTGAGTACAGTAAATGAATTAGAGCTGGTGTCAAGATAGATTTGCCTTCATTTCACAACTCTTTGTCGACTGAACAATAAATCTTTGTTTATTTGTGCCTTCTGAAATCAAAATTGGTGTTGAGTCAGCTGATTGCCCGCAAATCAGACAAAACTGTGTGTAAAAGTGCATGCTATGAATGAAAAGTATTAGATGTGATTTTTTACCATGGATCATTTTCAGGGTGATTGGAGAAAAAATAAAGCTGCACTACACTTTCACATTAATTTTTTATGACTATGGTGCACTTCCCAACCTTATTTCTGTTCCTTATGTGCCCTTTCAATAGTTACTAGACTACTGTTGGATTCAGCAATATCTGTAAATGTATTTTGCACGAGAAGAGAGGGTTTTTTTAAAAATCAAGAATGCAGTCAGGAAATGATAATTTCTTTGCTTTTCAAAAGAAAAAGATCAAAGTCTTAGAAATTTTTAATGGTGTATTTTGCTGATATTTTTATGTGTACCTTTTAATTTCCTTAATTTCTTTATAGCCTTGGATAAAGTAAGTTTGCTTTTAAATATATTGCAGTAGGAATCTTTACAGATTGAATGATAGATTGTTATTAAATTTCTTAGAGGAAGATTTTTCTACCAGGCAACATCTGTACTAGTATATTTATACTTCTGGTGTTACTACAGATGGAAAAAATGGATACTGTGTCTTTAATGGAAAGCAAAAGGTTATCTTTCTCTGGCCTTTGTGTGTATGTGCTGATGTGGATGTAGGCAGCCAGACAGGCAATGTGTGCAAAGAGACTAGGGAACTGGCTGTGGATCGATAGAAGTGGTGTGAAGTGAATTAATGTGAGGCAGGCAGTCTGTCTGTCATAAGGATTGCAGGGAATGTAGGGCAGTGTTGGTCAGTTACTGCAGAGATCTGCTTCCAATAAATTTAAACCTTCTGTCTGAAAATAAAATATAGACACTCAACACATTTAGGCTCCTGTATTGTTAAATTCCAATTTATTCAGGTAAATGTTCACATCAAATTGTTGTCTCTATTGTGCTTTAATTGGACCACTGAAAAACTACAGTCCTGCAAAACAGATGAAAAAAATTACCTTCTATTCTTTAAATTCAGATTTTTCTCAATATTAGTGGAAATCTATATTACTATGAGGATGAGAAACATAATTTCTTTGTTCATGTTTATATATATTCTGCCAACACATTTTCCTCTTTATAAAGCCCTGTCAAGTTATTCCTTGTGGGATAAATAAATTCAAGTCAGTTTTTTGTGACTTTCATCTAGACTTGAAATAAAATGTAAAAATGTAACCAACGTAAAAAATTGTTTCTTATTCCAGTGCCATGCTAAACTATAGCATTTTGATCATAGGTTTATCATATATAATTGGAGTCATTTCAGAACAGAATTGTTGGGTAATTAACATTTAGTGTTACTCAGATTATCAACCATTATAAAGTTAAATATCTACAAAAATAATCTGAAGTCTGAGTATGTTTAAGAGAATTATATTGGGAGTATTTACAGAGAGATATCTTTATCTTATTGAGTTAGTTTTCAGATTTCTTTACCTAAATTTTGACTTTATAAAACCATTTAAAGAAGAAATATTTTAAATATGGTTAGTGTTAATGTATTTCAAATTGACAGTTACATATATTCAAGGACTACTACATATTTCCAGGTTGCTTAAGATCAAAAGTGATCTTTTATATAGAGGATATGTATAAATTGGAGAGTCCTGAGGACTTTCATTACACTTTTCAATTGTTTTCTCTCATCTCTGCTTCTAGTCCCAGCCTGCCTCTTTGGTTCCTATTGCCATATTAGGGTAGATGATCACTGAGGTCCCTTTGCAGCAGGTAGGTGGTGCAATGGATAGAGTACTTGACATGGAGTCAGGAAGACATATCTTTGTGAGTTCAAAACCAGACTGAAGCATTTGCTAGCCGTGTGACCTTGGGCAAGTCACTTAAACTCTGTCTGCCTCGGCTTCCTTTTCTATAAAATGAGCTGGAGAAGGAAATGGCAAACCACTCCAGTATCTATCTCTGCCAAGAAAGCCCCAGTTGGGGTCATGAAGAGTCAGATGCTACTGAAAATGACAACAACAAAGAGGTCCCTTTGGATTCTTAGATAACTGTGTTTTTCCATGGCCCGAGTAATTGTGATCCTTCTCTAGCCCAACTGTTTTCTGCTTGCTGCTTTCCCAAGTTATAAAATTTGACTTAGGAAGTCTTATTGTTTATTGACATAATAACCAACTCATTTCGATTTCTTTGGGAGCAATGGGTCTCTGCAGCTATATGAGATTCACTTCTGTACAGTAATACTTTGTATTATTATGCAGTAATATCCTTCATATAAAGTGTATTTGTATCTGTTGTCTAATAAGTGCCATACATATTCATGTAATTCAAAAGGTAAATAAATACCAAATCAGACTATTGGAAACTTTGTTGTGGAGTTAATGTAGTTAACATTTGTTCATTTCGAATATGAATTTCTCCATCACGGTTGTTTCCTGTCGAGGCCCCCCCTCCCGCCTTGTGTGTCCCAGTGTTGTTTCAAAGCAAATTCCCTTTAAATCCTTATTAGGTTGATTTGTTGTAAGAGAGAATAAGAAGGTATGGAGTGAAGATAATCCTGTGTTCTTTTTCCTGCAAGATATCTGGGATTTTGTTAACCTACAAGGAAGGAAAAATAGTGGCTGCTTAAAACATGAAGGGGGTTCCAGTGAGTCAAAAATCTGTGTTGATTATAGGAAAAAGTAGTGCAGAAAAAAATAGTGGGGTTACAGGATGCTCTGTCCTATATAGCATGCTCTGTGTTACCTTTTATTGGAATCCAAGCAGAGTCAGGCCTAGTTAGTACTGGACAGATGACCATCTGGAAATGTGAAGTGTTCTATAGGATAAGGAGACAGAGCACAGCATAATAGACAGAAGACTGTGCTAGGAAACAAGAAGATCCTGGCTTCAAATCTGGCTTCTGACAGCTGGCTTCCAACCTCATCATTTAACTGAAACTGGTAACTTCAAAGTTAACAGCCTCTTGATTGCCAAATATAATGGCCATTTATCAGTCCTCATCCCTCTTGACTTCTCTGCAGCCTTTGACTCTGTGGATCACCTGTTTTTCCTTGACATTCCCTTCTCTCTAAGTCTGCGTGACACTCCAACCCTTTCTTTGTTCTCCTCCTACTTATCTGACTTCCCCTTCTCAGTCTCCTTTACCGCAGCTTCCTTTAGGTCGCATCTGCTGGATGTGCTTTTGCTACAGGGATCTGTCCTACGCGCTCTTTTTTTCTCATTCTGTCCTGTTTCATTTGGTGATCTCATTGGTTCTCATGTATTCAATTATCATCTCCATGCTATTGCTCCTACAATAGAACACCTAACATTCAGCTATTTATAGTCTTTCAGTCCTTTTTCAATTTGCCTCCTCAAGTTTATTGTCCATTATTCCTTTCCAAACTGTATTGTCCACACAAACTGACTTTCTTATTAGTCCTTGTTCAGAGCATGCCATCTCCAGGCAGGCTTTCCATTCTGCCCAGAATGCCCTGTGTTCTCTCTTCTGTTAGCATCCAGTCTTTCCTACTGGAAGTCTTTCTGGTTCCCTTTAGCTTTTTCCTCCCCCCTGATTAAAATGACATTTTTTTTTATGTTTTGTTTTTGAGTACAATATATACACATTGTTTCTCCTCAGTGAACTATAAGTTCCTAGAGGGCATGGACTTTAAAAAATGGCTTTTATTTAAATCTTGATGATAAATATGTCATTTGAAGAAGCAAAATGTTTTATCTGCATTAAAGAACTGGCAGAAAATTAGATTTGACTTTTAACTTAGAGCTCTTCCAGTATACTGTTCTTTTATTCTCAATAATAATGCTAATTCTATTTTTACCTTCTCTTGCATGTTTCTGCTTAATCTTTCCTTATCCTTTTCTTATATTTTAGAGGTGAAGGTAACATGATTTGAATATTTCCCCTCCCAAATTAAAATTATTACTTGTTTATTTAACTTGGTTTTATAAATTATTGAAGCTAGAATGTTATCAGTTCTTAGTGCTAGAGCTCTCAGTACCATATATCTTGCCTGCTACATTTCTCCCTATGCCAAATGAGTCATATACAGAATACAAGAAACAGAAGTAGAAAATCATCAAGATGTTTACAGAAAATTGGCTACTATATGATTTTTATTCTGTGACAGAGAGCAATATCTGCTCCTCAAATCAGAAATAACATTTTTAAGAGTGGTATAGTTTAGAAGTCTTTATTCATAGGATTCTAGATCATGACTTCAAAAGTAAAGTGGACTTATTATTAAAATTTGATTATAAATATATTTAATTATATGTACCGTACATTTTCAGATTGATAATTGGAGATGCAAATCTGAGGTTTGATTATTGTCCCATATCCTGTGAATGATACCTAAAGACACTGAAATTAGTGTCATTTGGTGGCTTACTGATCAGGAAGGCCATTGGGCCTCCTAATTTCTGAACAGAGTAAATGTGTGTGTGTGTGTGTGTGTGTATACATCCATATCTCTCTCTTTCTCTCTCTCTCTCTCTATATATAGATATAGATATAGATATGGATAGATGTAAAATCTATTTGGAAAATGAAATTTGCTTTATTATAAGCATTATTATAAAGTATTGTGTCCTGGCCTCAGATTCAGAGTGACCTCAGGTCAAGTAACACCTCTGACAAAAATTGCTTTTGTTACTGTGGGCAAATCTCGTATTCTTATAGTGAAGTAGCACCTTTCTGAGACTCTGAGCTCCTTACCCAGATAAAATCATAGCTAGGGACCACTGCTCCCAACCTCAGTAGACAAGTAATCCCACCTTTAAAAATCAAGTTGGAACAAAAGACAACAGATATATTTACTATAGATGTGTTGGCAGACTAACCAAGGCCAAGAATATAGGTCATTACTTTAAAAATAAAGTGTTAAAATTGAAAATAGTAAACAATTCTAGAAAACAAAACTAATTATCATTCTTTTATATGTAGAGGATGGGGAACAGTGGCAATCATAACTGCTTTTGTGGCACAAATTTGGTTGTGGGTAAAGCAGTAAAGAATGAAGAAACAAGGAGAAAGAATGACTAAATGTAGGGTGTCACATAAATGTGTGAAAGGGAGGGAATTGTGACTTACCTTCTTTACTCAGTCCTCCCTGGAGGCAACAAGGTGCCTCAGTGGATAGAGTCAAGAAGACCTGAGTTCAGAATGGCCCCAAACACTTAGCTGTGTGATCCTGGGCAAATCATTTAACCTCTCTTTGCCGTAATTCACTGGAGAAGAAAATTGCAAATCACTCCAGTATCTTTGCCAAGAAAACCCAGTGAGCAGTGTGGTCCAAAGGGTCATGAAGAGTGGAACATAACTAAAATGACTGAGCACATCCTCTCTGGTTCTGTAAGCAGTAAGAGGGAGAGAGGCCAGTGTGTTGTAATGAGTTGTCTGGCCACAGAACCTTTTGATGTTTTACATAATGAGAATGGTTTGGCCAAACGATTGGCACTTCACATATCCTGGTTATACTCAGATAGTTATACTGAGTATATCAGCACAGACTGGGCCTTGATTGTGACATGATAGCAGTTTATTAAATTTAGCTTTTAATGTGCGACATTCTCTACAGTGGATTTTCTAGACCATGTCCATTCCTTCTCCTTAAGCCTCAAAGCTTCTTACCTTCTTCCTCCTGCTTTACTATGAAGTATTAAGATTATCAGGTATATCTGATACGTGACATTCTTTGTGGACCCATGTCCTCCTTTTCTGAAATGTTTACCCACAGATACTCCCTCCCCTTTAGTGAGAAGAGTATTAGGACATTTGCCCAGAGATGATGTCTTCCCAAAATAGATAGGTGGTACATTTATTATGTGCTTACTATGTGCTCGACATTGTGCTAAGTGACAAGAATACAAATCCAGCAAACAAGACAGTCCTTTTCTTGAGGGAACTTATGTTCTAGTGGGAAAAGACAACGCATAAAGCAAAATTGGAAAGAGGGTGGGGGTTTTAGTGGTTTTTCCTGTGTTCTCAAAGACGATCCTGACACCAGGGAGATGATGAAATGACTTGCAATTAACTTTGATTTGAATGAGGGAGGGTTGTGCAAGGTCACCAGCCTCACTTTTTCCTCCAGAGCCATCTGGGTCCAATGACCAGATGTTGATCAGGAAGACTAGAGATGGCTCAGGATGCAGTGGGAGACCATGGCCCTTTTAAGCTAAGGTCTTTTCAGGTTCTCACTTTGAGTGAAGTAAATCTCATTCAGTGAATAGGCCTCTTTAAGAAGTGAGTCACGGGGTGACCCCTTTAATTAAAAAAAAAAATCAAACTTGGAAGGGAAGACTCTCAAGGTTGCTAGCCAAAAGAGAAACAGTTACTGTTTACATTTACTCTGAGCCAGGAGGACCCAAAAAATTAAATGGTGCTTGAGTAGGGACCTATTGTCGAATCCATGAGATCCAGAGTGAACTGGGTTTAAGGCTTGGTCTTTGAGAAAGAAATGTAACCAGTGTAAACCCCAAATAAATTAGGTAGCTTTTGACCATCAAAATTTACCATCCTTTAAAGGGTAGAACACCCTCAGGAGAATAGAGGAGGGCACAGGAGGGAGAAGAGAGGATGGGATGAACTGAGTTGCCCAATTGGAACTGGCTAGTGATCCCCATTTAGGTAGTCTGGATTGCTCCTGGGCTATCTCAAGTTGTCCTGATCTGTATCTGGCCACTGAACCCAGATGGCTCTGGAGAAGAAAGTGAGACTGGTGACTTTGCACAGCCCTTCCTCACTCAAATCAAAGTCAGTTGCAAGTCATGTCATCATCTCCCTGATGTCATGGTCCTCTTCCAGAATAAAGGCAGAGGTAAGGGATATTATTAATACTGGCTAACATTTATATAGCACTTAATATGTGCCAGGGCAGGTGATAACTATTGAGTGGAGGGCTTGTTCCTGGGCAAAGATAAGGGTAAAGCTCCTCTTTCAGTGATATACAGTGGTTCTTGAGGTGGAGCCAAGTTTTCAACATGGAAAAGTTGGGGTGAAGGCTGAAGTGGTGGTGGCAAGGATTTGAGCTCATGGCTAAGAAATGAGGCTAAAACTTGGCCCTTATTAAAATAAATTCATCTGTAAAAACCTTGGGTAGTTCCTTGGGCAGGGTCCAGATTTCCAGTGGGGTAGAACTTGAGATGAAGGCTGAGTTGAAGTGGCATGGTTCGACTTTGGAGTGTAGGAATAAATGTCCAAAACACCAAATGAAGCCTCTTTTCCCCCTCCCTGCCTCCTTCCCTCCCTCCCTCCTTCCTTCCATGCCTGCCTCCCTCCCTCCCTCCCTCCCTCCCTCCCTTCCTTCCTTCCTTCCTTCCTTCCTTCCTTCCTTCCTTCCTTCCTTCCTTCCTTCCTTCCTTCCTTCCTTCCTTCCTTCCTTCCACCTCTGCTTAAATATGTGTCTAGTGAAAGTACAGTTATTTTCATTAGTGATTCATTTCACTTCTACAAGATGTCAAGTAAACTCCTTGTTTTTTGGTATATTATTCTAATTTCAGTTGATTCTCATAAATGAGAAGTGGTATTACTCTATTCTGATTAACTTATTTTGCATGTGAAAGGCTTTTTCCTTGATTCCTTGCAATATTTAATTTTTAACATTGTAGTTTTCACATTTTTCACAACTTATTTTTTTTGTTTTTTAAAAATTCTAAATAGGATCAATAAAAAATAATACAGAATCAATTTAATCTTCTGAACTGAATTTTCTGTAGACATTTCAACCTTGATGTCACAAAACAAAAATGAATCCTTCCCCTCCGCCTGCCTCTTTTCAACTTCCCTACTTCTATTGAGGCCTCTGCTATGTTCTCGTCACTAAGTACTATAATCTTAGACTCTTCCTTATCAACATGCAAATTTAATCTATTGCCAAAAAATATCATACCCACTCAACATCTCTCATGTCTATCTTCTCTCCATGAACAGGGATAGCATATTAGTTTAACCCTTTATCATTTCTCAACTGTAAAACAACTTTTAAATAAACTAAACTTTGAGCCTTTGTCCCTCACTGTTCTATAGAGTTTCTTGATTTAGTCTTTGCTGCCTTCTTTTAATGTTTCTTAAACAAATTTTTCTTAAGTATGACATTCTGACTTTTCCGTTGTTTTTCTGCAATACCCAGAATTCTTTAATTATCTCCTTATAGCCTAGCTTTAAATGAAATGTACTTGGTTTGTAGAAGTCTCATATATTCTTCCAATCATGTTGTTTTTCCATTTTGTTCAAATAATTTGAAATGATGTGAATGATGGGGTATATATTTATTCTTTCCATCTCTAACAATCTAAATCTATTAATATATGAAGTGAAAGCCGTTAAGAATCAAACAAAAAATAAATTATAAGTAGGCTAGCAAGAAAGTTACATGTAAGACATAGTGTTTCAAGTTCTAAGCCAAAAGCTTTTGTGATTCTGGGCTTATTTGTACCTTACATTCTTTCCCAGCTTATGTGTAAGTTAAGGAAGTTTTGGATGGTAGTTTAGAAAAAGGGAACTGTCCTTTTGGGATTTGCATCTTTTTATGTGATTCCTTTAAACTTAAACTAATTTGCAATCCCATATACCCTTTTCTTTATACTTAAGATGGAGTATTGGTATGCCTTATTAACTCATAGTGACTTAGTAACTTTATAACCCTAAGTGCTGAGAAAAGGGTTAAATGAAATCAAACTTTAAGAATTCAGTGATCCTAAAGTGCTGTCACCTCCTCAAACTCCAGTAAGCTTCATTATCACTTCCAGGATCAAATACAAAATCTTGTTTGGTGTTCAAAGACCCTTTTGAGGGGGTGTGTGTATGTGATTTTTTTTTTTATTGATCGGTTGATGTGTCAGGAAACACTGACCTTCTTAACTTAACCTCCTTCCTTTTCCAATTTTCTTAACATCTTGCCCACACTCCACTCCACCTGTCCTTTGTGATCTAGTGACACTTGCCTCCTTACTGTTCCATGAACAAAATACTCCATGCTGCTCCAGATATTTACTCTGGCTGTCCCTCATATCTAGAATGCTCTCCCTTTTACTTCCTGGCTTCTCTGGCCTCCTTCAAGTCCCAACCAAAATCTCATCTTTTACAAGAAGCCTTTCCCGGTCCATCATAATTCTATTACCTCCCGTCTTTTAATTACTGTATAGTTTGTACCTCTTTGTTTGCATGTCATCTCTCCCATTTGATCATCAGTTCCTTGAGGGCAGGGACTATCTTGTGCCTCTCTCTCTGTATTGCCAGTGCTTAGCATAGTGCCTGGAATACAGTAGGCCCCTGATGACTAACGGTTAAGTAAAATAAAAGTTCAAATCCACTGGATCCACTAATTTACAGTGACAGAATTAGTGATAGGCTGAGGGAAAGGTTTGATTTGGACAAAACTTATCTTTAGTACTCCATTCCATTTCCTTTGGGCCTAGTCGGCCCTGTAGTAGTTCTTCTGTCTCTGTCACTTTTAGGTACCTCTACCTTATCAAATTGTCAAATGAGATGTTTGTAAAGCACCTAGCACAGTGACTGGCATATAGTAAGTTCTTAATAAATACTTGTTTCTCCCCTCCCCTTCATTCTTAATGCCTTGCTGATGATTAAAAACTTGCTTTTATGAAAAGACCTGACACTAATTTCTGTAGTAAAGTATAAATGACTGAAAATATCTTAAAGTATTACTCTTCTCAGGAATATATTTTTCTGGGAATTAAAACTTTAAATAAAGGAATAAAGCTTAAGTAGTGAAATTCTAAGCATCAGCTTTGAAAAATTGAATCTTTCTCCATACTATCACTGAAATCACATGACATAAAGCTTTGTACTAATTAATTCTTCCTTGACAACTACATCATTTTAAGATAGGTAAATGAGGTTAGGACTTGGTCATATAGTTGAATGAGTGAAGGGGCAACTTTGGCCTTTTAAATAGTCAGAAAAAGAAATGCCTTTCTTTTATAGGTATTATCCTAATGAAACTGGATGGTAAACTGATTTAGTAGTGAGATTTGTAGAATTGGGATTAGACTGGCTTTGTAACCTTGGCTCCCAAGAATACTGAATAAGGCCCATTCAAGGGCTTCAGGAAATATTATGTCTGCATTCTGAAATAAATTTTCAACTTCTTGATTCCTTTAGTATTCCCCAGTTGTTTTAGGGGTGCATGGAGTGTTCAAGGAGTAGTAGCACCTCTGATGTGCAGACTTGCTGAGCCCCTTTCAGGGCTGCTCGTCCATCTTTGGTGTTCACCTGGCACTCTGCTCTCACCTGTGGCTTCAAGAAGCTGTAGCATGCACAAGGGTAGTCCCTCAGTAAAACCATCTTGGCAGATGGATCTAAATCAGGCTGAGGGTAACAAATGGGCCTCAGATCTTTCAGTGAGTTAGGGGTATGTCTACTCCAAGCATGTGAAAAGCTTCCCTAGCAGAATGAGTGGATGAGAACAGGAGGCTGAAGCAGATGCTGCAGAGCACTTAGAACTTGGCCAGAGACCAGGAAGCCAAGATGATGACCTTGGTCACTGTATCCTGGGCTGTGCCAGTTTTCTTGACTTTTTTCTTCCTACAGGATTTCAGTTACTCTGGAAGAGAGTAAGTCTGATGATTTAGTGCAACTCTGCCTCACTTCATTCCAGTTTATGCACAGGTCAAGACATTACCACAATGTCATTACTCCTCTTCAAGAGTAAAGAATGAACAACAACAACAGTTGCTTAAAGAGCTTTAGATCTTTTTCTGTTAAACTTTTCAGTCAGTGCGCATTTATTAAGCTCCTACTATGTGCCAGTCACTGTCTTGGTAAAATACAGTATTTGTTCTCAAGGAGCTCACAGTCTGATGGGGAAAACAACATTCAAACAACTATGTACAAACAAGCTAAGTGATAAACTGGAAACCATCAACAGAGGGCTGGCGTTGTAATGAACAGAGATCGAGAAAGGCTTTCTGTACAAGGGTGATAAAGGGGCCGCTCTGCTAGAGAAAGTGGGATGGAATGGGTTCAGTTGGATGTACCGAAACACCTTTGCTTTTGGCAAGGAGAAGGGCCACTTCATTATTGGAGACATTGGTGAAGAAGGAAAGAGTAGCAGAAGATAGATGAGTGGTGTGAGATGAGGAGAGTAAAGGGAGCTGTCTTATCACTATGTCACTTATTTGTACTAAAGTTCTTGTTATTGCTTTTATTAGTTAAATTGTTATGAATCTGATTTTTGAACTTATATTTTAATGAATTACCATTAATTTAAAAAATCCTATGGCTTGATATGGACATAACTTATTATCTAGTACAAATTTGTGATTTTGGGGGAAGAAGGACAGAGACATGGTAAGATAAGGGAACATGCTCTCTAAAATTTTTTCCAAACCTGACATTCATTTAAAAGCATGAGGATTTATCTCATGCTACTGCACTCAGAAATAATGAAGGAAATTAAACCAATCATTCCCACTCTAACTAATGTAACTAACAAGATTCTCATGCCCCAGTGTCTTTATAATGTCAGAATGTCTCTGTGAGTTTTAGAAACAAAAATATAAAATAGTTGTGAAAAGTCTTTAATTAATTTGTAAGGAATTAAATGCTTGTACCCATTGGAAAAAATGAGAATTTTCTCCTTTGATTTGTTGATTATTATTTGAATCAGATACTCATTTTTCTTTGGAGGAACTGAACAGGCTGTCTTCATTTGGGCATCCATCTTGGTCAAAAATATCCTTGTGCTCCTCACTTTCCCCTAGTCTTTGTCTAAACGTGTAGAAGATTGTACCCCAGCCTGGTGGGGGTTGATAGTTGTAGTGGTGTTTTGAGTATGTTCCTTATTTGTATGTGTACTCCCTGATAGAATGTCAGGTCCTTGAGGATGGGGGCATTTTCAATTTTGTCTTTGTATCCACAGTGCTAGTTAGGTCTGACAGTCAATATATATTTATCAAGCCAGGGCCCCTAAGTGCCGGGGATACAAATAAAAACACAGATAGTCCCTGCCTTTAAGAAGCTTATTGTCTAATATGGGAAGACAGCACGTAAAAGAAAGCTGAGAAGCTGGGTTTGAAGGGAAGAGGCATTCAGTGAAGGGACATGATGGAGTGTTCCACAGAAGTCCAAAAGCTGTTGGCAAGTGGGGAGAGCAGCTTAGCTTAGTGAGCCACCTCTTTATTTACAAAGCAGCTCTGGAGCCCGTAGCCCTGCCTTCTGGTGAAAGGATCCAGTTAAAGGGACTGAGGATTGAGTTGAGCCTCAGTTTCCTCATCTGTAAAACTGACACAATAATACTTTATCTTCCCATTCTTTTATAATGCTCAACTCTAGCAGAAATTAGTTCAGTCTTCTTAAAATGTACATATGCATACATAACAGCTAATTTATTGGCTTGTGTATCTTTGAATGAATATTAATATTCCTTTCTGATAGTTTGATTGCTGTAAACAAATTCACATTACTTGGAATTTTCCCCCTACCATTCTTCTTCCATTTTATTAAACTCAGTTTTTATTATTTCATTTATTTAGCTGGAGTGACAGCAGAATCCATTCAGACTGCAACTGCCAGTCCAGATGCCTTGGGGGCTGAAACTAAAGTCCAGGAAGAAGAGCATGATCTTGTGGATGATGACATCACAGCAGGTATTTGTGACAATGATATAATTTTTATCAAAATATGTGTAATTCTTTTTCAAAAAATAATCTGGTTATAGTCCAGAATGAGAGGAATTATAATTTTGTAAGTAAGAGCTTATCTAATTCTCTTGTGTAATGATGTACACGGGAGAATACAAGGTGAGTCAATTAGATGATTAGATATTTAGCATTGGCACTTTGGGACCCTAGAAGAATAGAGTAAGGGTGGAATAAGCAATTTCTTTCAAAATTCAACAAGTTAGACAAGGTAAACATACAGTCAGTTCCAGTTTAGTAAAATGTCATTATAAACACAAGTAAATTAATCTCCCATAATTATCTCAATGAACTGTGAGGCACCTTCTGACTCTAAAATGTTATGAGAGTGTGTGTGTGTGTATGTGTGCACGTGTGTGTGTGCGCATGCGCATGCGTGTGCGCACGCACATTTATCTCCCTTTGACATAGAAACCTAAAGATACTTTTGTTGAGATAGCATTCTAGTAAATTTCTACTATGCATAGCAGAAGACTATATTTATGAATGCAGAAAAAGGGATTATGTTGATGCATTTTCAGAGTGGTTGATGGTAAGTAGGAAAAATAATAAGTGATCTAGTCCTATTTGGGAGTAAATGGATTTTCATTGTGTTTCACATTTGTATCTCCTCTACCTTCTTCCATCCCTCCCAGCCTCTTGCCAGTCACCTTTTTCTTACTTCGCTATTCACTTTGTAGGCATTAGGTGTTTCATGAGAGGCATCTTAGATATAAAGCCTGTAGGAAGACTTCAAACGATAGTGGAATTGTAAGAATTTGAGATTCGTTTGGGTAAGGAAGAATGAAGAACACCCATTTTTATTTATTTATTTATTTTTAGTTTTCAACATTCATTTCCACAAAATTTTGAGTTCCAAATTTTCTCCCTATCTTTCCCTTCCCCCCACCGCAAGTGGTTGTTTTTCCAGTGAGATATTTCACATTGTTTTTCATTTTTTCGTTCTTTTGGTTTTGTTTTGTAATTTCTTGGTTTCTCATAAAGTCATTAGTTTCCCTCTGCTCCATTCTAATTTTTAAATAAATATTTTCTTCAGTGAGCTTTTGAACCTCCTTTTCCATTTGGCTAATTCCAATTTTTAGGGCATTCTTCTCCTCATTGGCTTTTTGGACTTCTTTTGCCATTTGGATTAGTCTATTTTTAAAGGCATTTTTTTCTTCAACATTTTTGGGGGTCTCCTTTAGCAAGCTATTGACTTGCTTTTCATGATTTTCTTGCATTGCTCTCATTTCTCTTCCCAATTTTTCCTCCACCTCTCTTATTTGATCTTCAAAATCCTTTTTGAGCTCTTCCATGGCCTGAGATTGTTGCATATTTATTTTGGAGGTTTTGGATGTAGAAGCCTTGACTTTGATGTCTTCTTCTGGTGGTATGCTTTGTTCTTCCTCATCCAAAAAGATGGAAGAAAATACTTGTTCACCACCTGCTGTAATCTTATTTTTTTTCCCTTTTTTGGGCATTTTCCCAGCCAGTTATTTGACTTTTGAGTCATTTGTCAAGTAGAGGGTATGCTCTAGGGACCTGTAAGTTCTCAGTTCCTCCAAGGTGGCACAGTCAAGGGCCTGCACTCTGGTCTGGGAGCAACTACAAGGTTTTCTGCCCAAGATCTGTAAGTAGAATTTACTCTCCAGAGGCTCCCACCACACCAGTACTCCTCCTCACCCCAGGACCACTGCTCAGAACTGAGACTCAGATTGGCTCTCAAATCCCCCAGGGTCTTCAGGCCGAAGGCTCCAAAAATGGATGCTGCTGCTGCAGTGGCTGCCCCCACCCCGGGGCCAGGGCCAGGGCCAGACCCTGCTCCCTTCTCACCCAGGTGAAAGAGCTTTCTCACTGACCTGGCATTTGTGGGTTGAGAAATCTGGGAACCAAAGCTGCTACCCATGATTCTGCCCCCTGAAGCGTGCTCCAGTCCTGTCCCTGCCATGCAGCATGGCCAAGACTGGGCTGCGCTCCTCTCTGAACCCAGTGTTGATAGACCTTTCCAGTTGGTCTTCCAGGCTATCTTGGGCCGGAAATCTCCTTCACTTTGTTGTTTTGTGGCTTCTGCTGCTCTAGAATTTGTTTAGAGTCATTTTTTTTTTTTTACAGATATTTTATGGGCTGTGGGGGTAGAGCTAGAGCTGGTCCTCCATCCTACTTCACCATCTTGAGTCTGTCCCCCAAGAACACTCATTTTTAAACAAGTGTAATAGAATTGATTGTGGCTTAGTAGAAGATAGCACAGATAGTGAATTTGTAATTAGTTGATAGCCATTAAAGTCTTATTTTCTAAAGGTCAATGGGAGAGTTAGATATATTTGAAATAGTGATATGGAAGATGAGGTTGGTGCTATGAGACCATGTGGAGAAGTCAATATGAAGTTATAATGTAAGTTATCATTCAGTTGTTTCAGTCATGTCAAACTCTTTATGACCCCATTTGAGGTTTTTTTGATAAAGATACTGGAGTTGTGGTGAGGCAGAACCAAGATGGCTGAGTAAAAGCACGGACTTTGTGAGCTCTCCCCGAAATCCCTCCATATCCCAGTAAAAATGACTCTAAACAAATTCTAGTGCTACAGAACCCCCAAAATGACAGAGTGAAAACAAATCCTGAGCCAAAACAACCTCGAAAGTCGACAAAAAGAGTCTTTTGTACTGGGCAGGGAGTGGAGCGCAGTCTGGCATGGGCCGCACTGGCACAGATGGGCCAGAGCTGGCCTTGCAGGACTAAATTGTTGGCAACTGTGGCAGTTTCCAGACTTTTCAACCCACAAATGCCAAAAAGGTCAGTGGGAAAACTCTGTGGGATGTGAGTGAAAGAGGAGCTTCTGGTCTGGCCAGGTCCCACCCTAGCTGCAGGTTGGTGGCATTGGTGGCTATGGCAGGTGGCTGTAGCAGCAGCAACAGCAGCAAAGGCTGCTTCTGGAGCTCTGGGCCCATAGATGGTGGGGGATCAAGTGCCTGATACAAAATCCCTGAAGTCTGGGACAGTACATCCAGCCCCATCCCCAGTGGAAGCAGAATACTACTTTGACAAAAGAGAAAGTCAAGAGGAGTAAACATCATAAAAGAATTCAAACTATAGAACCAAAAGAATTAAAAAGTAGAAGACAGTGTAAAATAGCTAATTAGAAAAACCACTGACCTGGAAAATAGATCCAGGAGAGATAATTTAAAAATTCTTGGACTGCCTGAAAGATATGATCAAAAAAAGAGCCTAGTAATTATCAAGGAAAACTACCCTGATATTCTAGATCCAGAGGGTAAAATAGAAATGGAAGGAATCCACCAAACACCTCTGTAAAGAGTACCTAAAAGAAAAACTAGGAATATTGTAGCCAAATTCTAGAGCTTCCAGGTCAAGGAGAAAGAAACAATTTGTGTATTGTAGAAATACAATCAGGATAACACAAGATCTAGCAGCTTCTACCTTAAGGGATTGAAGAGCTAGGAATATGATATTGCAGAGATCAGAAGAGCTGAGATTAAAACCATGAATCACCTACCCAGCAAAACTGAGTATAATCCTTCAGGGAAAAATTGGATATTCAAAGAAATAGAGGACTTTCAAGCATTCTTGACGAAAAGACCAGAGCTGAATAGAAAATTTGACTTTCAAATACAAGAATCAGGAGAAACATGAAAAGGTAAACAGGAAAGAGAAATCCTGAGGCACTTATTAAATTTGAACTGTTGATATTCCTACGTGGAAAGGTGATATTTGTAGTCATGAGACCTTTTGCAGTATTAGGGTAGTTGGAGGAGACAGACAGACAGATAGGTAGAGGGCAGAAGGTGAGTTGAATATGAAGGGGTAATTTTAAGAAAATTAAGGGGTGAGTTAGGAATATTTTGAGAGAAGGAGAAAGGGGGAAATAGAATGGGATAAATTATCTCACATCAAAGAGGTCAGAAAAAGATTGCACAGTGGAGGGGAAAGAGGGCAGGTAAAAAGGAATGAGTGAACCTTGCTTTCACTGGATTTGACTTAATGAGAGAATAACAAAGACATTCAATTGGGTATCTTACCCTACAGGAAAGTAGCGGGGAAGGGAATGGGGGTGTGTATGATAGAAGGGAGGGCACATTGGGGGAGGGGGTAGTTAGAAGCAACACTTTAGAAAAGGAACAGGGTCAAAGGAGAAAATAGATTAAGTGGGAGGCAGGATAGGATGGAGGGAAATAGTTAGTCTTTCACAACATAACTGTTATGGAGGTACTTTGAATAACTACACATGAATAGCCTATATTGAATTGCTTGTCTTCTCAATTGGGGTGGGTAGGGAGGGAAAAAAAGGAGAGAATTTAGAACTCAAAGTTTTAAAAACAAATGTTTAAAAAAATTGTTTTTACATGCAACTGGGAAATAAGATATACAGGCAGTATAGAAATCTATCTTGTCCTTCAAAAGAGTAAAGGGGATGGGAATAAGAGGGGGCGATGATGAAAGGGTGATCAGAATGCATGCTTTCTCAAGGTGGGGGGAGGGGAAAGATGGGGAGAAAATTTGTAACTCAAAATCTTGTGAAAGTGAGTGTTGAAAACTAAAATAAATTTAAATCTTAAAAATATAAAATAAAGCAAAATCATAATTCTGGGAAAACAAAGATACTTGAGTGGTTTGCCATTTCCTTCTCCTCATTTTACAGATGAGGAACTGAAGGAAATAGGGTTAAGTGACTGTTTGTCTGAGGCCAGATTTGAACTCAGGAAGATGAGTCTCCCTGTTCTATCTGTTGCATCACCTATCTGCAATATAATAGTGTCGGTACCATATTGGAAAGACATACACACATATACAATATGTACTGGAGAAAGAAACTGTGAGACTTGATGCATGTCTTTCACTTCTCTTCATTCTGATTATAAAAGGTTACTTTGGGTGATGATATATAGCTCCTATGGGATTGAAGTGTTGAGTAGCCAAAAAAAAGTGCTTACTTGTATGCTTGGTATTGTTATGACACTGGGGGCAAAAAGAAAATTGAACAAACAGTCCCTAGCCTCAAGTAGCCACAAACCAAATGGAGATTATTGTCATTTTTAAGATTTAAGAACATTCTCCTTTATGAATTGGCAGAGTTGAAATTGCGTTTGAAAGTAAAATTATGATCTAAGTAATTCATTGTGTAATTAGCTATGTGTATATGTAATATACACATAAAAATATAATCAGTAGTTACATGTAATCTTTTGAGGTGTCTATCCTTATCTTATTACAATCCATTGTTATTTTAGTTCCACTGAGCACCCCCTCGCAGCCTTTATCACCTGAGTGGATTTTAAGTTTTTCCACTGGGAATAGAGTTGAAGGAACCTAATGACTGCCCTAGACAGTTGCAAACCCAAAGCTTAATTCATTACAGACCTTGAATACTTGAGCCACATACTGCAAATGTAGACTTAGTTGCCTAACTTGGGATGGTTTTGTTTTTTAGTCATTTTTGCAAATTTTGCAAATAAAAGTGCAGATAGTTTGTGGGTTGTGGTGACTGTAGATTTTTTGCTTCTTACATTAACATTAAAATGCTTAGATGTAATCATTTGGTGAAAAATGGTTTAATTCCAAAGTAAATAGAAACTTTCAGTAATTCTAACAATTAATAAAAACCATTTAGAAATTTGTATTTGTGGAATTTGATTAAGTGGCTACTAAATAAGTTAATCTTTTTTAGTTTCCTTTACAGTACTTATATGACTTTACTTATTGTACTATCACTATTTTTGCAGTCTTGATTCCTCTACTTGTTCCTTAGCGTAATAGATAAATGTTTTATGAAAATCGTATTTCACTTGATAAAAACAGGGGTTAATTAAAAAGATGTTTGGGTCAGAGTAGAAAAATTTATTTTGATTTGAGTTTTAAAAGAATACCCAAACATAAGTAAATCAACTTATAAATGTTTGGGGATATACTTTTATTAGAGTGACTTGGTAGTATTACCCTATGCTATTACATTTTTAATTTTAATAATTACAAAGCCAAGAATCTGAAAAGGAATACATTTAGCAAAAGCTGTTTCATTTAAAAATATATATCATGTAAGTCCTTAAGAAAATAAATCAGACATATATAAAAATATGTCATTTGGTTTTCTTTAATTGATATTCTCTTTTCATGCCAGTTTATATGATGGGTACTAGAGTCGAGACTATTCAATATCCAAAGAATTTAAATAACTAAAAGAGACTCCTTAATATATTATCAAAGCAACTCACATGTTCTCACCTACAGATGGTTTAAGTTAGCTTTAGAGTGTGTGATGTGATTGAGCTTTTTATAGATTTTTGTGAGGATTTGAAAGAAAACCATATTTCTTTTTATTGACTGGAAGCCTATATAAATTACATTATGAAAAATATCATAGGCACAATGTTAGGAAATGATATGAGAATAATCTTATTTTGGGGCCTGCTGTGTTGTTTTGCACTATAACTTTAAGGGAAAATGAGCAATGCTACCTCATTCTTCATGTTTGGGAAAAATTTATCCCATTGTCTCATATGTCATATAAGAATAGGTCCATGAATTTTTCTTTTATCACATATATAAGTAGTAATATTGTTATAGTGGTTTTGACTATTTTGTTATTGGTTATGAAATCCTAAACTGAAATGGTTTTTAGGATACTCTGCTCAAATGTTTCAAGTTTCTTCATTGTAATTTGGCATTTTAATTTTAGTTTTGTCAAGTTATTTAATTTTTAAATGCAGTTGCTTTTTTTGTACCATGTTAAAACAGAACAGCCTTTTAAAACAAAACAAAAAACCTCACATACCTTTTTAAAAAATCTATTTATTGGGGCAAAGCCAAGATGGTGAAGAGAGAGCACCTGAGACTCACCTGAGCTGTTAGACAAACTCCCTCAGACATCTCTAAAAAGAGAATCTGACCAAATTTTGGAGGTGCAGAATCCAATAGAAGACAAACTGTGGCAGATTCACAGACTGGAAGGTTGCTGAGGAGGATCTGTTCCGCAGGGGTGAGCCCGCAGCACATCCAGTGCAACAGAGCAGGAAAGTCCCAGAGAGGCCTGAGGCAGCAGCAGGCAGACGGGCAGCCCAGGGTGAGAGACCAGCAGAGACCAGCGAGTGACAGCTGCTGAGCCCCAGATATCAGCTGCAGCAACTCCTGAGACTTTAAGCCTGCAGATTAAACGTCTGTAAGTTATCTACTTGAACTTCCAGGCTCTCTCCTGCCCCCTTGTTGACCTAGAAAGAACCATAAAATATATCCCCCCAAAAATCCTTGATCAGTGGGAACAGTGAAGGGGCAAACAGTCTCATAACACCTGAGGCTAGGAAAATAGCTAAGAGGGATTCCACATACTGTGGAAGAGGCAAACTGGAAGGAGAGGGGCAACTCGCACTAGGATCTAGCTGTGCCTAAATGCTAGGAGAGGAGCCCCAGTCAGGGTGGAAACTCAAACTTGCACTAGGACCCAGGTGTGCCTCAGCACTCCAGGAGAAACGGGAAGACAATAGGGCAGCCAGGATCACCAACCCCTGAGCTTGCCTTTGCCTCACCTCAGCTGAGGAGCTCTCCCGTTACCATACCACCTTCCCCCACACTTGACAAACTAGCCACAGGGCTGATCTGGGAAATACAAAACACAAAGACAAAAAGGCGGCACCTACCCTTAGCTTTTTCACACTAGTCAGCCCAATACCAAGTTCTGTAGCTTCTAACTGAAAGAACCAGAAGCCTCAACACAAATCACCATCATGAGCAAGAAAAAGCAAAGCAAGGGTGAAAAAACCATAGAATCTTTCTATGGGGACAAGAACCAAAAGAAGGATACCAAAGAGGTCAGTGGTGAGACTGTACTCCCATCTGAAACTTCAGAAGGGACCATGAACTGCTCGCATGCACAAACAGCTTTCCTGGAACAGCTAAAGAAGGAAATAGAAGAAAAACTGGCTAATGATTTTAAAGTCTGAAAAAAGAATTCCAGGAAGAGAACATCTCTTTAAAAAGGAAAATTGAACAAATGAAAAAGGAAGCACAAAACCTAACTGGGAAAATTGGACAAATGGAAAAGGAAGCACAAAACCTAACTGGGAAAATTGGACAAATGGAAAAGGAAGCACAAAACCTAACTGGGAAGATTGGACAAATGGAAAAGAAAACACAAAACCTAACTGGGAGAATTGGACAAATGAAAAAGGAAGTACAAAAACTAACTGGAGAAAATAATTCCTTAAAAGGAATAATTGGACAGATGGAAAAGGAGATGCAAAAGTTAACTGAAGAAAACAATTTGATAAAAATTAGAATTGGGCAAGTAGAAACTAATGACTCTATGAGACAGCAAGAATCAGTCAAACAAAATCTAAACAATGAAAAAATAGAAGAAAATATAAAATATCTAATTAAAAAAACAACTGACCTGGAAAATAGATCCAGGAGAGAAAATTTAAGAATTATTGGCCTACCAGAAAGCCATGATGAAAAAAAGTATCTTCCAAGAAATCATCAAGGAAAACTGCCCAGAAGTGCTAGATCCAGAGGGCAAAATCGTCACCGAAAGAATCCACTGTTCACCCCCCAGAAGGGATCCCAAACTCAAAAACCCCAAGAAATATTGTTGCCAAATTCCAGAACTATCAAGTGAAGGAGAAAATACTACAGGCAGCCAGAAAGAAACCATTCAAATATCAAGGAGCAACAGTCAGGATCACCCAGGACCTTGCAGCTTCTACATTAAAAGATCAAATGAATTGGAATATATTCCATACGGCAAAGGAGCTGAGACTACAACCAAAGATCAGTTATCCAGCAAAGTTCAGCATAACAATTCATGCAGGGAGATGGACATTCAACAAAATTAGGGATTTCCAAACCTTCCTGACAAAAAGGCCAGAACTCAATAGAAAATTCGATCTTCAAATGCATGTCTCAAGAGAGGCATAAAAAGGTAAACAGGGAAAGAAAAACTTGTTACTCAGTTTGGGCAAACTGTCTACCTCCCTATAAGGGAAGATGATACTTGTTAATCTTGAGAATTGTACATCTATTATGTGAAACATAAAAGGGTTATACAGAGGGAATGGGTATAAAGTAAATGATGTGATGATAAAAATATGATTTAAGTGTGCAAAGGTATTGTGACAGGAGATGTGAAAAGGAGGAAGCAGAAAATGGTAAATTACATCACAGGATGTACAAAATTATAGGAGAGGGAAAGAGAGGAGAGAGAGGAGATTGTTTCAGAGGTAATCTCATCTGATTTGGTTCAAAGAGGGAACAATAAACTTAACTAGGTACATAAATCTAACTAGCTCTATAGACAGTAGGAGGGAAAGGGGGAAGAAAGGGGAGGGGAAGTTAAAAGGGAGGGAAGAAGTAGTAAGGGTAAAGGGGAGTAAAAGGGAGAGAGGCTGAAAGAAAGAAGGGAAGACTGCAGGAGATAGTGGTGAAAAGTAAAAACTGTTGAGGAGGTGAAGGGAGGTAGAAGAACTAAAAGCACAAGTAGTGGGAACGAGGATGGAGGGAAAGACAGAGATTGTAATCATAATGGTGAATGTGAATGGAATGAACTTTCCCATAAAATGGAGACAGATAGCAGAATGTATTAAAAGCCATAATCCAACAATATGTTGTTTACAAGAGACACATTTGAAATGGGGATACACACAGGGTAAAGGTAAAAGGTTGGAGCAGAATATATTGTGCCTCCGCTGATGTAAGAAAAGCAGGGGTAGCAATCCTAATCTCAGACAAAGCAAAAGCAGAAATAGATCTTATCAAAAGAGATAAGGAAGGAAAATATATCCTACTAAAAGACACAATAGACAATGAATCAATATTATTACTAAACATGTATGCTCCAAGTGGTATAGCATCCAGATATTTAGAGGAGAGGTTGGAGGAGTTGAAGGAAGAAATAGACAGCAAAACTATACTAGTGGGGGGCCTCAACCTCCCCCTCTCTGAACTTGACAAATCTAACCTCAAAATAAACAAGAAAGAGGTTAAGGAGGTAAGTAAAACTCTGGATAAGGTAGATATGTTAGATCTCTGGAGAAAATTGCATGGGAATAGAAAGGAATATACCTTTTTCTCAGGGGTACATGGCACATATCCAAAAATTGATCATGTTGTAGGGCATAAAACCCTCACAATCCAGTGCACAAAGGCAAAGATAGTCAATGCATCCTTGTCAGATCATAATGCAATAAAAATTATATGTAATAAAATGCCATGGAAAGATAAACCAAAAATTAATTGGAAATTAAATAATCTAATCCTAAAGAAGGAGTGGATTAAGCAACAAATCATAGAAACAATCAACAACTTCATTCAAGAGAATGACAATAATGAGACAACCTACCAAATATTTTGGGATACTGCAAAAGCAGTTCTTAGGGGAAGTTTTATATCTTTGAATGCCTACATGAATAAAATAGAGAAAGGAGATCAGTGACTTGAGCATGCAGCTGAAAAAGCTAGAAGAACAAATTGAAAATCCCCAAGCAAATACCAAATTAGAAATACTGAAAACCAAAGGAGACATTAATAAAATTGAAATTAAGAAACCTATTGAATTAATAAATAAAACCAGTAATTGGTTTTATGAAAAAAACTAATAAAATTGATAAACCTTTGGTCAATCTGTTAAAAAGAAGAAAGAAGAAAACCAAATTACTAATATCAAAAATGAAAGAAGCAAACTCACCTCCATTGAGGAGGAAATTAAAACAATAATGAGAAATTACTTTGCCCAAATTTATGCCCATAAATTTGACAGTCTAAATGAGATGGATGAGTATTTTAAAAAATACAGATTGCCCAGATTAATAGAAGAGGAAGTTGAATACTTAAACAACCTCATCTCAGAAAAAGAAATTGAACAAGCCATCAATAAACTCCCTAGGAAAAAATCTCCAGGGCCAGATGGATTTACAAGTGAATTCTATCAAACATTTAAAGAACAGTTAATTCCAATACTATATTGACTATTTTTGAAAATTGGGGAAGGAGTCCTCCCAAATTCTTTCTATGATACAAATATGGTTTTGATACCTAAACCAGGAAAAGACAAAACAGAGGAAGAAAATTGTAGACCAATTTCTCTAATGAATATAGATGCAAAAATTTTAAATAAGATTTTACCAAAATGAATACAGCAACTTATCATGAGAATAATACATTATGATCAGGTAGGATTCATACCGGGAATGCAAGGCTGGTTCAATATTAGGAAAACTATTAGCATTATCGATCATATCAACAGCAAAACTAACAGAAACCACATGATTACCTCAAAGATGCAGAAAAAGATTTTGATAAAATATAACACCCATTCCTGTTAAAAACATTGGAGAGCATAGGAATAAAGGGAACTTTCCACAAAATAGTAAGCAGTGTCTACCTAAAACCTTCTGCAAGCATTATATCCAATGCTGTTAAGCTAGATGCGTTTGCAATAAGATCAGGGGTGAAACAAGGATGTCCATTATCACTACTATTATTCAATATGCTACTTGAAATGTTAGCTATAGCAATTAGACAAGATAAAGAAACTGAAGGAATTAGAATAGGCCAAGAAGAAACTAAGTTATCACTTTTAGCAGATGATACGATGATATACTTAGAAAACCCCAGAGATTCAAGGAAAAAACTACTTGAAATAATAAACAACTTGGGCAAAGTTGCAGGTTAGAAAATAAACCCACACAAATCTTCTGCGTTTCTATATATTAGTAACAAAGCCCAACAGCAAGAGATAGAAAGAGAAATCCCATTTAAATCTAGGGTAGACACTATAAAATATTTGGGAGTTTACCTGTCGAAACAAACCCAGGGACTATATGAATACAATTACAAAACACTTTTCACACAAATAAAGTCAGATCTAAATAAGTGGAAAAACATCAGTTGCTCATGAGTAGGCCAAGCCAATATAATAAAAATGACAATTCTACCTAAATTAATTTACTTATTTAGTGCCATATCAATTAAACTATCAGATAATTATTTTCTAGAGCTGGAAAAAATAGTATCAAAATTCATCTGGAAGAACAAAAGGTCCAGAGTATCAAGGGGACTAATGAAAAGAAATGCTAGAGAAGGTGGCCTAGCGCCACCAGATCTCAAATTGTATTATAAAGCAGCAATTATCAAAACCACTTGGTACTGGCTAAGAAACAGAAGGGTGGACAAGTGGAATAGGCTAGTACTCAAGACACAGTAGGTAATGAATATAGCAATCTACTGTTTGATAAACCCAAGGACCCCAGCTTCTGGGATAAGAACTCACAGTTTGACAAAAATTGCTGGGAAAACTGGATAAAAGTGTCGCGGAAACTAGGCATAGACCAATGCCTGACACCATACACAAGAATAAAATCCAAATAGGTACACAATCTATGTATAAAGATTGATACTATGGACAAATTGGTGGAGCAAGGCATAGTGTATTTATCAAATTTATGGAGAAGGAAAGAATTTTTGATTAAAGAAGAGATAGAAAGCATCAGGAAGTGCAAGATGGATAATTTTGACTACATTAGCTGAAAAGTTTTTGCACAACCAAACCCAATGCATCCAAAATTCAGAGGGATGTAGTATATTTGGAAAAAAATTTTTACAGCTTATCTTGGGGATAAAGGCCTCATTTCTAGAATACATAGAGAACTGAGTCAAACGTACAAAAATACAAGTCATTCCTCAATTGATAAATGGTCAAAGGATATGAACAGTCAATTTTCAGACGAAGAAATTAAAGATGTCTACAGTCATATGAAAAAATCCTCTAAATCACTTTTGATTAGAGAGATGCAAATCAAAACAGCTGTGAGGTACCACATCACACCTATCAAATTGGCAAATATGACAGAACAAGAAGATGATAAATGTTGGAAAGGATGTGGGAGAGTTAGAACACTAATACACTGTTGGTGGAGCTGTGAGCTGATCCAACCATTCTGGAGAGCAATTTGGAACTCTGCCCAAAGGGCTACAAAAATGTGCATACCCTTTGACCCAGCAATATCACTTCTAGGACTGTATCCCCAAGAGATCATAAAAATGGGAAAGGGTCCCACATGTCCAAAAATATTTATAGCAGCACTTTGTGGTGGCCAAATACTGGAAATCAAGGGAATGCCCATCAATTGGGGAATGGCTGAATAAATTATAGTATAAGAATGTAATGGAATACTATTGTAGTATAAGAAGTGATGAACAGGAAGACTTCAGAGAGGCCTGGAAAGACTTATATGATATGATGCTGAGCAAAAGGAGCAGAACCAGGAGAACTTTGTGCACAGCAATGATCACAGTGTGTAAGAGTTTTTTCTGGTGGACTTGGAACTTCATTGCAATGCAAGGACTTAAAAAAAATATTCCCAATGGTCTTTTAAGGCAAAATGCCTTCCACATCCAGAGAAAGAACTATGCAATTCAATCGCAGAGTGTAGGAGATCATTTGTTTGTGTGTGTGTGTATTGCGTTTTGGTTTGTTAGAAGATTTCTCTCCCTTATTTTAATATTCTTCCACACAGCATGACTACAGTGAAAATGACTTTGATAGGAATGTATGTATTGAACCGATAAAAAAATTGTATGCCATCTTGGGGAGAAGGGGGGAGGGAGGGAAAAATAATAATCCAAGTTACATGGTAGTGATTGTATAACACTGAAAATAAATAAAATTAATTAATTAAAAAAATTATTTTCAGTTTTCAACACTGACGTTCACATAATTTTGAATTTCAGATTTTCTCCCCATCTTCCCCTCCCCTCACCCCAGGACAGCATGTATTTTGATTACTCTTTCCTCCAGTCTGCCCTCCCTTCTATCACCCCTCTCCTTCTCATCTTCTTCCCTTGTATTTTCCTGTAGGGCAAGATAAATTTCTATATCTGAGTACCTATATATATCTTATTTCCTAATTGCATGTAAAAACAGTTTTTAACATTCATTTTTAAAGCTTTGAGTTCCACATTCTCTTCCTTCCCCCCTCCCCACCAATCCTCATTGAGAAGGCAAGAATTTCAATAGAGCTTGTACATGTGTAGCTATGCAAAACACTTCCATAACAGTCATGTTCTGAAAGACTAACTATCCTGTCCCATCTTTTATTTATTCTATTCTCTCCTTTGACCTGTCCCTCTGTCAAAATGTTTACTTCTGATTACCTCTTCCCCCAGTGTGCCATCCCTTCTATTATCCCCCCTCTCTATTATCTTGTTCCTTGTTTTCCTATAGAGTAAGATAAGCTTCCATTCCCAGTTTAGTGTGTATATATGTATTCTGTGTTTGTGTGTATATACGTATATATGTACATATATGTGTGTATGTATGTACATATATACATATGTATATATACACATGTCTATATATATATACACGTATATATTCTCTCCAGTCATCCTAGTACTGAGAAAGGTCTCATGAGTTACAAATATCATTTTTTCATGTAGGAATGTAAACAGTTCAACTTAAATAAGTCCCTTATGATTTCTCTTTCCTTTTTTTACCTTTTCCTGCTTCTCTTGAGTCTTCTATTTGAAAGTCAAATTTTCTAGTCAGCTCTGGTCTTTTCAACAAGAATGCTTGGAAGTCCTCTATTTCATTGAAGTTCTATTTTTTTCCACTGAACTATCACACTCAGTTTTTCTGAATAGGTGATTCTTGGTTTTAATCGAGTCTCCTTTGACCTCTGGAATATCATATTCCAAGCCCTCTGATGCCTTAGTGTAGAAGCAGCTAAATCTTGTGCTATCCTGATTGTGTTTCCACAATACTTGAATTGTTTCTTTCTGACTGCTTGTGATATTTTCTCCTTGACCTGAGAACTCTGGAATTTGGTTACAATATCCCTAGGAGTTTTCCTTTTGGTATCTCTTTCAGGAGCTAATCAGTAGATTCTTTCCATTTCTATTTTACCCTCTGGTTCTAGAATATCAGGGCAGTTTTCCTTGATAATTTCTTGAAAGACGATGCCTAGGCTCTTTTTTTTTGATCTTCACTTTCAAGTGGTCCAATAATTTTTAAATGATCTCTCTTGGATCCATTTTTCAGGTCAGTTGTTTTCCCAGTGAAATACTTCACATTGCTGTTTTTTCATTCTTTTTGTTTTATAGTTTCTTGATTTCTCATAAAGTCATTAGCTTCCATTTGCTCCATTCTAATTTTTAAGGAAGTATTTTCTTCAGTGACCTTTTGGCCCTGTTTTTCCATTTGACCCATTCTGCTTTTTAAGGCATTCTTCCCCTTAATGGCTTTTTGGACGTCTTTTGTCATTTGGGTTCATCTCATTTTAAAAGTGCTATTTTCTTCAACAATTTTTTGGGTTTTCTTTAGGAAGTTGTTGACTTGTTTTTCATAATTTTCTTTCATCACTCTCATTTCTCATCCTAATTTTTGCTCTGCTTCTCTTACTTGATTTTCAAATTCTTTTTGAGCTTGTCCATGACCTGAGACAATTCATATTTTTCTTGGAGGCTTTAGATGGAGGAACTTTGGCTTTGTTGTCTTCTTCTGGTTGTATGTTTTGATCTTCCTTGTCACCAATGAGATAGTTAAGAGAAATTAAGACTATATAGTCTGTTTCTTTTTCCCGTTTGCTCATTTTCACAGCCAATTATTTAACTTTTGAGCTCTTTATTAAGTGTAGGGCTCCAGAAGCAGCCTCCACTTTAGCAGTGGCTGCCACCACCCTGTGGCTAGGGCCAGACTAAGGCTGTGGCTGCACCCTACTCCCTTGTGAACCAGGTGAGAGACCCTTCCCACTGACCTTTGAAGCTGTCTCATGTTTGTGGGTTGAGAAGTCTGGAAACTGCAGCTGATGTCAGTGATCCAGTCCTCAAGGCCTGCTACAGCACTCAGTGCTGGTGTGATTTCATGCTGAACTGCACTCCTCTCCCAGCCTGTAGTGATAGACCATTCCTGTTGATTTTCCAGATTGTCTTGAGCTGGAAATTTGCCTCAGTCTGTCATTTTGTGGCTTCTGCTGTTATTGAATTTGTTTATAGCCTTTTTTTTTTTACAGGTTTTTTGAGGGATTCAGGGGAAGAGCTCTAGCCATTCCCTCTTTTACTCCACCATCTTGTCTCCATCCACCCCCCCTTCCCCAGACCAATACCTTTTTAAAAAAAAAAAAAGTGACTATTTGAAATGCAAATGTTGCCTTCTGAAATTTTACATGGGATAATCAAAATCTGGGCTGTAAGCCTTCCTTACTAAATGATTGCCTTATGAAGGTAGATCCTGAATAGTGCTGTGTAAATGTAGTCTAAGATCAATTGGATTCAATTAAATTTATTTGAAATGAATATTCTTAACTGAAGAGAATAGCTGGAAAACTAGAGGAGGAAAAAATTGAGTCTTGATTGAGAGTTTAAATCCTCACCTTGTCATTTAAAAAATATGGTACAGCGTTTTGCTTTTTATCTCCTTTTAAAGTTAATATCTATTGATCAGCTCAACAAAATAATGCCCATGAGCATTGGTCAACAGACATTTCTTCTAACTTAACATTCATCAAACACTTTTATTTAGTTACATTTTTAAAAAAATAGATGATCACCTTCACACTAATACTTTTAGGAATTAAGGTATTCTACTTGGTATGTACACAAAATGTTGAATATTTATATAGATTACAAAGAGACAAAATGTTTCTATTTTAGGTAAACGCTTGTTCTAATACTATATAGCAATACTTGACATACTTTCTCTTTTAATGGAATTGCTTCAGGTGTTGCTATTTACTTAAAAAAATTTTGTTTTTATAATAAATGGCCTCCACAGTAACAGCAATGATAGAATTGTCCTTTTTATTGTTTTTGTCATTCAGGTGCCCTTTTTGTTTTTGTCAGCTTTTAGTTTGTATCTATCATTTCTATTTACTTTTTAGTGTCATTTAAAATTTCATTAAAAGTCTACGTAGAATAATATTGAAGATTATGTAGCTTCATGAGTTTAGCATTAAGTTCTTGGTAGATTGTATTGGGAGTTAGTAAATAATCATTTGTAGCAAAAATAGAAACAGGTGCATGATGAGGAAGAAATGGGTATAAATGATTACATACAATTTATACTTTTTATTGTGGTGTTTGGGAAAAAAATACGTCTGGCAAATACTTCTAAAGTGTTTTTTATTCCTCAACATGCTCAAATTTGTAGGGTTTTTTTTTTTTTCTTCAAAATTGATTTGTTAAAAGTGTCTATATATGTGATACATTTCTGGCAGTGTTGAGGTTAAGCATCACTCTAACTAAATCTCTCATTTTACACATGAGGAACCTGAAATTGGGAGGAGTTACATATTTCTTAAATCACATACATAATTATTTGATCTTATAAACAAAGCAATATTTTAAACATTCTTGTTCTTATTTAACTCAGCTTTGATATTTGAAGGGGTTGGGAATCTGGGCCAAGTCCTCCCTTGGGGAGGCTGGATGTTCAGTGACCCCTCCTAGCTCGGTTCCTATACTGATTGGCTCAAGGGTTTTGACCTTCTCTCTTTTGCTCACTGGGGTCATTTGAACCCTTGGTAGGCAGCTTGGTGGCTTTCTGCCCCAGGGGCTTCACCTTGGGGGGCCATGTAATGGTGATGGACTTTTATATGGCCTTCCATTCAGCACTGACCTTCCTATAGCCTAAAAATTCTGAGCTTAGAGCGATGTCAGCTTTCTGGGATTACAGATATCTGCTACCATGCCCAGCAGCTTTGATTTTAAAAAAATTAATTTTTGAGAGTTTTATTATACTGATCACAAAATAAATTAAGCATTATCTTTTTTATATATCTATATACATACACATACACATGTATACACACACATACATTTATTACACATAAGTAAAAAGTAATATTGCTGGGTCAAAGGGTATGTACATTTTTATAGCCCTTTGGGCATAGTTCCAAGTTGTTCTCCAGAATGGTTGGATCAGCTCACAGCTCCACCAACAAAGAATTAATGTTCCAACTCTCCCACATCTTCAGATCTAAATAATTGGAAAAACATCAGTTGCTCATGAGTAGACTGAGGTAATAAAAATAACAATTCTCCCAAAATTAATTTACTTATTCAGTGCTGTCCCAATCAAACTACCAAAAACCTGTCTTATAGAGCTAGAAAAAATAATATCAGAATTCATCTGGAAGAGCAAAATGTCCAGAATAACAAAGGAATTAATGAAAAGAAGTGCTGGAAAAGGTAGCCTAGCCATACCAGATCTTAAATTGTATTATAAAGCAGCAGTCATCGAAACCACTTGATACTGGCTAAGAAATAGAAGGGTACGCATCAGTGGAATAGGTTGGGTACATATGATAAAGTAGTCAATGACTATAGCAGTCTACTGTTTGATAAACCCAGGAACCCTAGCTTCTGGGGTAAGAACTCATTATTTGACAAAAATTGCTGGGAAAATTGGAAAATAGTGCGGCAGAAACTGGACATTGACCAATGCCTGACACCATATACCAGAATAAAGTCCAAATGGATATACCATCTAGGTATAAAAGCTGATACTATAAACAAATTAGGGGAGCAAGGAATAGTTTGTCAGAATTATGGAGAATGGAGGAATTTATGACCAAACAAGATATAGACAACATTATAAAATGCAAAATGGATAATTTTGATTACATTAAATTGAAAAGTTTTTGCACAATCAAACCCAATACAACCAAGATTGGGAGGGAAGCAGTAAGCTGGGAACAAATTTTTACAACTAATGTCTGTGATAAAGGCCTCATTTCTAAAATTTATAGAGAACTGAGTCAAATTTGCAAGAATACAAGTCATTCCCCAACTGATAAGTTGTCAAAGGCGATGAATAGGCAGTTTTCAGAGGAAGTGATTAAAGCTGCCTATAGTCATATAAAAAAATGTTCTAAATCACTATTGATTAGAGCGATGCAAATCAAAACAACTCTGAGGCACTACATCACACCTATCAGATTGGCTAACATGGCAAAACAGGGAAATGATTTTTTTTTTTAAAACTATTTTTTGTAAGCTTGTTTTCTCTCCCTCTTCTCCCCCACTCTTCCCCCCCCCTCTCATTCTCTTATTGCCCCCAGTAGAATAATAACTCTTCCAGCACCAAAGGATAAGACCCTCACAATAAACATAGGTAATCTAGCAAAACACATTTTCACCAAAAGGAAAAAGAGAAAACCCTCCACAAAACCCTCAGACTAAATAACCATAGTCTACCAACAAGAACATTCCTGCAGTTGTCATCTTCAGATATCTGTGTCTCATTCCCTAATTTTAGCCCCTATCTCTGGCATGAGGTCAGTGCCCTGATTCACCTTTAGGACTGTGGGCTCCTGGTTTCTCTCTTATGTTGTTATCATTGTGTGAATTATTCTCTTGGTTCTATTCATTTCCCTCTGATTCAGATCATAGAGTTCCCCCCAGTTGGTCCTGAAACTACTCATTTAATCATCTTTTTATGGCATAATATTCTATTATAGTCATTTACCACATGTGTCTATCTATTCCCCAATATGTGAATGCCCTCTTGGTTTCTATTTTTTGGCTACTACAGAAATTCCTGCTACAAAATTTTTGCACACAAAGATCCTTTTCTTTTTTCTTTGGTGTACAGGTCAGCCAAAGGATCAGAGTTAAATAATGTTTTGGTCATAGTTCAGTAATGAATTGCTTTCTAGAGAGGCTGGACCAATTCACAGCTTCACTAACAGTTATGCTTGTTTTTCCACAACCCCTTGAAATCTCGTGATTTTCCTCTTCTGTCACCTTTTCCAATTGGATGCATATGAGGTAGAAGCTCAGAAATGTTTTAATTTACCTCTCTCTAATTGCTACTTATGTGGAGATTTTGAAAGATATGGTTCTTTATAGTTTGGATTTCTTCCTTTGAAAAACTACCTGTCCAGATTCTTTCACCATTTATCAGTTGGGGAATGACTCTACGTTTCCTAACTGGGATCAGTTTCTATCTTAGAAAGGATACCTTTTATCAGAGAAATTTATGACACAGATTTTCCCCCAATTGTTTTGGATTTGTTTATGAAAAATAATTTCACTTTCATCTAATAAAATAATCCATTTCACTTTGTATGATCTTCTCTATCACTTGTTTAGTTACAAACTCATTTTCTATCCATTGATCTGACACATAATGCCTTGTTCCTCTAATTTGCTTGTGATATCACATTTTATTTCTAAGTCATGTATCCATTTAGAGTTTATGTTATAATATGGCATGAGCTATTGATCTGTTCACAATTTCTGCTTAACTGTCTTCCGTTTTCTCTAGTACTTTTTGTGAAATAGTGATTCTTGCTCCAATACCTTAGGTTTTTGTTTGTTTGTTTTTAATACTGTATTTGCTTGGTTGAATACCTAATTTGTTCCATTGATCCATCTATTTCAGTGCTAAATAATTTTTAGTAAGTACTTCTTTTTAGCATATTTTGAAATCTAATAATTAAAGATTCCCTTCTTTTCCACTCTTTTTATTCATTATTATCCTTTGGATTTTTGACCTTTTTTTTTTTTTCCAAATGAATTTCATTGTTATTTTTTCTAGCTCTTTAAAATTATCTTTTGGTGGTTTGACTAGGACAGCAGTGAATAAATAAATTCATTTAAGGAACATTGTCATTTTCCTTATGTTGACTCTTCTTCCCTTTGAATAATTTTTTCAGAATGTTTAATAATTTCATTTGCATACTTCTTGCATGTGTCTTTGTAGATATAAATCCTAAATATTTCATATCTTCATTATTTTGAATGGAATTTCTCTTTCTAATTCTTCACACTGGGCTTTGTTCTTACTATATATGAATGCTGATGATTTCTGCAAATTTATTTTACATTCTGAAACTTTGCTGTGTTTCTTAATAATTTCAATAATTTTTTTTGTTGGCTGTAGGGTTTCCTAAGTAAATTGTACTATCAGCAAAAAGTCACAATTTTTCCACTTTACTTGTTTTTCCCTCAATTTCTCATCCTTATGTTATTGATATAAAATGTTCCATTAAATACTATTCATAATAATAGGCATGCTTATTGGAAAGACCTGATGTTATTGGAAAGACCTCTACCTTTTCTTCACTATTTGTGAGGTTTGCTCTTCTGCAGTTCATCTTACAGAAAGGAAACTGAGACCCTGTGAAGGTATAAATATTCACTTTAAAGAGACATATCACTAAATTTCTTTCAAGTTCTAAAATCAATTTTTTTAAAATCTAAGATTCATTTCTAATAATGTCCAAAGTTCACTTTCTACACTATTATGGACATCAAGCTGAGGTGGCAACTTTCTCTCAAGATTCCTGTCATCAAACAGTTTTTCCACCTTGATCAGAATTAATTCAGAGACTCACTTCAAAAGGAATAAAAATGGGGATCATAGACCAGTGCTGAAATGCTTAGGATATCAATAAAATATCCCTAATTCATAGTCTGAGAATTTGTCATGTGTGATTATTTCAACCATGGATAAGCAGAAGCTCACCTTTGCACTACTTAGAAGGAAAGGATTGGCTAATCAAGTTAATAACAAATATTTTAGGAAGTAATATTCCAATCACTAAATTAGCCATGGAATTTAAAGATCCTAAAATTTATTTTTGGACTAAAATTCCTTGCTAATTATTTTTGATGTTTAATTTCAAATTGAATTATAAGTGGGAAAGCTCTATATTGAGTTTTCTTATGAGTTTATATTTTAAAAGAATATATGCAAAAAAGGAGGGGATGCATAACTGTAGATCAGGTACATACGATAATGATAATAACAGTATGAGTCTTAAATGAATTGATGCTAGTAAAAATGCTAAAGACAAAGAGTTTTTTGTTTTTAATAACTTTGTTTAGAATAACAAAGTTGAGTTCACTGCTCCGTTAGGAGTTGGGTAGCATCTTTTGGTGGTTTGACTAGGACAGCAATGTATAAATAAGTTCATTTAAGTAACATTGTCATTTTCCTTATATTGACTCTTCTTCCCTTTGAATAATTTTTGAAGAATGTTTAATAATTTCATTTGCATACTTCTTGCATGTATCTTTGTAGATACAATCCTAAATATTTCATATCTTGACTGTTTTGAATGGAATTTCTCTTCCTAATTCTTTACACTGGACTTTGTTCTTACTATATAGGAATACTGATAATTTATGCAAATTTATTTTATGGTCTGAAACTTTGCTGTGTTTCTTAATCATTTCAATAATTTCTTTTGTTGGCTGTAGGGTTTCCTAAGTAAATCACACTATCAGCAAAAAGTTAAAATATGTTTTCATGTGTAGCAAATAGTTAAGTTGCTTTTCTGCACATTAAAAGGACACAGGAAATATAAAATGATACTAAAACAAGAAGTATTTCCTATTTTACTTGTTAAAGTAAGTGACTTGATCAAAGTATGCTTAGTTTGAAATATGGAAAACCATAGAGTCTTTTTAAATTTTCCTGCCCTCTTTTAAAAACAAAAATAGAGGAGTTTTTTGGAGGGGAGAAAAGGGGCACAACTTCAAAGGTGTAAATAAAAGGGCATAATTAAAAACAAAACTAAAATACAGACTTAAATTAAGACAGAAAAAAAATTTACCTTTAATGAAACACAGGACTTCCCAGTATTCTAGATGAAAAGAGCAGAACTGCACTGAAACTGTGAAAAATAAACAAAAGATGCAAGAAAGACATAAAAAAGGTCAATAGAAGCAAATGATCACAATGGATTAAACAAAGATGAATTCTTTAAAGTCTGATAAAGGGAGATAATACCTGTTCTCCCAGAACACTATCATCAGGGGTCAAAGAGAGAATCTAATATAAAAGAGACCCTGGGAATTTTTTTAATACTTTGAAAATCTTAAAGAAGAAAACAGAGTAAAAGGAATATTGCATTTCAGGCTTTTTGCTCCTTTATAGTAATGTTTGCTAAATCTTGTGTGATCTTAACTTTTCTTTCCTTGTACTTCAATTCTTTCTTTCTGGCTTCTTGGATTATTTTTTTTTTTCTTTGAACCAGAAGTTCTTTCAGGTGGTGATAATGAATTCTTTATATTTTTCTTCGGGCTTGCATCTAAGAAACCAAGGCAGGTTTTTTTTTTTTGTTGTTAAAATTAATGATTTCTTGAAATGTGTAGGCTTTTTTTTTTTTTTTTGCTCATGGCTTTCAAGTATTACAGTGATTCTTTTATTTATTTATTTAACTTTTCAACATTCATTTCCACAAAATTTTGGATTCCAAATTTTCTCCCCATCTCTCCTCTCCCCCCACCCCAAAACGCCGAGCATTCTAATTGCCCCTATCACCAATCTAGCCTTTCTTCTAACATTCCTCCCTTCCCTTATCCCCATCTTCTCTTTTGTCCTGTAAGGCAAAATAACTTTCTATACCCCGTTATCTGTATTTCTGTTTCCTAGTTGCAAGAACAATACTCAACAGTTGTTCCAAAAACTTTGAGTTCCAACTTCTCCCCATCCCTCCCTCCCCATCCATTCCCTTTGGGAAGGCAGGCAGTTCAATATAAGCCATATCTGTGTTGTTTTGCAAATGACTTCCATAATAGTCGTGTTGTGTATGACTAACTATATTTCCCTCCCCAAGAGTGTTGACTTCAAATTGCTCCCTCCTCCCACTTGCCCTCCCTTCTATCATCCTCCCCACCCTGCTGATCCCCTTCTCCCTCACTTTCCTGTATTGTAAGATAGGTTTTCATACCAAAATGAGTGTGCATTTTATTCCTTCCTTTAGTCGAATGTGATGAGAGTAAGCTTCATGTTTTTTTCTCACATCCCCTCTTTTTCCCTTCACTGAAAAGTCTTTTATTTGCCTCTTTTATGAGAGATAACCTGCCCCATTCCATTTCTCCCTTTCTCCTCCTAATGTATTTCTCTCTCACTGCTTAATTTCATTTTTTTAAGATATGATCCCATCCTATTCAATTCACCCTGTGCTCTCTGTCTGTCTGTCTGTCTGTCTGTCTCTCTCTCTCTCTCTCTCTCTCTCTCTGTGTCTGTGTGTGTGTGTAATCCCGCCAACTACCCAGATACTAAAAAAAAGTTTCAAGAGTTACAAATATTGTCTTTCCATGTAGGAATGTAGACAGTTCAACTTTAGTAAGTCCCTTATGATTTCTGTTTGCTGTTTACCCTTTCATGCTTCTCTTGATTCTTGTGTTTGAAGGTCAAATTTTCTTTTCAAGTCTGGTCTTTTCATCAAGAATGCTTGAAAGTCCTCTATTTCATTGAAAGACCATTTTTTCCCCTGAAGTATTATACTCTGTTTTGCTGGGTACGTGGTTTTGGTTTTAGTCCTAGTTCCTTTGACTTCTGGGATATCATATTCCATGCCCTTAGATCCCTTAATGCAGAAGCTGCTAGATCTTGTGTTATCCTGATTGTTTTTCCACAATACTTGAATTGTTTCTTTCTAGCTGCTTGCAATATTTTCTCCTTGACCTGGGAACTCTGGAATTTGGCCACAATGTTCCTAGGAGTTTCTCTTTTTGGATCTCTTTCAGGTGGTGATTGGTGGATTCTTTCAATACTTATTTTGCTCTCTGGTTCTAGAATATCAGGGCAGTTTTCCTTAATAATTTCATGAAAGATGAAGTCTAGGCTCTTTTTTTGATCATGGCTTTGAGGTAGTCCCATAATTTTTAAATTGTCTCTCCTGGATCTATTTTCCAGGTCAGTTGTTTTTCCAATGAGATATTTCACATTATCTTCCATTTTTTCATTCTTTTGGTTTTGTTTTATGATTTCTTGGTTTCTCATAAAGTCATTAGCCTCCATCTGTTCCATTCTCATTTTGAAAGAACTATTTTTTTCAGTGAGCTTTTGAACCTCCTTTTCCATTTGGCTAATTCTGCTTTTGAAAGCATTCTTCTCCTCATTGGCTTTTTGAACCTCTTTTGCCATTTGAGTTAGCCTATTTTTCAAGGTGTTATTTTCTTCAGCATTTTTTTGGGTCTCCTTTAGCAAATTGTTGACTGGTTTTTCATGTTTTTCTTGCATCTCTCTCATTTCTCTTCCCAGTTTTTCCTCCACCTCTCTAACTTGATTTTCAAAATTCTTTTTGAGCTCTTCCATGTCCTGAGCCCATTGAATATTTATTTTGGATGTTTAGGATACAGAAGCTTTAACTTTTATGTCTTCCCCTGATGGTAAGCATTGTTCTTCCTCATCCAAAAGGATGGGAAGAGATATCTGTTCACCAAGAAAGTAACCTTCTATAGTCTTATTTTTTTCCCTTTTCTGGGCATTTTCCCAACAAGTTACTTGACTTTTGGGTCCTTTGTTGAGAGTAGGGTATACTCTGGAGACCTGTAAGATATCAGTTCCTCCAAGGTAGCACAATCAAGTGTGTGCTGGTCTGGGCGTAGGGAAGGATTTTTGTGCCCAGAATCTTAGCAGTGTTTCCTCTCCACAGGCACCTGACCTCCAGTTCCGCCAAGCTAGCACAGGGGGGGGTGGGATTTGGTCAAGCTGGGGGGGCAGGGCCTCCATTCAGTGTGAGACAAAGACCAGCTGCCTCAGGGTGTCTACACAGGGGTGAGGTAAGACTCAGCTCTTCAGTGCCCCCAGGGGTTTTTATGATCCAGCTATGGTGTCAGGCTGCTGTAGGGGCTGCCCTGAGAACTCCTGCTGCCTGGCGGATGTGAAGGCCCTTCTACCTTCCTGGCCAGCTGAATAAACCCCGTCACTGACCTTTGGCGCCTGTGGGTTTAGGGATCTGCATACACTCTGCTGCTGGAACTGAGGATTCTGCGACTGGAGATTCAGCCCTGGAGGGCTGTTCATGAGCACTACACGCGGGGCCAAGGCTGGGCTGGGCTCCACGCTCCGAGCTCTGCTCCGCGTCCAGTGCAGCTGATGTTTCCTGTGGGTCTTTCAGGTCACCCTGGGCTGGAAGTCTCCACTCTGTTGTTCTCCACTTCTGCTGCTCCAAAATTTGTTGAGAGTCCCTCTTTACAGGTGTTTTATGGACTGTGTGGGGGCAGCCTCGGTATGTGTGTCTTTCTACTCTGCCATCTTGGCTCTGCCTCTATTACAGTGATTCTTATAATTATCCATCCTTAATCTGTTTTCCACATCAGTTGTTTTAGATATGAAATACCTTACCCTTTTTTCAAATTTTTTTTCAGTGCTTTGACTTTGTTTTACTATTTTGTATTGTCTCCTGGAGTCATTAACTTTTATTTTGCCCATTCTAATTTTCACGGAATCTGTCATTAAATAAAGTGTTATACTTCTTGTTCCAAACTATTAATTTACTTTCTACATCTTTGTTCCATTAGCTCTTATTTCTTTTTCTTTTTCCTTGAACACTCTTATTTTTCCCCTAAGCACTCCCATCCCTCCCGTTTCTTTTAGTATTTTTATTTCATTTATAACATCTTTTTAACTTAAAAACAAGCAACACTTTTTGCTTGCTCTCTTCTGTGAATTCTAGTTGAACTTCTGTTTGTTTTTGTGGGGTTTTTTTGTATGTGTGGCTTTGATTATAGATGTTTTAGTCATTCTCTTATGTTGGTTTGTTTCTTTACCATTCTTGTTTCTGTAGTAGCATTTAGGTAAATGAAAGACAGTATTGGTGATGAGGTCATGAGTCTTCATTAGTAAATGACTATTACTGTTGCCGTTTCTGACTCAATTCCTCCCTCCCTGCCATGCCTGGTAGTCTGTGCCTGCTCTTGCATTAAAGTTATCCAGAATTACAAGCTTCTTCTTTTTCAACACATTGATGACAAAGGTCTCCAGGTCTTCATAAAATTGTTCTTGACCTCATCAGGGTTTGTCATGGTAGGAGCACATACCCTGATGATGAACACTGTATTAAATAGGTGAATAAATACATGAATTAAATAGTGAATAGAATACTATCCTGCAAGTGGCACTCACATTGTCCTGAGCCTTTTGTTCACTCCTTTTGTTGGGCATACAGACTTGGTGAGTAGATTAGTTTTGATTGCAAAATCTACACCACCTTCATGGCATTTCCTTTCACTGCAGCCAGAACAACATGTATCCAGTATCAGACACAGGTCCTTTCTTGAACTCAACTGCCAGGCATTCAAACTGTACTGCAGAGAGTTAAACTCCAGTGGACTGGCTGTATTGTTCAAATGACAAACGTATGTTTGCCTAATAGACTATTTTAAGGATACCTCATGCAAGGCAGTCACTCACATGGTGGTCAGAAAAAACAATACAAAGACATCCTCATAGTCTCTCTGAAGAACTTTGGAACCAATTATGTGACATGGGAAGTGCTAGTACAGGGCTACCCAGCCCTACCAAAGAAGGCTCTGTACTCTATGAGTGAAGCAGGATTGTAGTAGTTTAAAAGAAATGGGAGATTCACAAATTTAGAGACATCCCCACCTGCAGTGTTCATGTGGACTATTTGTGACTGACCGGTGGTAGAGGTTTCTGAACCCTTATTGATTCAGTCAGTCACAGTCAGACAAGCTGTACCTTCACAACATGCTGGTGTCAGCTGGTCGTCTTCGAGAATGAACGATAACAACCAACCGACTGTAATAGCTCCTTCGTATGATCCTTTTTTAAAACAAATTCCTCATTGTCCTCTCCTTTCTTCCTAATTGTGTTCTGTGTTCTTCAGGAGGGAAAGGCTGAGATATACTTGGTCCTGTTTTGTATCCTTTTAGATTCCCTTTCTAAGGCTGAGTGTTATATTCCAAAATATTAGGGACATTTCAGTCTAGAGACCTGTAAGATCTCAGTGCACCAAAAGCAGTTTCATCCAGGCCAAAGTGAAGCTTGCCCTTCTGGGCTTCGCTCTATAAGTTTGACTTGAGAGGTCTGCTCTTGGTTTGAGCTTCATTAGCTTTTTGCTGGACTCTGCTACTTTGAAAAGTCTGAAGGTTCAGAGCGACAGAATTGCCAGACTTCTTTTGTTCTAGGCTTCATGCCCTGGCTGTTGTGTTGTTGGCTTTAGATTGAACTAGGGGCTGGATCTGAGACCTCTGCTTTGGAGGGCAGAGCCACATAGCTACTGATTACTTTTTCACTTGCTCCTTGCTGACTGCATATTCTAAGATCTGTGACTGCCCCTCACCCTAAACCACCACCCCTAGATGCAAGCTTTCCTCTTTAGTTTGCCATGGATCTGATACCCAGCTTGGGATAAAAACAATAGAGCTACCAGGTGGTACTTGTTCCTCCTGCTTTCCCCAGGTCAGGCCTCTCTGATTTCCATTTGGGCCTCTTCTTGCCTTGGTTCTTCATTGCAGGGAAGGCTTCTTCATTCAGGGCCCAGGTTCAGGTTCAAAAACTTGGTCAGGCAGAATCCTACTAGACTCATTATCTGGTGGTCATGGACTTCTTTGTCCTCTCTATGCTAACCTGTATTTGAAAGATGTCTTACTGTGATTTTTTTTCATGGATTTCCCTGTCAGAATTTGAGCTGATACATTTTATAGATCCTTGTGGAGTAATTGGCGAGAATTCAGCTTTACCACTTCCTTCTATTTTGCCTTGTTGGTTCCTCTGGAAATGTAATTTCCTTTAGATTTTCTTAAAGACATATCATCATTATTAATAATTTAAAGTTTCCGGTCCATATATTTGATATTCTTAACTTCTTTTTTTCTAGGATGGTTTCCATTTGTTTGGAAGCCTCTTTTTGTAGAAACGAAATGGAATGTTCTAATCAAAACCAAATAGGTATAGATGTATAACAAAATGCATAGATCAAAACGTTAAATTTAGCAAATAAGCATTTCAATAAAACATAGTTAAATTAAGAGAGTGATAAAAGGTAGGGAGAAAAATAATATTACATATAACTATTATTGTGTATTAAGACTACTAGTTTTTGTTACATGATGCAGACACACGGAATCCTTGGAGTTAGAAAGAACAGTTATTTTTCATTATCCAATGTAAGAACCCGTTATACAACATCCCTGACAAATGGTTATCCAACCTGAGCTTAAACACTTCCCAGTGATGGGGGACTCACTACCTTTAAGGGAAGTCTAATTAAAACAGTTCTTTCTTATATTGAGCTTAAATCTGTTTTCCTTTAATTACACCCCTTGAATGTAGCTCTGCCTTCTATAACTAAGTAAGTCTTATCTTTAATCTCCATTAGGCTCCTTCACATATTTGAAAAATACTTATGCCATCTGTCTTTCTTTCAAATACATCTCCAACATTTAACTTAAAGAATGTGATTATAATTCTAAATTATAACATCAGAACTAAAAGCATAACTAATTGAAAACAATTTATAATCTCCTACAAGAGGCATCTTACTTGTATTGAGCATCTAAATGAAAATTGAACAGGTTTTTCTTTCTCTGACTTTCCTTTTGGACTTAGTGTTCTTTGCAGTAAAAGCAACAGGTGCAACCATGTATTACTTTCCTCTCATCCCTGGCCAAGCTAACCACCTAAAATTTGGTGAAGAGTGGAAGTACACAACAAATGAAACCATCTGCTACCCCCAACAAGCAAGCCAGTGACCCACTGTTAAGGACAATAAGGGTGCCGAGAGAGTCAGGCACTGGACAGAGTTCCTGCTGGGTTTCATTTAAGTAGGTTAGACTAAACCTGAGAACCTTACACAGGCCCTGTCAACATACATTTTGGTATGTGACTCCCTTAACTCAACCTGTCATACAGAGATCAAAGAACCTTTTAATTTGTGTTTAATCACTTTTTGAAAAACCATCCACCATATCCAGGAATGGCTATTGTATGGAAACCCACCAGATAAATGACTATTTTTTTCATCTGAAGCCGATTTTAGTTCTTTCTGATGCAAAGAAAGAAACCGTACATTGTTTCTTGCATTTCTCGTTTCATTTTTATTGTAATAGTTATCTTCACAGAAGATATTAACTACAAAAAAGTTTGATTTTTTTTTTCCTTAAGGGAAATGAAGCTTTTCTAATTTTTATTTCTTTGAAATAAATCCATTAAGTAAAAACTTTCATAAAGATGTTGCCCCCAATTTGTCAAGGAGGAATTTTATTTCACCTCATAACTTAAGCTTTCAATAATTTGTTACCTTTTAAAATGAGGCTGTTATGTTTTATTATCATTTTAATAGGATTGTAACATTTTATTAATGTATTAATTCTTATATGAATTCTTAAAATTTAACAAAAAATTCTGAAAGTGCTTTGCAGTCAAACATGAGTGCCCAGAGCTGTATTTAGATATGGACATCTGTCTTTTAAACAGATGTCACCTAGTAAATTTACATAGACAGTTTTGTCCTTTGTCAGAAGTTTATTAGGTAACATATGTTTGAGTGACAGATGTCACTGCAGTTAGGATACTCTTCAGTTTTGGAGTCAATATTAAAAAAAGGTTACATGCCTTTCACCTTTAAATTCCAGCTATCCATAAACTAATGTAATTTGCTTTTGTAAGTGATGTTGAAGAACATACTCCTGTGTTTAGTTTTGCATGAATATGCCTTGCAAAAGGCAATAAAAAATAACCATTGTGACCACTTTGTGAGCCACTGTGACCAGTCAGAAATGTTTATTGATTAGCAATGGCTGACATTTCAAAATGGCTGTGTAGAAAAATGTTATTGGATTTATTAATGTTTCTCATCAGTTTGTAATAACTAGCAAATTTAGGTAAAAATGTCACAAGCTGAATCTATTTAACAATTTTGTGTTATAAAATTTTAAACAAGTTTTATAACCTAATTTTGATTAGCTTATTCAAAAATGTCATTTTACTGCAGCTATATTAAAGTAGTACATTCCATTTGATTCTGAACTGAAACATTGAAGTTTATAATAAGTGAAAATTGGAAGTGAATAAGAAAAAATTCTTTTGGGGATCCTACAGGGTTTCAAGATTCCTGTAGAATGGAACAAAAAGAAAACTAATATATAGTTAGCCCCAAATATCAGAAAACATATGGCTACAATCAAAGCTGACATTCATCTGTAATCTCAAATCTGTTAATTATAATTTGACTGCACCTGTAATTACTGTTGCTGGGAAGTGTTAGGCTGGTTGATTTCAAGCCCAGGAGTTCTGAGCCACTGTAGGGCTCAAGGTGATGAGGTGTCTGCACGAATTTCAGCATCAATATGGTGAGCCCCCTGGAACAGAGAATCATTGTTTGGCTGCCTAAGGAGGAGTGAACCAGTACAGGTTGGACATACAGAGCAAATCAGAGCTCCCATGTTAGTCAGCAGTAGAATTGAACTGTGAGTGGTCATTGCACTTACAGCCTGGGAGCATGATGAGAACCAGTCTCAAAATAAAGGGGATAGGAGGGCAGAATAAACTTTCATATTACTAGCTCAGTAAATCGTGCTAACCATTTATTGTTGTAAATATAATTTAACATCAAGCTATTTTTATAAAATAATCTTCATGGAGCTAATCATCTCTCTATACTATAATACATTCTGAATCTAAATTCATATTTTTTCATTGATAGTCTTTTACTGGTAGCATACAAGGAATGATGAAATTATTTTCTTTTGCTGGTGCAGCTCTTAACCTCTCCTGGAAGTTTGGGGTGTGGTATGGCAGACCATTAATCTTTCTGTCTTTTCAGTGTCAACTTCTTATTTTCTTTTTAGAGTGAAGGACCTAACCATGTTTTCTGTTCAAATTCCCCATGTATTTTTCTAAGTATGGCATATTTGTTCACTAAATTTGACTCACAAATCTCAGAAACTTGAAATTTGCTCTTGACCGAACCAAAAAGTTGCTGTCAACTTGAATGTAACATTTTTGGATGAAGAGATTATGCCTGGGGCTTTCTCAATTTTGGGAACCTTGTAAGCAATTATTAGTATTTGTCTCTACTTTTTTGTCTAAATGCTTTGTTTCTTTTTTCTCTTTAAATTTATCTCCTACCTTTCATTATGGCCTAGCAATAAAAGCTAAAATTATTCCCATTTAATGTAAAATACAACTTAATGATTAAAACAGTGATAGTAAGAGAACTTAACAAATTAGAATAATATTTATGAAATCTGAAAAAGTAAGGCACTGATGGGCCCTGACTTAAGATTAGATAGTTCTAATTAAAATATGTAGGTAATCTTTATGCCTAGTTGAAATATTCTATTGATTATCTCTATTTGTGGCATTTTAAAAGAATTAGGTTCTATTCATGTTTTACATAAAATCAATTTAACTGTTTACGTGTTTAAATTATTTAAAATATCTGCTTTCCTAAATTATGTTACATTTTATGCAATACATTTTTTCTTTTTTTCATTTTCATAAAAGAAACCTGCTTGACTTTATTACCTAGTTAAAACTTACTTTCTTTCATTTTATTCTCTGTGTGCTTTGGATTTCTTATTTCATTGATATGAATGCTCCCTCCAGTAGGGAAGATTGCATCTTATCTGTTTACTTTTGTCCCCTGTCCTCTTGTGAATCTTCTCTAGGGGATCTACCTAGTATTCTAAGTGGTGTGCCTTCCCCTAAATCTGGTCCCTGATGGTATGTGGGTACCAAAGCAATACATGGGTAATTCATTGCCTATCCTTGTTCATGTAAAATGATCAGCCCACTTCCTTGTCCAGTCACACATTTCTTTGATAATATGTTTAACACTATAATAATAATTATATATAATAGTTTAACAATAGCTTTTGCCATTCGAAATTGTGGAAATATGTGGCAACTTACACATGGTACCATGCTGTAACTACCATTGCCCTTCAAGTGACATATAATATTCATTTTTTGGAGACTGTGGCATATCATAGTTGGCAGCCATATAACATGCTTAGAAGAATATTGTTAACAAGATGGGCTTTAGTTTCAGATAGGAAACCTTAGTCATTAAAGTAATTGTGTATTTTTTCAAAAACAATCCAGCCCATTATCCTTTTTTTTTTTTTTACATTCAATTTTGGACCAAGTTTATTATCTCTCTAGATAAGTGAACTGATGAACCAGATCTGTGAGCTGTTCATCCAACTGCATATCACAGAATGGAAAATAAATGTATTTTATTTTGCTTTTCTCATGTGCTGATTTAGACTCTTCAGGGTGATTATGGGTCTTACTTAAGTAGAGCATAATACTGTCTTAAAGTCTCTTCTAATCAGCTATCTTCTTTGTATTTATTAAAATCATGCTACAAAGGTAACTTTGATTGATTCTCTGATTACAAATTTCAAGCAAGATAGAGACATAGCCTTGCCAAATGTCTTTATTATCCATTTTTCATTGATAGACATTCTAGTGGTTTCCTTTTGTTTCCAACAGCAAATATAAAATTCTCTGTTTGGCATTCAAAACCCTTCATGACTAAGGTTCCTTCTGCCTTTACAGTCTTCTTACACCATATTCCCTAACATGTATTCATGAACAAGATACTCCATCTCTCAGCTCGGGGCAATTTCTCTGGTTGTCCCCCATGCCTGAAATGCTCTCCTTCCTCCACTATGATTATTGACCTCCCTGGCTTCTTTTAAATTCCAACAAAAATCCTGCCTTCTACTGGAAGTTTTCCCTACCCTCTCTTAATTCCATTGTCTCTTTTCTGTTCATTTTTCTTATTTATTCTGTAACTGGTTTGCTTTTTATGTGTTTGTTTGCATGTTGTCTCCTTGGGTAGATTATAAGGTTCTTGAGGGCAGGAGCGTCTTTTTTTTTTCTTTTTTTCCCTCTTTTCATATCCCATCACTTAGCATGGTGCCAAGCACATAGTAGCTGCTTGATAAATGTGTATTGAATTTGAATGATATCTTGTGCAAAGATCAGAAGGAATTTGTTATAGAGGTGGTTATTTTTTACTGAAGATAGACTGATTGTGTTGAGCCCTGAAACTTTCTTAAGCCTTCAAAATGAGATCTGCATTATGTGTTTTAAAAATATTTATACTATATTTCTATGGTATGTATATTTTATATACATATATATTTCATCTTCTGAAATATATGTCATCAAGTGACTGTTCTTTCCAACAATGCAGATTACATCTCACACGTGTGTACATATATACATATCTTCTCTCATACCAGGCAATTTGTCCTTATTCTCCCATAAATCCGCTGCAGGGAAGCATGTTATGAGCTTTGTTTTATTTTATTTATTTTCTTGTGAAATCTTTGTGATGATTTTTACTGGATTGTCCATTGGAGGAATATCTACCTAGTTACATTACCTTTTTTTTTAAAATTGTTTTTGCTGTGTTTTATTTTGCTGAAAAGTATTGAAGTGGAAAATTTCCTGTGTTCTTAAAAATAATTTATTTTATTAATTCTGATCTGTTGTACCTCTCCTTTTGAATACTGATTGTTCAGTTCTCAGTAATGTGTTGATGAAAATTATCTATAATATATATTGATATTCTGCACTGTCTTCTTTTTCTTGTGACATATCTTACTCCACTAGATTTTTGTTTTCCCAAACATATATATGTATATTATATATATGTGTATATGTATGTATATGTGATCCATCCTCCCTAGCCTCTTCTTGTATTTATCATCATCATCATCAGACTTTTACTGCATAACTATTTTTTGTTAGATTACAGATATACAAAGGCATATGTAATACAGTTCCTGCCCTTAAAGAACTTCATAGTCTAGTTGGGAAGACAAGATTTATAAATAAAAACCTAAATAACAATCTAAGGTGGCATGTATTTAGTGCCAAGTAAGTGACATAATAAATGTTGTAGAGAGTTAAATCCAAACATCTAGTTATACTCTCTCCTATAACATGCAGTTTTTCCTCTCTTTCTTAGACCTGTTGATTTTCTATACTCACATGTCTTTTTCTATCTTGAAGTTATTAATTTAACATTAGACACTCATTTTATTTTATGGATCAGTCATAACAGTTATTGTCATGATGCCTTGGGAGTGAAATATTTCAGAAGACTGGCTGTTTGGCTTAACTAACATGCAAAAAAATGCTTTTGTTCTGTGCCTTATTCTAGATTTTATATGAAGTTATATGAAGTATAATGGATTATGAAACAAAGGAAAGTATGGCAAATCATGCCTTATCATGTTTCATAAATGCAGTATGTAATTATAAGCTTCGATTTATATTTTTAAGGAATTTTTTACCAATTTTTTGTGCTTATCTGTAAGCTATTTTAATGTGCTAAGATGCTTTCATTTGAAGATTTTTAGATGTAATTAAACTTTTTTTTTCATGTATGTTAAATAGCTTTCGTTGTTTTACTTAGTGGATGTACTTAGTCTCACAGAGTTGAGTTTTTAAGGAAAAGATCTTGGAGATTATTGTCTTTAGTCAGATCTCTCTTTTGCTCACAAGGACAATGACATAACTAGGTGTGCCATTACAAAACTATGGCCTCTGAGACCAGAGAGTAACATTCCCTTCTTTTCCCCTCCCTTTACTTGTCTCCATTGAAATTGATGATCTCGCCATGAGGTTGTCAATTTCTAACCTGCTGCTTGGACAACTGGAGGCTCTGCTTTTTAGTAGCAGTGCCATTGCCTATTGCCTGTGGAGACTGGAAGAGCAGTTCATCAATTTCAAGGAAGGAAGTTCCCTTTTCTTTCAGCTCCTTTAACAGTGAAACTGACTAACTCCCCAGCCTTTTCCTTTGGCAGTAATAGCATTTCAGAAGACTTGCCATATATACTGGAAGTGACTTCATATTTTCCCCTGAAAGTGCTACGTTTTTTTTTCCTGAGCAGCACAGGAATACTTGTTTTCCCTGTGATGTTAGTTTTGTTGTTGTTATTGCTGCTGTTCATTTTGAAGATAATGGCTCCTTTTCTTCACTAGTGTTTTCCAGACAACAAAAGGAAAGTAAAGGAGAGTGAGGATTAGAAAAGACAACAAAGCAAGAAGAAGTATCATTTGTTTCATATATAATTTAGAAAATATCATTTAGGTCCTTAACCTTTCAATTAACCATTTTATGTTAAAAGTTCAAAGTATGGGAAGTAACAACTACAGCTTTGCCTGCAGCCACAGGCAAAACTTGGAGGAGTTCAGACAACTCAGCGGAAGGCTAGAGTTTCCATGGAAACGAATGTCATATCAGCAAAAACAGAACTCTGTATGTAAGGGAAGCAGGACTTAAAAATCATCATTTGAGTTAGTGCTGATTTTTAAGACCCAATTTTCCTGTTATATTTGCTTTTCTCTTTTAGAGACATAATGATTCAGAGGCAGAGTAAATTGGTCTGAGGAGTTCCAGAGTGTGCAATTATACTGGATTCCTGCAGAGTGGGATTTTTGCCAGCCAATGGAGTTTCTATTGTAGTGATATTTATTTTAAGTATATGTATATATGGAGAATCAGAAAACGACATAGTCATTAAGGAGTTTTAGGTTACACAATGTTTACAAGCATGAAGCTTCTTTGTGTTTCTAAGTTGCTTTCCCTATATTTTAATATTGTGCAACCTTTAGAAGAAAAGCAGGTATGTAGCATTATATCAGAATGCCTTTTTTATCTCCTTAGTTAATTTATTTTAGTTCTTTTAAAAATAATGAAATAATCTTTTCAGGCATAAATGTTTCTACGTTGAATATTTTATGGATAGCAGAAGTATGTTTGTCATTCCTTCCTGTCTACTTTGTACCATCCATATTGAGAAACTTCAGCTGACTTGACTTAAATCATGATTTAAATCATTGGTTAAGACTTAATTTCAGTGAATTCTGTCTTCAGACATGTATGTAGGTATGCACATTTGCAACTTACGAATAAATATGAATTTTATTTTTGGTGTAATTTGCATGTAAAATTCTTGTATTATAAACTTAGCAGTCAACAACACAAATAATCAAATAAACCTAAAAGGAGAAAAATTTTACATAAAACCCTTAGTATTTAACAAAGATATTACCAAATGAATTAACAAAAAAACTAATGTGCAAAACATGGTTTTACTCTTATTTTCTTCCAGATTTATATTATTTTGCTGCCTTGGGATTTATTTTCTTTCCTTTAAATTATTTTTTAAAATAGTTGAAGCTGATTTGTATATAGTTCTGATTCTGCTGATTTAACTTTGTATCACTCCATATAGGTCTTTTCATAGTTCCTTTTGTGATTCATTTATTTTTATAGCACTATCTTTTTCTCTTGCATCAGTATGCCATAATTCAATCAGTAGTCCTCTTTGCAGAGCATATAGATTGTAGTTTTGTTTTTGTTTTTTGCTAGTACAGATAGTGCAGCTGTGAATATTTTTGTACAAATAGCTTCTTTTCCCTATATTATGTTTTTGAGGTTAAAGTCTTAGCAGGACTCATTGAATTGAAAGGTATGTTAATTTTTTGAATTTCTTATTGCTTATTCCTCCATTGTTTTTCAAAAAATTTGTACCATTTTACAATCTCAACAACACCTTAATTGCCTGTTTCCTCTAGTTCCACCAACATTGTATTTTATTTTCATCTTTTCCTCTTTACCACTTTGTGAGATGAGTATTAGAATTTTTTTGTTTTATTTTTTTTAATTTATTTATTTATTTAACTTTTAACATTCATTTTCACAAAATTTTGGGTTTCAAATTTTCTCCCCTTTTGTCCCCTCCCCCCACCCCAAAACACCAAGCATTCTAATTACCCTTATCACCAATCTGCTCTCTCTTCTATCATCCCTCTCTGCCCTTGTCTCAATCTTCTCTTTTGTCCTATAAGGCCAAATAACTTTCTATACCCCTTTACCTGTATTTCTTATTTCCTAGTGGCAAGAACAGTACTCGACAGTTGTTCCTAAAACTTCGAGTTCCAACTTCTCTTCCTCCCTCCCTCCCCACCCCTTCCCTTTGGAAGGCAAGCAATTCAATATAGGACAAATCTGTGTAGTTTTGCAAATGACTTCCATAATAGTCGTGTTGTATAAGACTAATTATATTTCCCTCCATCCTATCCTGTCCCCCATTACTTCTATTCTCTCTTTTGATCCTGTCCCTCCCCATGAGTGTTGACCTCGAATTGCTCCCTCCTCCCCATGCCCTCCCTTCCATCCTCCCCCCCCACCCTGCTTATCCCCTTATCCCCACTTTCCTGTATTGTAAGATAGGTTTTCATACCAAAATGAGTGTGCATTTTATTCCTTCCTTTAGTGGAATGTGATGAGAGTAAACTTCATGTTTTTCTCTCCCCTCCCCTCATATTAGAATTTTTTACAAAAATATTTGTAACTCTGTTAAGGAGACTGAGCATCTTATTGTATTGTTTAAAAATAATTTGTATTTCCTTCTTTTGTGAATTTTCCCTTCATATTAAGATGAGTATCACCTCTGGACTCGATCGACCTAGGTTCAAATTTAATTTCTAACGTTTACCCCTTATGTAAGTGACTACACTGGAGGTTTTCTATTCTGTGAAATGAGGGGATTGGACACTCAATGACCTAAAAATTCCCTTTTTGGATCTGATCTTGTGACTATCATTACATGGGGAAATGTGTATTAATATTATAGTCTCTATTTCCTTATATGTTCTGTATGTGAGACTTTTTACCTGACATGACTGCAAGTATTATTGCCCTGTTTTTCTTGTATTTTAATATTTTTATTATACAAATTTCTTTTATTGTGTATTTTGTTGTTCAGTCATTTCAGTCCTGTCTGACTCTTTGTGACCCCATTTGGGATTTTCTTGACGAAGATACTAGAGTATCTTTGCCATTTTCTTCACCAGCTCATTTTTGAGGTGAGAAAACTGAGGCAAACCGAATTGAATGACTTGCTCAGGGTCACACAGCTAGTAACTGTATCTGAGGCTCGGTTTGAACTCAAGTCTTTCTAACTCTAGGCCTGGCACTCTATGCACTTCACCACCTAACTGCCACTTTGCTTTCCATACTTTAGACAAATAGTCTTACTTTTTATTCTATTTAAAAAAATTAGATCACTCACCCAGTTAGAGTTTGGTGTGAAGCCAGAGGGAGTATTATATAATGGATAGAGAGCTGGCAGTCATGAAGATCTTGATTCAAGTTCTGTGTTCTATGTCCCAGATTCTGGCATTGTGACCACAGGCAATTCACTTAACCTTTCAGTGCCTGAGAGAGTGCCCTAAGACTTACTCTGTGCCAGGCACTGGCTAAGTGCTTTGCAAATATTATTTCGTTTTAAATTATGGAACAGAAGACATGTGGGGCACATCATAAGACCTTTATTTGGTTCACCGATGCTCTGCTTGTATTCATTACCAATGAAATATTTCTTGGCATAATTCTACTTTGTTTTACTTTCCCCATTCCAGTGATACTGAAACTTTAACTGCCGATAACAAAACTCCTTTCTCTCTAACTCTTGTTGGCCATTTCTTCATTACCATACTCCTCAACCAATCCTACGTTCTGATACCCCCCATGATCCCACTCCAGACTTGTCTGTCTTTTCCATTGTGCCCTCTGAAACTTCCAATCTGTTCTTAACTAACTGCTATTCATTTTAGACCTCTTCTCTTCTTATTTCTTCCATCTTCTAGCACTCATTGAAATTTTGTTCTTCCAGTATGACAGTATGTCCCTGGCCATCCTTTCAAGCAACTGGTTTTTACCTTCTCTCACATACTGAGCTCACTGGACATAGTAGGGGTGTTATAACATTCTTTGCTCCCTATTTTCACTTCCAGATTCTAATGTTATTGTTCAGCAAATTCTACTCATTTTAAGTACACTTTATTCAAATTTGTCACTCAGTTCATATTCTGGCCATTATTTATTGATATCCAGGACATTCTTCCTCTTTTCCTAGTGAGTTCAGTGCTGGTTCTTTGTCCTATATCACAATTCTTGCTCTCGTATCAGGGGGCTTCAGCATAGGTGTTACCATTCTAATTTCCAAATTCATCAGCCTATGATCTATTCCACCTCAGCCATTTATAGGGATGATTATACCCTTGATCTTGCCTTTGCACATAAGTATTCTACTTCACTGTTCAAGAACTCTACAATCTGTTTTATTTTTTTATTTTATTTTTTTATTTATTTAACTTTTAACATTCATTTTCACAAAATTTTGGGTTCCAAATTTTCTCCCCTTTTGTCCCCTCCCCTCACCCCAAGACACCGAGCGTTCTAATTGCCCCTGTCTGCCAATCTGCCCTCCCTCCCTCCCCACCCCTTCCCTTTGGAAGGCAAGCAATTCAATATAGGACAAATCTGTGTAGTTTTGCAAATGACTTCCATAATAGTAGTGTTGTGTAAGAACTAATTATATTTCCCTCCATCCTATCCTGTCCCCCATTACTTCTGTTCTCTCTTTTGATCCTGTCCTTCCCCATGAGTGTTGACCTCAGATTGCTCCCTCCTCCCCATGCTCTCCCTTCCATCATCCCCCCCACCCTGCTTATCCCCTTATCCCCCACTTTCCTGTATTGTAAGATAGGTTTTCATACCAAAATGAGTGTGCATTTTATTCCTTCCTTTAGTGGAATGTGATGAGAGTAAACTTCATGTTTTTCTCTCACCTCCCCTCTTTATCCCTCCACTAATAAGTCTTTTGCTTGCCTCTTTTATGAGAGATAATTTGCCCCATTCCATTTCTCCCTTTCTCCTCCCAATATATTTCTCTCTCACTGCTTGATTTCATTTTTTTAAGATATGGTCCCCTCCTCTTCAGTTCACTCTGTGCACTCTGTCTCTATGTGTGTGTGTGTAATCCCACCCAGTACCCAGATACTGAATAGTTTCAAAGAGTTACAAATATTGTCTTTCCATGTAGGAATGTAAACAGTTCAACTTTAGTAAAGTCCCTTATGACTTCTTTTTGCTATTTACTTTTTCATGCTTCTCTTCATTCTTGTGTTTGAAAGTCAAATTTTCTTTTCAGCTCTGGTCTTTTCATCAAGAATACTTGAAAGTCCTCTATTTCATTGAAAGACCATTTTTTCCCCTGAAGTATTATACTCTGTTTTGCTGGGTACGTGGTTTTGGTTTTAGTCCTAGTTCCTTTGACTTCTGGAATATCCTATTCCATGCCCTTCGATCCCTTAATGTGGAAGCTACTAGATCTTGTGTTATCCTGATTGTATTTCCACAATACTTGAATTGTTTCTTTCTAGCTGCTTGCAATATTTTCTCCTTGACCAGGGAACTCTGGAATTTGGTCACAATGTTCCTAGGAGTTTCTCTTTTTGGATCTCTTTCAGGCGGTGATCTGTGGATTCTTTCAATGTTTATTTTACCCTCTGATTCTAGAATCTCAGGGCAGTTTTCCTTAATAATTTCATGAAAGATGATGTCTAGGCTCTTTTTTTGATCATGGCTTTGAGGTAGTCCCATAATTTTTAAATTGTCTCTCCTGGATCTATTTTCCAGGTCAGTTGTTTTTCCAATGAGATATTTCACATTATCTTCCATTTTTTCATTCTTTTGGTTTTGTTTTGTGATTTCTTGGTTTCTCATAAAGTCATTAGCCTCCATCTGTTCCATTCTCATTTTGAAAGAACTATTTTCTTCAGTGAGCTTTTGAATCTCCTTTTCCATTTTGCTAATTCTGCTTTTGAAAGCATTCTTCTCCTCATTGTCTTTTTGAACCTCTTTTGCCAATTGAGTTAGCCTATTTTTCAAGGTGTTATTTTCTTCAGCACTTTTTTGGGGCTCCTTTAGCAGGGTGTTTACTTGTTTTTCATGCTTTGCTTGCATGTCACTCAATTCTCTTCCCAGTTTTTCCTTCACCTCTCTAACTTGATTTTCAAAATCCTTTTTGAGCTCTTCCATGGCCTGAGCCCTTTGGGTAGGCTGGGAGACAGAAGCCTTCACTTCTGAGTTTTTCCCTGATGGTAAGCATTGTTCTTCCTCATCAGAAAGGAAGGGAGGAAATGCCTGTTCACCAAGAAAGTAACCTTCTATAGTCTTGTTTTTTTTTCACTTTTCTGGGCATTTTCCCAGCCAGTGACTTGACTTCTGAGTGTCCTCTCTACCCCCACCTCGCCTCCAGATCTGCCCAGCCAGCACTTGGGGTCTGAGATTCAAATGCTGCTTCTCAGCCTCAGTGCTTTGGGCGGGGGCAGGGCTGCTGTTCAGTGTGAGATTAAGTTCAGGTGCTCAGGTCAGGGCAGGGCCGCCTCACGGGCTCCGTTCCCTCAGGGGGTTTATGCAGAGATCTTCAACAATGGATCTGGGGTCCTGCCTGCTTGGGGAGCCCCAGTCTACTCCCGCCTCCCCTGCTGCCTCCCGAGGGGGCCTGAGTTATGGGGGCAACCCACTCCGCTCACCGACCCTTGTCACCTGTGGGTGGAGGGACCCGCGCAGCTGCTGGAGATTCCGTCCCTGAAGCCTGCTTGGATCTGCTCCTTTTGGCGCTGCGCCGCCGAGGCAGGGTTGGGCTCTGCTCCGGGTCTGGGCGCGAGGGACCTTTTGCGAGAGGTTTTCAGGCTGTCTGGCGCAGCAATCTCGTCCGCTCCGTTCTGTGGCTTCTGCTGGTCCAGAATTTGCCGGTGGTTCTTTTTTTTACAGGTATTTTATGGGCAGTGGGTTCGGAGGTAGCATATGTGCGTCTTTCTACTCCGCCATCTTGGCTCCGCCCCTACAATCTGTTTTATCTCTGATCATAATCGTTCAACGTTTCCATACTCACACCTCCTTATACCTACACCAATTCTTTTTCCTTACTATGAACTCTAGTCTCTCTATTCCCTCAGTACTTTCTATCACTTCATCTCCAGTATATGTGTGTGTGTGTGTGTGTGTGTGTATATATATATTTGGCTACTAGACCCAGTTGACTCCAGAGGAGAAAGTGAGGCTGGTGACTTTGTACAGCCCTCCCTTACTCCAGTTGACTTGCAGATCATGGCATCACCTTCTTAATGTCATGATTCTCTTGGAAAATAGAGGACAAGCAACAACAATCCAGCAGCTATCTCCTTTCCTAGCTTGATGCTTTAGTTAAACATTTCAGTGCCATACTTCCTTCTTTGAACTATTGTCCTTCATTATGAACTTCCTGTTGACCATTTTAAATTTTGTGTTCTGTAGGCATCTCAAACTTGGCATGTCCAAAACAGAACTCATTACTTTGTAACCCTTTTCTACCCCCTCCCTTACCTGTACTCCCAACTCATGCCTCTCCCTGATTTCCCTGTCACTGTAGAGGTAGCGCTATTCTTTCATCACCCAACTGCAGCACCTTAGTGTCTTCCTTTACTCCTCATTTACTTACTACTCTGCTTGTACTTAATCAGTTTCCAGGTTTTATTCCTTCTATTTTTACAACAGGTCCTGTATTCATCACCTCAGTACTTAAATAGGCATTACCTTAGATCACTCTGAAGCTCAGACACCATGGGGCCCCTGCCTAAAGACTCTCATCTGGACCCTCCTGGCTTCAGAGTGATTATCAATAGTAACTGTTTCTGTTTCCCTCCCAGCCTGATGTCTTTCTTTCCTTTCTCTCGCTAAGGAGGCCATGCCTTGACTACTTCTTAAACAGGCCTATTCAATGAATGGGCGTTAAGCTCACCTAAGTGAGTGCCTGCATGGACTTCATCCTGAGGAATATCAGGCCACTGGATTCAGATGGCTCTGGAGGAGAAGTGAGGTTGGTGACCTTGCACAGCCCTCCCTCACTCAAAACAAAGTCAAGTGAAGATCATGTCATCATTTCTCTAATGGCATGGTCTTCTTCGGCAACAGAGGACAAACACAACAACCCTAGATCATCACCTCTCCCTAGATTACTGCAATGGTAATCTAATTCATCTCTCTGCCTCAAGTCTTTTCCTGCTCTAGTGCATCAATCCACTACTAGAGTGATGTTGTAATGTATGACTGTGCCACCTCTATAAACTTCACTGGCTTCCTATTACCTCAAGGATCAAATATAAACTTCTTTCGTTAGCATTTAAAGAGCTCCACATCCTGGCCCCAGATAACTTTTCTGATTTCATTGTACTTTATTTGCAATATTTTACAGTTTAGTCAAATTTACCTACTTACGTTCATCATGACTCTCCATGTCCCATCTTTGTCCAGGTTGTCCCCATGCCTTGATTAATTCTCTTTTTCATCTCAGCCTCTTACAATCCCTGGTTTTCTTTAAGACTACTCAAACATTGCCTTCTATAGGAGGCCTTTCCTAGATCCCTGGGTGCTTGTACGTCCTTCTCTAAGGTTACCTTTTATTTTCTTTCTTTTTTTAAAAAATTTATTTATTTTAAGGTTCCAACATTCATTTCCACAAAATTTTGAGTTCCAGATTTTCTCCCCATCTCTCCCCTCCCACTGCCCCACAATGCCAAGCATTCTAATTACCCCTACCACCAATCTGTCCTCCCTTCTAACATTCCTCCCTTCTCTTATCCCCATCTTCTCTTTTGTCCTGTAGGGCAAAATAAATTTCGATACCCCATTACCTGTATTTCTTATTTCCCAGTTGTATGCAAGAATAATACTCAACCTAAAAAGTTCCTAAAACTTTGAGTTCCAACTTTTCTTCCTTCCTCCCTCCATACCCATCACCATTGGGAAGGCAAGCAATTCAATTTAGGCTATATATGTGTAGTTTTGCAGATGACTTGCATAATAGTCATGTTGTATAAGACTAACTATATTTCCCTCTATCCTATCCTGCGCCCCATTTCTTTTATTCTCTCTTTTGACCTTGTCCCTCCCCAAGAGTGTTGATTTCTAATTGCTCCCTCCTCCCATTGCCCTCCATTTTATAATCTTCCCCACTCTGCTTATCCCCTTCTCCCCCACTTTCCTGTATTGTAAGATAAGTTTTCATACCAAAATGAGTGTGCATTTTATTCCTTCCTTGAGCCAAATGTGATGAGAGTAAGCTTCACTTTTTCCATCTCAACTCCTCCCTTTTGCCCTTCATTGAAGTCTTTTTCTTGACTCTTTTATGAGAGATAATTTGTCCCATTCCATTTCTCCCTTTCTTCTCTCAATATATGCCTCTCTTATCCCTTAATTTTATTTTTTTAGATATGATCCCTTCCTATTCATCTCACCGTGCTCTCTGTCTCCCTCTGTGTGTGTGTGTGTGTGTGTGTATGTGTGTAATCCCGCCAACTACCCAGATACAGAAAAAAGTTTCAAGAGTTACAAATATTGTCTTTCCATAGGAATGTAAACAGTTCAACTTTAGTAAGTCCCTTATGAAATCTCTTTCCTGTTTACCTTTTCATGCTTCTTTTGATTCTTGTGTTTGAAAGTCAAATTTTCTTTTCAGCTCTGGTCTTTTCATCAAGAATGCTTGAAAGTCCTCTATTTCATTGAAAGACCATTTTTTCCCCTGAAATATTATACTCAGTTTTGCTGGGCAGGTGATTCTTGGATTTAGTCCTAGTTCTTTTGACTTCTAGAATATCATATTCGATCTCTTAATGTAGAAACTGCTAGATCTTGTGTTAATCCTGATTGTATTTCCACAATACTTGAATTGTTTCTTTCTAGCTGCTTGCAATATTTTCTTCTTGACCTGGGAACTCTGGAATTTGGCCACAATGTTCTTAGGAGTTTCTCTTTTTGGATCTCTTTCAGGCGGTGATCTGTGGTTCCTTGAATACTTATTTTGCCCTCTGATTCTAGAATCTCAGGGCAGTTTTCCTTGATAATTTCATGAAAAATGATGTCTAGGCTCTTTTTTTGATCATGGCTTTGAGGTAGTCCCATAATTTTTAAATTGTTTCTCCTGGATCTATTTTCCAGGTCAGTTGTTTTTCCAATGAGATATTTCACATTATCTTCCATTTTTTCATTCTTTTGGTTTTGTATTGTGATATCTTGCTTTCTCACAAAGTCATTAGCCTCCATCTATTCCATTCTAATTTTTAAAGAACTATTTTCTTCAGTGAGCTTTTGAACCTCCTTTTCCATTTGGCTAATTTTGCTTTTGAAAGCATTCTTCTCCTCATTGTCTTTTTGAACCTCTTTCGCCCATTGAGTTAGCCTATTTTTCAAGGTGTTATTTTCTTCAGCATTTTTTTGGGTCTCCTTTAGCAAGTTGTTGACTGGCTTTTCATGATTTTCTTGCATCTCTCTCATTTCTCTTCCCAGTTTTTCCTCCACCTCTCTTAGTTGATTTTCAAAACCCTTTTTGAGCTCTCCCATGACCTAAGACCACTGGATATTTATTTTGGATGTTTGAGATATAGAAGTCTTGACTTTTATGTTTTTTCCTGATGGTAAGGGAAATATTACTCATCTGAAAGGATGTTCTTCCTCATCTGAAAGGATGGGAGAAGATATCTGTTCACCAAGAAAGTAACTTTCTGTAGTCTTATTTTTTTCCCCTTCTTTGGGCATTTTCCCAACAAGTTACTTGACTTTTGGGACCTTTGTCAAGAGTAGGGTATATTCTGGGAATCTGTGATATCTCAGTTCCTCCAAGGTGGCACATTGAAGCATGTGCACTGGTCTGGGAGAAACAAGAAACTTTTGTGCCCAGAATCTTGAGTAGTAGAGTTTCTTGTCCACTACCATCTGACCTCCAGTTTCACCAAGCCAGCACTGGGGGCTGAGATTCAGAGAAACTGCTCAGTTCCACCAGGGGCTTTTGTCAGGAACAGGGCAGCCATTCAATGTGAGATAAAGATCAGCTGTTCAATTCCTCCAGGATCATTAGGTGGGGACAGGACCTTCACACAGGGCTGAGGTAAGGATCAGCTGCTCAGTACCCCCAGGGGTTTTACGATCCAACAATGGATGGGGTCTCCTGTGGGGGCTGCTACTGACCCAGATGCTGCCTGTTATGCCACTGCCTGAGGCCAGAGCCAAGAGAAGACCCTGCTCCCTTCTTGGCCAGCTGAAAAAACCTTCTCACTAAATTTTGGAGCCTGTGGGTTGAGGCATCTTTGAACTGCTGCTACTGCTATTGGGGATTCCATCCCCAAGGCCTGCTCAAGTCCTCCTCCAGGTGCCATGCTGAGCAGCAAAGGCTAGGCTGGGCTCTGCTCAGCTTCTGGTGCAACAGACCTTTCCCGTCAGCCTTTCAGGTCACCCTGGGCTGGAAATCTCCTC